>NW_028261388.1:8044041-8344041 GCF_051295495.1 Thamnophis sirtalis | reverse complement strand
GTTACCTAGTTGGGTAATGAAACATCTGCAAGAAAACAAACAAGGCTCAGGAAGTACCAAGTATCCTTCATTTCAACTCTGAGCTACAGATAACAGATTGACAGAATTGGAAGGGACCTTGTAGGTCATCTAGTCCAACCCCCCGCCCAAGCAGGAGACCCTACACCATTTCTGACAAATGGCAGTCCAATCTCTTCTTGAAGGTCTACAAATATTCTCCTTTATTGGAATCTCCATTTAGCTTTTGATTAGTTGGTTCTCTGGAAATTCTCGATTTATGACCATTCATTTAATAATGATTCAAAGTTATGACAACCTGGGAAAAAGTGACATATGATCTTATCCTCTTGAGTTACAGCCATAACACCATCCCTGTGGTTTATGTGATAACAATTTGACAACTGGCTCACCTTTACGACGGTTGCAGGATGCTTGAGGTCACCTGATTGCAATCGGAAACTTTCCCAGCTGGCATCTCACAAGCAAAGTCAATTGGGGAGTTGGATTCCCTTAATGACGCTATGATTCGCTTACCCACCATAGCGATTCATTTAATGACTGCAGTAAAAAAATGGTTTCATACCATGTGGTGCAAAGACCACATCATTTAGCAACCAAAATTCCGGTCCCGATTATGTTCATAAGTCGAGGACTACCTGTATCTAATTTATTCTACCCAGTCATTAGTTTAAGTTTAAGTTTTATTTTATTTATATGCCGCCCTATTCCCTAAAAGGGACTCAGGGCGACGAACAACTTAAACGGGAAGGGGAAACAAACAAGTACAAAATAAACATATTAAAATGACCAACAACCACACCTGTCGAGAGTGGAGGGGAACTCATCAACCCCAGGCCTGCCGATACAGCCAGGTTTTGACGGCTTTTCAGAAAGCAGGGAGAGAGGTGAGGGTCCGAATCTCCGCGGGGAGTTCGTTCCAAAGGGCCGGAGCCGCCACAGAGAAGGCCCTCCTCCGGGTAGTAGCCAGGTGACATTGGCTAGTAGACGGAACCCGGAGGAGGCCGGCCCTGTGCGATCTAACGGGTCTTTGGGAGGTAATTGGCAGCAGGCGGTCTCTCAAGTACCATGAAGGGCTTTATAAGTAATAACTAGCACCTTGTGCTAGTTATTTCTTGTGCTCCTGGGAGTAAAAAAAAAAAAAAGATCTCTCAAATGTCTTTGTGTTCTAAGGACACTGAAAAATGATTTTGATTGTAAGCAGAATCCAGCTGTAAGGCCAAGGCTCTATGGCACATATTAGTTACAGCTAATTTTGTTCCAGCGAGAAAGAGAAAATAGTGCAACGTCTTTATGTGGAATATAAAGGGAGAAAGGGGGGAGATGTGTGCTCCTCATTTCTAAAAAGCTAGATGAACAGAAAAACATCAATTTACGTCCAAGGGAGCAAAATGGGGAAAAAAGCAACACCCTATTGAAAAATCATTGTAAAGGCCTGTCCCTTTTTAAGTGCTTTGCTTACTAAAGAAAAATGGGGGGTGGGGGTAGTCTGCACGTTGAAAACAATATCGCAGAGTAGATATTTGTTGTTGTTTTCGGTTTATTAACCCAACACAATTTGGCAGCTGCCAGGAAGAAAAAATAAAACAAAACCCAGAAAGATTCCCTTTGTTATTATGAATGACCAGGTATATATATATATTTTCCTTTTATTGGCAAAGTAAATAGCCTGCAAGAAAGCTGAAAGTCATCCGTCTCCAAAGTGTTGGGGTGATTGTAAGCCCTCCTTTACTCTTGGAGTCATGCCTTAGACATTCAAAGAACTCCGGCTGAAAGCCTTGGAAAAGAGTCCCTCGGACTTCTGCAACAGCAGATAGGTGGACCTCCAACTTCCATAAGTCTCAGTCGGGATCACCAGTCTCTCTACTGCGTATGAGTCATACTATATATTAAATAACAGAATAACAGAGTTGGAAGGGACCTTGGAGGCCTTCATAACATTTGAAACAAATGGTTGTCCAATCTCTTCTTAAAAACTTCCAGTATTGGAGAATTCACAACTTCTGGAGGCAAGCTGTTCCACTGATTAATTGCTTTGTCAGGAAATTTCTCCTCAGTTCTAGGTTGCTTCTCTCCTTGATTAGTTTCCACCCATTGCTTCTTGTTCTATTCTCAGGTGCTTTGGAGAACAGCTTGACTCCCTCTTCTTTGTGGCAGCCCCTGAGATTTTTGGAAGACTGCTATCATGTCTCCTCTAGTCCTTCTTTTCATTAAACTAGACATACCCAGTTCCTGCAACGGTTCTTTATATTTTTTAGCCTCCAGTCCCCTAATCATCTTTGTTGCTCTTCTCTGCACTCTTTCTAAAGTCTCCACATCTTTTTTACATCGTGGTGACCAAAACTGAATGCCGTATTCCAAGTGTGGCCTTACCAAGGCCTTATAAAGTGGTATTAACACTTCACATGATCTTGATTCTATCGGTTCCACCACAAAACCGCGTTCGACTAAAGGGCGCTCGACGAAACCGCGTAGCTGACGTCAACCCTTAACCTAACCCTAACCCTTAACCCTAATCCTAACCCTTAACTTAACCCTAAACCTAATCCTAAACCTAACTCTTACCTTAACTTGAATCGGCTTGCTTTCAAAGCGCTATTTAAAGCGCCCTTCTTTCTCCGCGCTCGCTGTTGTCGCCCTGTTGATGACGTCAGTGACGCGGTTTAATCGGGCGAGCTTTAGTCGAGCGCGGTTTTGTCGTGCCATGGATTCTATCCCTCTGTTTATGTAGCCTAGAACTGTGTTGGCTGTTTTGACAGGTTCCTTCTCTCCTTGATTAGTTTCCATTCATTGCTTCTTGTTCTGCCTTTAGGTGCTTTGGAGAAATAGGTTGACTCCCTTTTCTTTGATAAGATAAATGAAAATTCTTCTATGGCTCACAGGCTGGGGAAGCTTGCTTAACTGATAATGGAAGTAGAAGTCTGTTGAATCTCATCAAAAGTTTGTATGATCAGAAGGGAAAATTTATGACCCCTAAAACTGGTATTGTTGTGGAATTGCTTTCTTGTGGGCCATATAACCACAAGGCCCACATGCACCCCTTCCCAATTTTAATCTTCCTACGAAGCAACCAGAACTCTTTCGGGCAACTCAGAAACAAGGCCCAAAGTTATCATGTTCACTATTTTGCTTCCTGTTTTCAACCCAATTTCTTTCAATGTGTTCCACACAAGGGTGAAATTCAGCAGGTTCTGATAAGTTCTGGAGAACTGATAGCGGAAATTTTGAGTAGTTCGGAGAACTACTGACTGAACTGATGGAGTTTCTTGGATGAGAAGAGAAATGTCTTCAAAGAGATACAAAGAAAGTCCAGTTGCCTCTTGGGGGGAAAAAAACCATGGTTGAAACAACCATGATCTGGATGACTGAGAATCTCCATAGATGTTTCCTGGTCTTGGCAACATTAAGATGCATGGTGAGAGGAAGGAAGGAAGGAAGGAAGGAAGGAAGGAAGGAAGGAAGGAAGGAAGGAAGGAAGGAAGGAAGGAAGGGATGGAAGAAGGAAGGAAGGGGAGGGAAGAGGAGGAGGGGGAGAGGAGAGATGGAAGAAGGAAGGTGGGGAGAGGAGAGATGAAAGAAGGAAGGAAGGGGAGAAGAGGAGAGGGGAGAGATGGAAGGAAGGAAGGGAGGAGAGGAGGAGGGGAAAAGATGGAAGAAGGAAGGGAGGGGGAGGGGAAAGGAGAGATGAGAGAAGGAAGGAAGGGGAGAGGAGGACAGGGGAGAGGAGAGATGGAAGAAGGAAGGAGGAGAGATGGAAGAAGGAATGAGAGAGGAGGAGAGAGGAGGGGAGAGATGGAAGAAGGAAGGAAGGGGGAGGAGAGGGGAGATGGAAGAAGGAAGGAAGGAAGGAAGGAAGGAAGGAAGGAAGGAAGGAAGGAAGGAAGGGGAGACGAGGAGAGGGGAAAGGAGAGATGAAAGAAGGAAGGAGGGGAGGGGAGAAATGGAAGAAGGAAGGAATGAGAGAGGAAGAGAGAGGAAGGGATAGATGGAGGAAGGAAGGAAGGAGGAGGAGAGGGGAGATGGAAGAAGGAAGGAAGGAAGGAAGGAAGGGGAGAGGAGGACAGGGGAGAGGAGAGATGGAAGGAGGAAGGAGGGGAGAGATGAAAGAAGGAAGGAATGAAAGAGGAGGAGAGAGGAGGGGAGAGATGGAAGAAGGAAGGAAGGGGGAGGAGAGGGGAGATGGAAGAAGGAAGGAAGGAAGGGGAGAGGAGGAGAGGGGAGAGGAGAGATGGAAGAAGGAAGGAAGGAAGGGAAGAGGAGAGATGGAAGAAGGAAGGAATAAAGGAGGGGGAGAGGGGGAGAGGAGAGAGGAGAGTTGGAAGAAGGAAGGAAGGGAAGAGGAGAGATGGAAGGAATAAAGGAAGGGGAGAGGAGGAGAGGGGAGAGGAGAGTTGGAAGAAGGAAGGGAGGGAGGGACATGCCATCTAATATACTCCATTATTTGTTTATTTGCTTTGTTTAATTTGCTTTAATGCTGCCTGACTCCAAATGATTCTGGGAGGCTTGTAGGACAGTTGCAGTTTTAAGCTATTCTCAAAGCTATTCTCCAAAGCACCTGAGAACAGAACAAGAAGCAATGGGTGGAAACTAATCAAGGAGAGAAGCATCTCTCTTTCTCTCTGTGCTTGCATAAGAATTCTTTTTGTCTTTTCCTTAATTTGATTGACGGGTCATTAGGAAATAAGCATGCAGAGTCTGTGAGCGACCCTGTGCTCACCAGCTGAATAGATTGGAGAGAGAGAGAACCTTAGAATCATTTTTTTTTCATTCTTTCTATCCCCTTGTTGTCATCTCCATGCTGTCTTTTCCCCAACCTGGGTGTCGGAAATCAACCCTGAAGCCGGCTTTATCAATATTCAAAATAATGGCTGGGTCGAAAGTTGGCATCTCAAGGTCAAAAGAGAGCAAAGTTCACCCCGCAGGCTTGTCCTCCCTTCTCACTGACGCACAAACACTTCGCAATCCAGATTTGCTGGACTTAGGAAGCGACATCAGGAAATAATCACACAGGAAAACGGATGCCTTACGGCTAGCCATGTTTCCTTTGGCATTAGCAGGCAATTTGGATGCAGCCTCCAGAATTTCCTCATCCTAGAAGTTAGTAAAGAAACAAAAAAAAACCCTAAGTATTAGGGAATAATAATCATTGCCGACTAAGAAGTCTCCAGCGGCAGACAGAGCTAGAAGATTTGTATTTGAAAGCCAGCTCTGAGGAAAACGTGGCAAGGGTGTGTGATTGTACATTGCTTTCCAGAAAAGCAGCTAACTAGTCGCTGATCCTAGAGAAGAACAGATCAACAAAGGTGGGAAGAAGATCTTGGAGATAATCCTAGTAGAACCTATGCTCAAGTAAGAAAACCTATACCCATGATGGCGAACCTATGGCACACGTGCCACAGATGGTATCTGGAGCTAAAATTTAACGGCACGGCAGCCTTTGGCAGCCCTCAGCTCTGTCGCATATGTGTGTGATGGCCAGCTGATGTTTGGGCTTCCGGAGGGCTGGGGGAAGCTGTTTTTGCCCTCCCCAGGCTTCAGGAAAGCCTCCGGAGCCTAGAGAGGGGGAAAAACAGGCCCAACGAGTCAACAGGAAGTTTGGGAACAAACTTCCGGTTGGGCCATTGGGCCTGTTTTTCACTTTGCCCAGACTTCAGGAAAGTCTCCGGAGCCTAGAGAGGGCGAAAAACAGGCCCAATGAGTCAACCGGAAGTTCAGGAACAAACTTCCAGTTGGGCTATTGGGCCTGTTTTTCACTTTGCCCAGACCTCAGGAAAGTCTCCAGAGCCTAGAGAGGGCGAAAAACAGGCCCAACGAGTCAACCGGAAGTTCGGGAACAAACTTCCGGTTGGGCTATTGGGCCTGTTTTTCACTTTCCTCAGACTTCAGGAAAGTCTCCGGAGCCTAGAGAGGGCGAAAAACAGGTCCAACGAGTCAACCGGAAGTTCGGGAACAAACTTCCGGTTGGGCTATTGGGCCTGTTTTTCACTTTGCCCAGACTTCAGGAAAGTCTCCGGAGCCTAGAGAGGGCGAAAAACAGGCCCAACGAGTCAACCGGAAGTTCATTTCCAAACTTCCGCTTGGCCTGTTGGGCCTGTTTTTCACCCTCCCCAGGCTCTGGAGGCTTTCCTGAAGCCTGGGGAGGGTGAAAATGGCCTCCTCCGGCCTGCCGAAGGCCCTCCGGAGAGCCGAGAGAGGCCATTTTCGCCCTCCCCAGACTTCAGGAAAGCCTCCGGAGCCTGGGGAGGGCGGAAATTCCCCTCCTGGCATGTGCGTTGGGGAGGTTGCTCACATATGCACAGATGGGGGGGTCTCTCGGGCATGCGCAGGTGGGTGGACACTTCCGGGTGCACCACTTAGAAAAAGGTTAGCCATCACTGACCTATAGCATTCCAGACAAATGGGTGTCCAATCTCTTCTTAAAGACCTCCAGTATTGGAGAATTCACAACTTCTGGAGGCAAGTTGTTTCACTGATTAGTTGTTCTCGCTGTCAGGAAATTTCTCCTTATTTCTAGGATGGTTCACTTCTCTCCTTCATTAGTTTCCAAGTGGAAAATTTGGACCCTTGGCAACTGGCATATACCTATGACAGTTGCAATGTCCTGGGGTCCAGTGAACACTTTTTGTAACTGTTAGCTTATTTCCGACCATGGGAGGTATCCGGATTCACTTAAGGATCTCATGATTCACGTAGCAACTGCAACAATTCGCTTAAAAAGGTCGTAAAATGGGGCAAAACACACCTAACAGCTGCCTTGCTTTGCCACGGAAATATTTGGCTCAGTTGGGGTCGTAAATTGAGGATTACCAATGTTAGGTAAGCTCCCTGTTGGGAGAGCGAGTGCATTCAGAGAAGCGTTGTGAGAGTTGTGATGGAGAACACACAAATCAGCATACAGAGACACTGCAGTTTAAATAGGCTTCTACTTTCGTGGAAATAGAGGTATCAGAGTCCATCAAACAGTCCAAGTCATACATGGATAAGACAGTCAGTCATCAACGTCTTTCAGTTAAGGGATAATCCAAATAACTAGTCCAGTATCATATAAACAGTCTGGTACTCAAAGTTTGCTAACAGTTGCAAAACTTACAATAGCTCACGGCACTTTCTAACAGCTAGCTTCCAAAAACACTCAGATCAGATCAGCCCAGCATCTAACAAACAGAGAGCTAACAGTCATTCTGGCCGATTGAGGAAAACAGCAACCAATCACATTTTACAGTATGATTTAAAGAAACAGGTATAGCATTGTTACATGATTTATATATTGCCAACCCAACCGTTAGAATTATATTCCTAACAACCTTTATTAAGGATCCGGAGAGAATTCCAGAAATCCTGCTGACTTTCCTTGCCCAGAGCTATTCGGCTGACTTATCAAATGCTGCATAGCGCTGAAGAAGCTTTTAAACAAATGAATGTTGATGACTGCATGATGGAGTTCGTGGCTCACCTTTTGCTTAAATTCGGCAAAAACAAAAAAAATCCCCCTCTACCATCTTCAGTAATTTCCTGGTCGTTGGAAGAAGGGAATTGCTTTTCTGGCAGATTTTTTGGAGCCATTGCGGTGACTAAACAAAGCGGATTAAAGACGCTCCTGCCAAAAATAATGGTGTTTTCATTTAAGTTATTGCAACGGGGAGAATTTTAAAAAGTGAAACGCGCACATTATGTAAAACATCCCATTTTGGAAGTCGCCAAGGGAGGCTGAGTGACTCATGGCTCCCACATAACAGCAAACAAATTCAGCTATCTTAAATAGCATGTGGAAAGATATATTGGGGTGAGTTGGATAAAAATGTTTTTTTTTAATTTATTCAGGCTTGGCTTTCCTTTCTTGGAAATATTTTCAATGACTTTTTTTAAAAAAAAATCTTTGCTATTAAAAACGAAGCACAATATATATACATTTTCTCAGTTTTCTCTAGTTTCTAATTTTATTACTCCTGGAGCTGTGCCGCAGTCCAAATTCCAAGGATAAAACATGCTTTGGAGTGGATGTTGGCATGGTCCTATAGAAATTGTAGCTTTTCCCAGGCTTACCCAATTGCGTAGTGCACGAAATAAGACACATTTGGGGTAAAGGTGTGCCAATGGATGTGAGATGGGCAGCTATGCCCACTCCTTTTCCACATCTTTTGATCCCAGGTTCACTGCACAATTCCCTTCACCGTCATAACTTACTCACAATCCTCTGTTTAGTGATGGCACTTTTAGGCTTTTTAATCAAGGATGCGATCAATATATGAAGAATGTATCTGTGAATGGGATTTAAATGTTAGTGTTTCCAGATGCATCTCACTTTGTATTGCTGAAAAGAGAAAGAACTACTTTGGTCCAGTGGTTAAGGCACCAGGCTAGAAAATAGGTGACTGTGAGTTGTAGTCCCACCTTAGCCATGAAAGCCAGCTGGGTGACTTTCGGGCAGGAGGTGGTGAGTTCTACTCCCGCCTTAGGCATGAAAGCCAGCTGGGTGACTTTGGGCCAATCACCAGGAGACAGTGAGTTCTAGTCCTGCCTTAGGCATGAAAGCCAGCTGGGTGACTTTGGGCCAATCACCAGGAGACTGTGAGTTCTAGTCCTGCCTTAGGCATGAAAGCCAGCTGGGTGGCATTGGGCCAATCACCAGGAGACAGTGAGTTCTAGTCCCGCCTTAGGCATGAAAGCCAGCTGGGTGACTTTCAGGCAGGAAGTGGTGAGTTCTAGTCCCACCTTAGGCATGAAAGCCAGCTGGGTGGCATTGGGCCAATCACCAGGAGACAGTGAGTTCTAGTCCCGCCTTAGGCATGAAAGCCAGCTGGGTGACTTTCAGGCAGGAAGTGGTGAGTTCTAGTCCCGCCTTAGGCATGAAAGCTAGCTGGGTGGCATTGGGCCAATCACCAGGAGACGGTGAGTTCTAGTCCTGCCTTAGGCATGAAAGCCAGCTGGGTGGCATTGGGCCAATCACCAGGAGACATTGAGTTCTAGTTCCGCCTTAGGCATGAAAGCCAGCTGGGTGACTTTGGGCCAATCACCAGGAGACGGTGAGTTCTAGTCCTGCCTTAGGCATGAAAGCCAGCTGGGTGGCATTGGGCCAATCACCAGGAGACATTGAGTTCTAGTTCCGCCTTAGGCATGAAAGCCAGCTGGGTGACTTTGGGCCAATCACCAGGAGATGGTGAGTTCTAGTCCTGCCTTAGGCATGAAAGCCAGCTGGGTGGCATTGGGCCAATCACCAGGAGACTGTGAGTTCTAGTCCTGCCTTAGGCATGAAAGCCAGCTGGGTGACTTTGGGCCAATCACCAGGAGATGGTGAGTTCTAGTCCTGCCTTAGGCATGAAAGCCAGCTGGGTGGCATTGGGCCAATCACCAGGAGACTGTGAGTTCTAGTCCTGCCTTAGGCATGAAAGCCAGCTGGGTGACTTTGGGCCAATCACCAGGAGATGGTGAGTTCTAGTCCTGCCTTAGGCATGAAAGCCAGCTGGGTGGCATTGGGCCAATCACCAGGAGACTGTGAGTTCTAGTCCTGCCTTAGGCATGAAAGCCAGCTGGGTGACATTGGGCCAGTTCTTCTCCTTCAGCCCAATCAACTCTACAGGGTTGTTGTTATGAGGAAAATAGGAGGAAGAAGGCGTGTCGGATATGTTCACCACCTTGAGTTATTTGTCAAAACAATAAAGGCAGGATACAAATAAATAAACTAAATAAGTGAACTAAATAATGGACAAAGTGATCACTTGGCAAGAACGCTAGGGATTCGAACCGCCGAACTGCCAAAGTTTCTGATTGACAAGCTCAGCGTCTTAGCCACTGAGCCACCGGGTCCCAGGAAAGGTCACAAAATGGGGCAAAACTCACTGAACACCTTTCTCACTTAGCAACATAAATTTTGTGCTCAGTTTTGGTTGTGAGTCAAGAACTACCCATAATACTTTTTTCTTTTTCTTTTAAGAGACTGGTTCTGTTCCACTGTTTTAACACACCCATCCTCTCTTCCACCTTAGGGCATGGCCTTCACCCTTCAAGAGAGGCTCCAGCTGGGAATACACGGCCTTCTCCCACCTTGTTTCCTGAGCCAAGATGTTCAAGTGCTACGGGTTCTGAAAAGCTACGAGACCAAATCCAATGATCTAGACAAGTGAGCAGAAGTGAGCTGGGGATGCCTGCACGAATCTTATGTTTCGAACTAGATACTCTGGAACTTGGAGGTTGACCCTTTGGGTTGCCTTCTGTGGTTGTGGTGGTTTTTAGTTGCACAGGCGTGTCCAACCCATTGCAACCCCATGGACAATGTTCCTCCAGGCCTTCCTGTCCTCTACCATCCTCTGGAGTCCATTTAAGCTCACACCGACTGCTTCAGTGACTCCATCCAGCTACCTCCTTCTCTGTCGTCCCCTTCTTCTTTTGCCCTCCATCATTCCCAGCATGAGGCTCTTCTCCAGGGAGTCCTTCCTTCTCATTAGGTGGCCAAAGCATTTGAGATTCCTCTTCAGGATCTGGCCTTCTAGAGAGCAGTCAGGGTTGATCTCCTCTAGGATTGACAGGTTGGATCGCCTTGCAGTCCAAGGGACTCGCAGGAGTCTTCTCCAGCACGTTGTGTAGTTGTGGAAAAACTGCCAGTTGGCTGGGATCTCACCGCCCGTTTTGTCACAGGGGGCTAGCTGTTCCCAGATCAGCCTCAACATTTCTATGCTAGCTTTGTTTCGAGTTCCTGTGAAGGTATCCATCCAACAGAAATAGTAAACTGACCCCAGCTTCTCCCCGCTGTGCTCAGACATTTTCCCACATAGATAAGGACTTCCTCGCACTGTTATTACGACATGACCTCTGGTAGCCTTCTTTGACCCAATATTCTTCTCCATGCCGAAAACGTGGCAGACACTTTTGAACTTTTCAAAGAACTGTTGGATCCTTTTTTTTTAATGTAGTAAAAACCCTACAGCATTTGCAAAAGGAAGAGCACACCCTTCCTCCTAAATCTTATAGAGAACGGTTGCTAAAACTTGTAAAGAACTTGGGTATGTCTAGTTTAATTTAAAGAAGGACAAGTGAGAACAATTAATCAGTGGAACAACTTGCCTCTAGGAATTGTGAATTTGTTTGAAATGGGATAGTCCAATGGCCCATAATGGTCTAAGCATGGGTTGGACTAGAAGACCTCCAAGGTCCCTTCCAACTCTGTTATTCTATTCTGTTCTATCCTAGTTCAATCATCTTCTCATTTCTCATCTTTTCTCCTCTTTCCCACTATCTTCCCCTATTGGTATCTTATGATTTATTACTTCTTGTTTGTATCTTATAATTAATTATTGTCTTTATGATTTATAACCTATCACTTTGTTGTTTTTATGTACACTGGGAGTTTATGCACTAGAGACAATTGTTTTGTGTTTCCAGTTGCTAAAACCTATAAAGAACTTGGGTACATCTAGTTTAATGAAAAGAAGGACGAGTGAGAACAATTGATCAGTGGAACAACTTGCCTCCAGAAATTGTGGGTGCTCCAATACTGGAGGTTTTTAAGAAGAGATTGAACAACCATTTGTCTGAAATGGTATAGGGTTTCCTGCCTGAGCAAGGGGTTGGACTAGAAGACCTCCAAGGTCCCTTCCAACTCTGTTAATCTGTTATTCCCTGCTGGTTCTTGGGGGAAAAAAACCCTGAAAAAAACACTTATCACAAAATGTTAACTTATTATTCTATTTGTAATAGAATAATATCAGCTACCTCTGATATTATCAGCTACCTCTTTTACCACACTGTAACTCTGGGTGCCTTATAATATTAAAAGTTAAAACTGTAGGAAACCTAATAAGACAAATGCTATAAAGATCAACCTAACTAAAAAAAAATGGGCAGGAAGTATGATGAGAAGGGGGGAAGGTGGAAAATTTAAAAAAAAACGATGCAAAACAACACAAAATAATGATGTCTCTTGTTCTGCATCATTTATTCTTCCATGGTTACTATTCTGGGTACTAAACAGTAATTTGTTTTTTAGTGCAGTAGAAAAAAGATGAGAGCTATTTCATGGAGAATCTTAGCCTAAAGCTTTAGGATGAAATCCAGCTTCAATCCTTAGCTAAATAAATGTATTAAAAGCAATGGCAATAATTTTAAAAAAATCCAGAAGTTGAACAATGCTCCCTTATGCGCTTCCCTTCATTTTTAGGGGAAAATCCCCGCCTTCATTGGGAAGAACTTTATAATTATAGTCTGGTCTCAAATATTCCATTCTTGGTGTGGTGTCTGAGAAACTGACATTGTAGATTCAAGTAAACCTGGATGAAACTGACTTTCTGCAGGCATTTAAATCGGGGTTTCATCTGGGATAGGTTGTAAGTTGAGGTAGTCCTCAACTTGCAACCATTCATTTAGCGACCATTCGAAGTTACAACAACACTGAAAAAAGCGATCAATGACTATTTTTCACACTTACAACGACCTTAGGATCACATGATCGAAACTGAGACGCTTGGCAACTGATTCGTATTTATGACGGTTGCAAGGTCCGGAGATCGTGTGATCCCCTTTTGTGACCATCTGACCAGCAATGTCAACGGGGAATTCAGATTCACTTAACAACAGTGTGACTAACTTAACAACTGCAAAGATTCACTTCACTACTGTGGCAGGAAAGGTCGTAAAAATTGGGCAAAACTCACTTAAACCACTGCCGTGTTTAGCAGTGGAAGTTTTAGGCTCAGTGTTGTGGCCGAGCAGCAGCCGGCTGAGCTCTTGCAAGTTTGCAAGTTTAATAGCATTTATATGCTGCCCAATCCCGTAGGACTTGGGTGGCTTACAGTACAGAAAAAGAAAAAAATCAAAAAATAAAATACAAGGAAGAAAAGATAGATTTAAAATACAACACACCATGCACTCTGTTCTGAATGGGGCTGGACCGTATTTTGAGATCAACAGCCCCAGGCCTGCCGGAACAGCCAGGTTTTAATGGCTTTCCGGAAGGCCGAGAGAGTGGGAAGGGTCTGGATCTCTGCGGGTAGATCATTCCACAGGGCCGGGGCAGCTACAGAGAAAGACCTCCCCCGAGTAGTCGCCAACCGGCATTGCCCGGTTGGTGGTACCCGGAGGAGGCCCAACCTGTGAGATCTTATGGGTCGTTGGGAGGTATCTTGGTGGACTCTGACAGCGATGATGATTATGGGACTGTTCTGGAGGATGAAGAAGACTCTGGAAGGTGTTTGGAGTCAGAGCAGGGACTAGAGAGGCCTGTTGGCCACCAGGTGGCATCTGAGTCAGGGAGCAGTGAGGAGGAACAGAGGGAGGTTGTCCCTGATATGCATGTGTGTAGCACTGAGAAGAGAAGGGAGCAGCTGTGGAGAAGACGTCATAGAAGGAAATAGGGACAAGTGGCTACTGTTGTGGCCCCTCCCAAAGAGTTTATAGGTGGAGCGACAGGAGGGGAATCTTTGCAGGAAACAACAGTCGACTTTACTAGCCGTTGAGAAGGCATTCTGTAAATCTAATCTTGGTTTCTTGAAGATAGCATTCTAGGCTCCTAGCCAAGGGGTGACTTTACCTCCATCATTAGTCGTGGCAGACAGCCAAGCCTGTGTCTGCATATTCATTAGAATCACGGGACAGAACAGCTCATTATGGTCATAAGTCAAAGACTACCTACAGTGACATGCGGTGAGGTTTATGGCTGGTGAGGCAAGCGGGCAAAAGCCACCCTATGTCGGACACAGCGGTAGGGCGTTCGGACGCCCCGACGCTGTGTCCGCCATAGAGGAAAAACTTCCTTAGACCAACGGAGGACTTTAAAAGCAGAGAGGACCTATGGAAAGCTTCAAAGAATCAATGCTGGATGGAACCAAAGCCGCCCTGCCGCCCTGGCGCTAGAGGCAAAAGCCGCCCTGCCACTACGTCCAAAAGCCCTGCCGGCCGCTATGTCCCACATAAAAAATAAAGTGCCAGCCCGTGCACCAGCAGAGGCAGGTAAAACACACACATACACACACACACAAATTACTTACAACAATACAATTACTTACAAATTACATTAATTTTGAATTCCTCCCCCCCTCCCTCCGACCCACATACCTTTTCCAGCTGTGTCACAGAGGATTTCAACTCTCCTCTTGTCTGCCATAATGAAAATGTAAAAAATGTAAAAGGAAAAAGGCAAGAGCTGCTGAGGTCAGGCTGAGTTAGCTGCTGCCAGAGTCCCCAATGGATGACTCTGCTTAACTGTTTAAAAAAGCCTCTTTAAAAAGTGCCCTCTATAGGAGGAGGCGAGAGAACCTCGTGCCTCATCTACATAAGGAATTTTTCGGCTTTTAACCCTTGCTTAACTCTGCTCGAGTGATCATAAAGATAGACTAAATGAGGCACGTGGTTCTCTCGCCTCCTCCTGTAGAGGGCACTGTTTTTAGAGGCTTTTTTAAACAAGCACTAAGCAGAGTCATCCACTGTGACTCTGGCAGCAACTACTTCAGCCTTTTTCCTTTTAATTTTTCTTTTCTTTCCATGATGACAGTGGTGAGGCCCTGCCTCCAGTGCCTCCCCTGCCTGCACGTCACTGACTACCTATAATACTGATGGTGGTTTGTCATGTTGATGGATGGGTCCCAATCCAAAAAAGCTAAATGGAAGAAATGTTGATAGAAATCTTGCATATCTCAACAGCTTTCAGTATCCAGTATGCACTCGGATGTCTTCTGATTTCGAGAGCATTTTTTGTAGTAATTCTGATTTTGGGACATTTGATTCTGGGTGAGCTACTGCTCAGCACTTAAGTAAATTTCCTGTTGGTGTTCCTATGTTGTTTTAACATCTACATGAAACCTCAGGATGAAGTCACTTGGAGCTCTGGAGTGAGATATTATCAATGATTACATCTAGGTCCATTGCTCCACACCTTTAATTCTTGAACGTAGAATAATAGAGCTGGAAAGGACCATGGAGGTCTTCTAGTCCAACCCCCTGCTCAAGCAGGAGACTCTATACTACTTCGGCCAAACGGCTGTCCAGTCTCTCTTTGAAAGCCTCTACTGGTGAAGGACCCACAACTTTTGAAAGACTGTTTGCCAGGCCTTTACTGAATGTGAATGAGAGGAATTTTATAAAAGGGGTTTTGTCAGGACCAGAAATCGGCTTTGTACGTTTTACAATACAATAGCAGAGCTGGAAGGGACCTTGGAGGTCTTCTAGTCCAACCCCCTGCCTAGGCAGGAAACCCTATACCATTTCAGACAAATGGCTATCCAACATCTTCTTAAAGACTTCCAGTGTTGAGGCATTCACAACTTCTGGAGGCAAGTTGTACCACTGATTAATTGTTCTAACTGTCAGGAAATTTCTCCTTAGTTCTAAGTTGCTTCTCTCCTTGATTAGTTTCCATCCATTGCTTCTTGTTCTGCCCTCAGGAGCCTTGGAGAATAGTTTGACTCCCTCTTCTTTGTGGCAGCCCCTGAGATATTGGAAGACTGCTATCATGTCTCCCCTAGTCCTTCTTTTCATTAAACTAGACATACCCAGTTCCTGCAACCGTTCTTCATATGTTTTAGTCTCCCGTCTCCTAATCCTCTTTGTTGCTCTTCTCTGTACTCTTTCTAGAGTTTCCACATCTTTTCTACATCGTGGTGACCAAAACTGGATGCCGTATTCCAAGTGTGGCCTTACCAAGGCCTTATAAAGTGGTATTAACCCTTCACGGGATCTTGATTCTGTCCCTCTGTTTATGCAGCCTAGAACTGTGTTGGCTTTTTTGGCAGCTGCTGCATACGGCTGGCTCCTATTTAAATGGTTGTCCACCCTTGTTTTGGGGAAGCCTAGATCAGAACAAAGATGATTTCCAGATCATTCAAAGTGCAATGCTTGTGTCAACTCCTCTTTTCATCACTTCCTTTTCTTTTGTTCTTTTTTTTTTCCAGGTATATCATCCTCATGACTCTGCAGGACAGAAACGAGAAACTGTTTTACCGGGTTCTCACATCCGACATAGAAAGATTTATGCCAATAGTGTACACTCCAACTGTTGGGTTGGCTTGCCAGTTGTACGGCCTGGCCTTCAGGCGGCCTCGGTGAGTGGACAGAATGATTTCTGTTTTCCTTCTGCTGCCGGCTTCTCGCTCAAAGGTTCTCGTTGGCACCAAATGTTCCCCTTCTAATTGCTACCTAACTTTCCGTGGGTGGTCTCCACAAGGAGGAATAGTCTTGGTGCAATTGTCAAATAACTCAGTGTGCATTTGTAGTCCTGTAATGACAAATGGGGAAAGTCTTCTAAGATGAATAAAAACACTATTTGTTTGAGAACAGTACAGTACAGTACAGCTCGCTCCACCTGAGGTTAATGACAAAATGTTACCCTGAATTCTCATTTAAAGTTCCTCCATCAAATTTATAACTTTTAAATTTCTAATAGTCTTGCATGACAACCGCTAATAGCAACTGTGGTTAGCCCCTCCTTCCTTCCTTCCTTCCTTCCTTCCTTCCTTCCTTCCTTCCTTCCTTCCTTCCTTCCTTCCTTCCCTCCCTCCCTCCCTCCCTCCCTCCCTCCCTTCTTCCTTCCTTCCTTCCCTCCCTCCCTCCCTTCTTCCTTCCTTCCTTCCCTTCCTTTTTTCGTGCCTCCTCCTTGCCTCTCCCTCCCCCCTCCCACTTCCAGCATTTAGCCAATTAGCAGGCATCCCCTATCTCTATGTCCACGTCGAGGAATCAGGGTTTGGTTGCATGATCAGTTCATAATCCCATGTTATTATTTCAATACATTTATAGGTGGTCTTCCTTTGTTTGGATGCAGCCAGGAATAATTTGGCACAAAATCTTCCTGGTGCTGATGAAATCCAACTGCTTTTCTCCCCAGTGCAGTTTGTGTATTTCCACCTGTCCTTTCGCAAACGTTTTTTTCTTTCGACCATCCGATGGAAATCTGGCCCTGCTCTGATCCCAGACTGCAAATGAGAAGGTTTCAAATTGTGTTTGATTTTTCTAATTCACAAAGGAGACCAAACCTTTGTAAATGCTCTGTAAATAGTTACAGACAAGTCCCAACTCCCTTTGAAGCTGTGTTCCACTGCATATTTTTTTAATTATCTCTTTCTCTGTCTCTCTCTCTCTCTCTCTCAATCTCCACCCCTTGGAAAGTTTATTTTTTAACCATTATTACAAGTGATGAATATCACATGGGGAATAACATTCTTCTTTGCAAAGTGTACTTCTTTTTCTCTTTGGAAAAAGATCTTGTCCCATCAGACTGTGTAGGCAAGCAATCACCTCTTAACCCTTGTTAATCATAGTTCATAAATCAGATGTTTTAGGTGTATCCTTCCTTTGGGCTTTTCGGGTTCCTTGGGGAAAAAAACTTCTTATACTCCTAGACCAAGAAATACCCTGTTTCCCCGAAAATAAGACTTCCCCGGATAATAAGCCCAATCGGGCTTTTGAGCGCATACGCTAAAATAAGGTCTCCCCTAAAAATATTACAACACAGCAGCAGCCATGGGATGACCACACTCGCTGCCGTCTACACTTTAAAAATAATAAGAACTCCCCCAAAATAAGGCCAAGTGCTTATTTCAAGGGTCAAAAGAAAATAAGACCCTATAAAGAATGGCACGCATAGTCCTAAAGCAATTTGTTTTATCTTCAGGGGGAAAAGAATCCTGTACAGTTACAACTTGGAAACAAGGAACTATTTGTAGCCCAGAGTTGAACTGCCGAGTATTTAGTGCTCTCTGAGCTTGGTTATTTTCTTGCAGACATTTCTTTACCAAACTTGGTAATGTCATCCGTGCTAACAGTCATTAGTCTAGTAGCACTGATGATGTTATGTAGTTTGGTAAAAAAAAAAAAGAATAACAGGAAAGGGTGGGATGGCATGGGACGGGACGGATCAGAACGGAACAGAATAGAATAGAATATCTGCAATCTCTTCTTTAAAAACTTCCAGTGTTGGAGCGTTTACAACTTCTGGAGGCCTCTTGGTACCTTTCTTGACAGCTGTTATCAAAAGAAGATACCATTATCTTATTTTATAATATACTAGCTGATAACCCAGCGTTGCCCCTGGTATTTATTTATAGGTGGGGGGGGGAGACCGGAACATACGTAATTTCTAATATTGGATTTTCTACTTTACCAGAGGGAGCCCCCTTTTGGAGTACTGTGAAGCCGTTACCATGGCAACCCCACTGCGCTGTACAGTAGATGCCATTTTATGGCAGTACATTAGAAGCTATTTTAAGGCACAACATGCTGTATTTTAACAGAACACCCCCCCCCCAAGGGTTGTTAGGGGTGTCTCACCCCACGTGTTTAGCTTTGGAGCTCAGAAAACATGAGTTACTAAGCTTAAACTGAAAAGCACTTCGAGAAAGGAAGAAACATACAACTTGGTTATTCTCTTGTTTAAAAGCTCTGTAACAACCAAGTCTTTGCAATAAACAAATCAATGAAAGTCCGAGATCAGTCACTTGCGGCAATTTCAATAATTGATTGGTTAATTATTCTTCCTCCTCGGATAATTTCCTTACAGGCTCAAATGAAGTTTGATTGCCCGGGCTCTTTTGTAAGATGATGTGTTTGTTAGTTTAATTTTTTTCCCCCAAAGAAACTAATTTTGAATGTTTGATTTCTAAATTTCAAAGCCTAACACAGTTGCCACAGCAATAACAGAAATAGGATCTGCAAACACAGCAGATGGTTGGGAGGTTCCTTAAAAAGAAGATCTCAGGAGGCTTGTGCATCATATGCTGGAGTTATTTCTGGAAATAAAATGTTATATTCGTTAAATTGAATTGAATTGAATATATTCGTTCAATCAAATCCTGACTCGTAGAATGCAGAGTGATCTGACATTCCCCAGATGTGCTGGAAGTGAAACCGGGGATGGGTAAGATAAGCCCACATGAACCATGCGTGACCCGTCAAAACCGCGGTCCACTAAAGCGCGCCCGATCAAAGCGCGTACCTGACGTCATCAGCAGCGCAACAAATAAAATTAAAAATAAATTAAATTAAAATAAAATTAAAGCAAGCCGATTCACGTAAAGGTAAGGGTTAGGGTTAGGGTTAGGTTAAGGGTTAGGGTTAGGGTTAGGGTTACGTTAAGCGTTAGGGTTAGGTTTAGGGTTAGGTTAAGGGTTACCGTTAGGTTTAGCGTTAGGTTAAGGGTTAGGGTTAGGGTTAGGGTTAGGTTTAGGGTTAGGTTTGGGGGGGTTAGGTTTAGATTTATGCTTTAATTTTAAGTTTACCGCTCACAGCGTGCTGTTTTCGTCGCGCTGTAATGACGTCACGTACGCGCTTTCGTCGAGCGCGCTTTAGTCTACCGCGGTTTTGTGGTGGAACCGAACCATATTGCACCTGGTGTCATCATGGCTAGTATCTTCTGCTGTTCGTGATGGAAATATCACAACTTTCCATTCAATAATCCCAACACATCTAAAAAGCATCAGAGAAAGTCTAATCTAGAGAAAAGAAGGACTAGGGGTGACATGATAGCAGTCTTCCGATGTTTGAGGGGCTGCCACAAAGAGGAGGGGGTCAAATTATTCTCCAAAGCACCAGAAGGTAAGGCAAGAAACAATGGATGGAAACTAATCAAGGAGAGAAGCAACCGGAATTAGGGAGAAACTTCCTTACAATCAAAGCAATTAACCAGTGGAACAGTTTGCCTTCAGAAGTTGTGACTGCTCCATCACTGGAATTTTTAAAGAAAAGACTGGTCAGCCACTTGTCTGAAATGACGTAGGATCTCCTGCTTGAGCAGGGGTTGGACTAGAAGACCTCCAAGGTCTCTTCCAAATGTATTCTGTAACTGTAACTTCTTCAGTACATTAACCATATTTCTGTGGTCTTGTAGTCAAGGGAAAAAAACTATGCACGCTCTTCACACTTGTCTGAAACGGTATAGGGTTTCCTGCTTGAGCAGGGGTTGGACTAGATCAGGGGTCAGCAACTGGCAGCTCCGGAGCCGCATGTGGCTCTTTCATCCCTCTGCTGCAGCTCCCTGTCACCGGTAAAAGGCGTTGGAAAAAAGAAAAAGGACGCTGCTCTAGGAGGAGACTCTATGGTGGGGAAACTAGACTTCCGTTCGGCTCCAGAACTGAACGGGGGGCTTCTGATTAGGACCTTTGTGGCTCTTTGAGTGTTTAAGGTTGCTGACTCCTAAACTAGATGACCTCCAACTCTGTTATTCTTTATGAATGAGGGCGGAATATCTCTTCTAAGATGCCACCTGATAGTTTTGTTTAGCCCCACTGAGGCTAAACTAAGTTCAATTACATCACAAGTTCAGCAGTGTCTGGACATTTTAAGTGAACATGTGAACTGGATATTGCAATACTTGTTGGCCATCCCACATTTAGCATTGAGACAAAAGAGAGCTTTGTGCAGGCAGTCCTTGACTTACAACAGTTCATTTATTGACCGTTCAAAGTTACAACGTGTCAGAGTTTGCCGCAGCAACCACACCCAGAAAGCAAACACAGGTAACTGATTCAGCAGGATTCATGAACTCCTCTTTATATATAATATAACACAGGAAATCAATATACAATACCAAAAGCAGGTTTTCCAACATGGTAGCAAATACACGCAAAAAAACGCAGGCAGAGGAGAGAACAGTTTTCAATTTCAGTTCAGAGCAGCAGGCTAGTTTAGATCTCAGCACAGACTCAGATCTGCAGAGTTAATCCACAGTCAGGCTCCTTGCTGTCTCCTTGTTGCTCACACAGCAAATACCGTTTCAGTTTCCAAACAGCCCTCATTGGCTGACTTAGTTACTAAGCACTATTCCAATTCATGAATACTACACTGACACAAGGGCCCTGAAAATAGTGACTTGGGGCTGGGTTTTTTTCACGCTTATGACCGTTGCAGCAGGGCCACATAATAAAAATTCAGATACTTGGCAACGGACTCATATTTGTGACGGTTGTCTTGGGGGGGGGGGTCACGTGATCAACTTTTGCAACCTTCTGGCAAGCGAAGTCAACGGGGAAGCCAGATTCCCTTAAGAACCATGCTACTAACTTAACAACTGCAGTGATTTACTTAACCACTTTGACAAGAAAGGTCATAAAATGGGACCAAATTCTCTTTTGGAGGGCTTAATTTTGGTCATAAGTCGAGGACTTTAAAGGCGAGCTCTGGTGACTCATGCTTCTCTTTTGTCTGGATTACTTCTGCACGCTTTTCTTCGCACACTAATTCACAAGCATGTTATTACCTTGTGCTTCCTCTTTCCCTGGGATGCTCCTTTAAACAAATGTATTTATTTATTTTTTCAGGCCTGCATAAGATAACAAATATAAGTCTAAACATGATTATGAATACAATAGCAATAGCAATAGCAGTTAGACTTATATACCGCTTCATAGGGCTTTCAGTCCTCTCTAAGCGGTTTACAGAGTCAGCATATTGCCCCCAACAACAATCCGGGTCCTCATTTTACCCACCTCGGAAGGATGGAAGGCTGAGTCAACCCTGAGCCGGTGAGATTTGAACTGCCGAACTGCCGAACTAGCAGTCAGCTGAAGTATCCTGCAGTACTGCACTCTAACCACTGCGCCACCTCGGCTCTACAAGAAATGGATACGAATTAAAAGGGAACATTAGGACAGGGACGGTAGGCACACTGGTGCGCTTATGCACGAATGGGGAGAGGTCCATCATGGTAGACAGTTTAAGGCTGAAGCTGTGCGGGGTTTGAGGATGTAACAATGGAGTCAGGTAGAGCATTCCAGGCATTGAACCCTCTGTTGCTGAAGTCGTATTTTCTGCAATCGAGTTTGAAGTGGTTCACTTTTAGTTTGTATCTATTGTGTGCTCCTGTATTGTTGTGGTTGAAGCTGAAGTAGTCATTGACAGGTAGGATGTTGTAGCAGACGGTTCCACCACAAATCCGCGAAGCCCTTATCCGCGGAGACAAAGCGTGAAGACTAATTTGCGCCGTTCTAAGCGCTAAGGAAAAACGCGACCCTACCGCAATGACATAATCGCGGAGGGCAAATTCGCGCATTCCCAAGCACTCAGTACCCTAAACCTAACCCTAAACCTAACCCTAAACCTAACCCTAAACCTAACCCTAAACCTAACCCTAAACCTAACCCTAAACCTAACCCTAAACCTAACCCTAAACCTAACCCTAAACCTAACCCTAAACCTAACCCTAAAACAAACCCCTAAACCTAATCCTAACCCTTACTTTAATTGAAGTCGGCTTTCTGCCGCGGCACCGTTTTAAAGCGCCCTTCTGTTGCCACGCTGTTGTCGTGGCGGTGATTATGCGCGGTGATGACGTCGCGGCTTTAGCGCCGCGATTTTATCACCGCGATTTTGATGAGCGCGGTTTTGTCGTGCCACGGTAGCAGACAATTTTGTGTGCTACGCTTAGGTCAGACCGAAGACGGCGTAGTTCTAAGTTGTCTAAGCCCAAAATTTAAATGAGCTTTCAGAAATCCAAAGCTCCCCTTTTTATGCACGCCAAACTATTTTTTTCCACGCCGTTCCACTGAGTGCCCAGCCTTCTCTGCAAGTCCTACTTCTCTGTCCTGCTCAGATTAGTTTTCCTCTTTTTTGTAATTTATCCTCTTTTTTTTCCTTCCCCAGTGGGCTATTCATTACCATTCATGACAAAGGACACATTGCCACAATGCTGAATTCCTGGCCTGAGGACAACATAAAGGTAATGGGGCTGATTGATATGTTTTTAAAGGGGAGGAAAGAACAAAAAAAATGCCTCTATTTTTTGTGGAATCAGAAACCTATTACAAATGAGCTACATTTTTAAAGCGGGACTGTACTAGCTGCAGAAAGTTTATTAGGACTAATTAAGGATTGCCCTTGATCTTAGGTTCAAGGCTCAGGCCTTGGATAGCAATAGCTATAGCAGTTAGACTTATATACCGCTTCATAGGGCTTTCAGCCCTCTCTAAGCGGTTTACAGAGTCAGCATATCGCCCCCACAGTCTGGGTCCTCATTTCACCCACCTCGGAAGGATGGAAGGCCGAGTCAACCTTGAGCCGGTGAGATTAGAACCGCTGAACTGCAGATAACAGTCAGCTGAAGTGGCCTGCAGTACTGCACCCTAACCACTGCGCCACCTCGGCTCGGATTAGGCGTCTTTGAGCATGAGAGGACAAATAAGTTTGAGAAGGCGAGTGGTGTGGCCCGCCAGCATTCAGCGGAGCTGGCAGCAAAGGCGGACAGTGAGGAGGTTGACGGGGGGAGCATGGGCCAGTCCTGGAGGCTGGGGAAGGCTCGGACGAGGGATCTGCGTCAGAGGCAGAGCAGGGACCGAGGGGGCCTGGCAGTGATCAGGTGCCTACGGCGCTCGACAGCAGTGAGGCAGAGGAACAGCTGGAGCCTGTTCCCAGTGTGCACATGCTCAGAGCTTCAAGAAGAAGAGAACAACTCAGATATCAGGGTCGACTTGGGAGTAAAGTCTCAGGTGGAAGGTGATTGGCCCCTCCCATAGGAAACAAAAGGGGAGCGAAAGGGGAGGGGGCTTTTGCAGGAAACAATTCATTCGTTTGGTTGTTAGATTCATTTCAGGAGTGTGAAGATCTGTCCGTGAATCTCAGAGACTCTGTGCCCAGTCTTTCCTTGCACAGCACCTCAGTTGGAAAAATATTTACATGGCAGCTTTCCAAGATAGATAAGGTCTGTAGTCATAAATATTCCTTTGAAAGATTGTTTGCCAGGCCTTTGCTGAATGGGAATGAGAGGAATTCACATTCATTTAATAAAAGGGGTTTTGTCAGGACCAGGACTCGGCCTCGTGCTTTTTGGGGAAGCCTAGGTCAGAAGAGCAAGGCAATGTGACACCACCTTGTTGTGTGAGGGTCCCTACCTACAGCTAGGTTCAGGTCACCGACAATGTAAGTTACTTTGGGTCAGTTACTCTCAGCCCGGTGGTGGGATTCAAATAATTTAACAACCCTAATGACCAGCAGGGTAGGCGGGGCTCAGTGGTCATGTGACTGGGTGGGCATGGCCAACTCAACATCACTCAGGTCAATGGGCGTTTCGCCTTAGCTGTGACAATGTAATAAGGGTTAACCGGAGAGGCAGTTTCTGTAAGCAGGGCAATAAAGATGAGGCCAGAAACAACACCAGAATGTTTCCTTCCTGCCTTCCTTACAGGATTAGCCCTGTAAAGTGGAAAAAAACAAAAGGAGATTTCTTCCAAGAACCGGTTCTCCAACTGCTTAGGAAGTTAACAACCAGTTCTCCCGAATAGGTGCAAACTGGCTGAATCCCACTACTGTCTCAGTCCCACCCACCTCATGGGGTTGTTGTGGGGAAATAGGATGCCGAAGTAGGTGTGTTTGCCACCTTGACCCAAAGGTGCTTTTTCAGGAGGCAACTGGACTTCCTTGTTTTTTTTTCTTGTGAAGGCATTTCGCTTCTCATCCAAGAAGCTTCTTCAGCTCTAACAGGATAGTGGGGAATGGAAGGATTTATATTCCTTGCAGACAGCTGATCATTGGCATTGTTGAGGCCTCTTGGAGGTTAATCTGTGTCCTCAGGGTCACCTGAGTGGTGTTTCTGGTTCCTGTAGTCTGCAATCTTTCCTCTGGAAATCCATTCCTACTCCCACACCATTCAAAGGGTTGTTGAAAGAAATGTCCTTCTGGGTTCGGCTCCAAGTGGGGAAGAAGACACTGGAGACATGGAGGCTGCTTGGAAAGATGGTTTATTGTTGGACAGGGCCACATGGCTTGAGCCCTGTACAGAAAAGGTGATCACATGCTTCAATATAGGTGGAGAAGAAGCGAGAAGGGCTGAGGAAGGGGCTTGCTAGGCTTTTTATACCCTGTTTAGTCCCACCTCTCTGTTTCCTGTTCCTGTGTAAGAAATGTATTCTGACTGGTTGTCAGACACCCATGGTGCCATGCAGGGGGCTACTCTCTAGGCTGTGATGAGTCCAGGTATAGATGAGTTCTCAGATGCCATGTGGAGAGTTGAGTAATATCCCTTCCCCCTACAGCTGCAGTGAGGAGAAGTCTTTATTATGTAAAGTGGGCTAGCCTGGCCATCTTAATGGCCCATTAGCTGGGGATGGGCAGAAAGCTATAGGCAACTATTCTGTCTTTTAAAACATGTTTCTTTTCACATTCAGAGAAATATTCTGCCTTTTCAATATTTCCTAGGATATTTCATTTTTCTGGGAGAGGGCTGGATGATAACTTCCCACAGGGTATTCATCCCAAATTGTATAGTTAAACTTCTGTAAAGATTCTCAGTCCTCCAGGTCATGGTTGTCCCAAAGGTGTTTTTTTTTTTAAATTGGCAACTGGACTTTCTTGTTTTTCTCTGAAGATGTTTTGCTTCTCATCCAAGAACCGGGATGACTCAGAATCTCTACATACTTTTAGCCACCTTGAGGTGTTTATAAAAATAATAAAGGCAGGATTAAAAAATAAATTTAAGATATAATGAAGATTCCACTTCTGAGCGTGAGTAATTGTGGCTACCTTTAAAAAAAAAAGCAAACAATAACTGAATCTCTCTTGTCTACCTTTAGTAATGTAGAATCGCGGTTTCTAGGCAAAGTTGTTTTTCCCCAACCCTTTCTTTGCATCAAAAGTCCAGCATTTCCATAGTAACGTCTCTCCGTTGTGCTCTGAAGAAGACAGAACTCATCCACACACCCATCAGGACGATTGGCAGCCTTCACATGCCGAATGAATTTTCAAGAACCAAGTTCTAGCCTTTGTAAATGAGAAGCTTGCATAATTAAACAAGAACTTTTCAGAATCTAAGCCAATCAAGCTAAAAACCAGTCATGTGGTTAAGTTGGGGTTTGCGTCTTTTGAAAGAACAGGTTCTGCGGTAGAACTAGGCATATACCCTGATTTTATCAGGATTTAAGATCAAAGAGGGACTCATAGCTTTGTGCTCCCAAGGCTGCCCCGTTCCTGGCCACAAGAGGAAGACTGAAATTCAGTTCAAAAACCACAGCAAAGCAAACTGGATTAGAATCCAGACATCTAATCTGCATTGCAAAATACAGGTGGACATTTAAAATTCAGAAATGGAACATTTTGCTGGATGTGAATGAGAGGAGTTCACATTAGCTTAATAAAAAGGGGTTTTGTCGTGACAAGGAGTCTGCTTCGTGATTTTGTGAAGCCTAGGCCAGAATAGCTGTTTCCAGGTCTGTCCCACAGGCCAGATCTAAGCACCCTTGATCTGGCCTAGAGTTTGATACCCCTGGTATAGTCTCCGGCTTGAGGAGGGGGTTGGACTAGATGACCTCCAAGGTCCCTTCCAACTGTATTATTCTGTTATTCTGAAAGGTTAAAGGTTACTAGAGAGCAAGTCAGAGACAACAGCTTTGAGGAGAAAAATACTAAAGAATATTTGACATTGCTGGGATGGTGATTGATTGCCCACATCCTAAAACAAAGAAATGCACATCAATAGCAAGGTTTTCACTGCATCTGTAGCATGTTTAGTAAGTTAGCAAATGCAAAATATTCAGACCACAAACATATATTCAGGTCAGTGTTGTTGTTTTTTTTGTGTAAAGAGAAGTACTTTTTTCTGCCCACAGCCCAGGCCACAAACAATTATCTGTAGATGCCTTCTCGTGGAATTGATTTCTTCAGTTAAAAACAACGGAGGGATCTAAAGAAATGGAAAAATTGGATTCACATTCATGGCTCTCATTGTTTTCTATCAAACAGCGATACCCATTTGTTTTCAGGAGAAAAAAGAAAACCGCAAGCCATGTGGCACATGTTTAAATCCTCCTGGAGTTTCTGCCTTTAATCATTTGTAATATGTTAATATTTTAAAGGAAATTCCTTGTCAACTAGAGGGGTCTATTTCTAAGTAAACCAGCATCTCTTCTTCTGTTCCAACCAGTCCCTAAAATAAGTAGATGTAAAGGATGGCATATGACAGAATAACAGAGTTGGAAGGGACCCTGGAGGTCTTCTAGTCCAACCCCCTGCTCAAGCAGGAAACTGTAGACCATTTCAGACAAATGGTTGTCCAAGTGGTAGACATTCTACTCCCTCTCCCCACCTGAAAGGAACTCTGTTCCAACTGCCAGTTGCCTTATATGGACATGGCCCATGTGTGACTCATCTGGCCTGCAGGCTGGGAGTTTAGACATTCTACTCCCCCTCCCCACCTGAAAAGAACTCTGTTCCAACTGCCAGTTGCCTTATATTAACATGCTCTGATGCTAAGGAGTTACACATTCTACATTAATTTTCAAACTTTAAGTGTCCATGTATCAAGCCCGATCATAACTACTCATTAATTTTCAAGCTTTGTGTCAATTTATCAAGCCCGGTTCCAAAGTGAAGCACGGGTATCCAACTAGTTATTAATATTTTCACTTTAAAAAAAATAAAGTAACAATGAGAAATCAATTGTCACAAGTAGCTGAGTCAATCCAGAATTTGTATAGGGAACATCATGGACACCAGCCAGTTAACAAGAGCCGAGGTGGCACAGTGGTTAAATGCAGCACTGCTACTTCAGCTGCCTGCAGATCTGCAGTTGGCTGTTCAAATCTCACCGGCTCAGGGTTGACTCAGCCTTCCATCCTTCCGAGGTGGGTAAAATGAGGACCCGGATTGTTGTTGGGGGCAATGTGCTGACTCTGTAAACCGCTTAGAGAGGGCTGAAAGCCCTATGAAGCGGTATATAAGTCTAACTGCTATTGCTATTATCCACCAATGTTTCAGGTCTTGTCAGAGAAAAACTCCATTGGCTGTGCAACAATCCAGTATCCTTCCAAACTGCCTGGTTTAGCACTCCTGCTTAACAAAAGCAACACTTCGTTGAATGCTTTTTTCTTCAGCAGATTCCTCTCTTCACTTTCAGGCTATTGTGGTGACCGACGGAGAAAGAATTTTAGGCTTGGGAGATCTAGGAAGCTACGGGATGGGCATCCCAGTAGGAAAACTCGCACTCTACACCGCTTGTGGTGGCGTTCACCCGCAGCACTGCCTTCCTGTTCTTCTGGATGTTGGCACAGACAATGAGGTGAGAGGGCTCGCTTATTTTCTCTTAGGTCTCTTCTACAACTTTAAAGGTATGGATCAGAGCTACTTGAATATGCCTGTCTATCAGGGGTGGGATTGAAAACTTTTAGCAATCGATTCTCTGCCCAGTTGCTGGGGGCGTGGCCTTCTCGGCCTCCTGCACCACGAGGGAGGGCCTTTTTGCCTTCCTTAGGCTCCAGAGGTTTTCCTTGAGCCTCCGGGAGGGCAAAAACGGGCTCCAGAGGCCCTCCGGAGAGCAAAAACAGGTTTGTTTCTGGACTTCCAGAACTTCTGGGAGGCCTGTTTTTAGCCTTCTCAGAGCCTCCGTGTGGGCCCTGCACTTACCTGGCATGATGAACAGGCTGGGTGGAGACTCCTGGGAGAGGAGCGGCAGGGTGGGCGAGGCCAGCCAGTCCTTCCAACTACCAGTTCAGTGAATCAGATGCAAAATTAGCATCCAGTTCGCCTGAACTGATCCTAACTGTCTGAATCCCACCCCTGCTCTCTATGGAGATTCTCAATCATCCAGGTCATGGTGGTTCCCAAGGTGATTTTTCAAAAGGCAATTGAACTTCCTTGGGGTTTTTTTCCTTGAAAACCTTTCGCTTCTCAACCAAGAAGCTTCTCCAGTTCTGACTAAATGGTGATCCCAATGATGCTTTTTTCAAGAGGCAACTGAACTTTCTGGGGTTTTTGTTTTTTTTTTAAAACGTTTCGCTTCTCATCCAAGAAGCTTCTTCAGCTCTGATTGGATGGTGGGGAATGGAAGGGATTATAGTCCTTGCAGACAGCTGGACATTTGCAGACAGCTGAACATGGATGACTGAGAATCTCCATAGACGACTGAATGGTGGGGAAGAGAAGGATTTACATTCTTTCAGAGTGTTGACAACAACTGCAAAGAATATAAATCAGTGGTGAAATTCAAATTATTTTTCTACCGGTTCTGTTGGCATGGCTTGGTGGGCGTGGCAGGGGAAGGGTACTGCAAAATCCCCATTTCCTCCCGATCAGCTGGGACTCGGGAGGCAGAGAATAGATGGGGGCATGGCCAGCCAGAGGTGGTATTTACCGATTTTCTCAAAATTTCCGCTACTGGTTCTCCAGAACCTGCTAGATTTCACCCCTGATATAAATCCTTCTATTCCCTGCCATTCAGTCAGAACTGAAGTTGCTTCTTGGATGAGAAGCAAAATGTTTTCAAGGGGGGGGGAACCCCAAGAAATCCACTTGTCTTTTGAAAAGCACTTTTGGGACAGCCTGAATATATCATTAGACTGCATGTAGCTTAAGATATGTGTTAGACAGTGTCAACAGTATGTTTGTTTGAAAGCTAATCTCTGGATTAGAACTCTATCTTGAGCATGCTGGGCTTTGGTTTCACATATGAAAGATTGCCCAAAACATACCAGAACTGAATGACAGCCTCCTTAGTGCTTGCAGGAAATGCTGAATGTAGCACAGATACAGCAACAGCTGGTGACCTAGTGTGAACGTAAAACCATAAGGGACAAGCCTAAATTTTGGGCATTGCATACCGCCCAGAGGCTACCATATAGTATGAGGACAAATCATGCATTGCAAAGATCACTTGGACATTGGAGATACTTCTAATGTAATCTATGGAGGCATGCGCTGGCTGAGGAATTCTGGGAGTAGAAGTCCACAAGTCGTAAAGTTGCCAAGGTTGGAGACCCCTGATCCACTACATCCCCTGCATGGATTGCCCCTGTGATTATGTAGGACAGAGGGGGAGGAACCTAACCACCAGATTGCAAGCGAGCAGTCAGACAAGGAGACCCGAACTCATTGGTAGCCTCACATTGCAATGAACAGGGACACACGTTCAATTTTGCGGCTATTGACATTGTTGGTCGAGCAGGCACAAAAACAGCCAGGGAAACCATGAAAAGCCTAGGAAACAGGGCCCTTGTCAGAGTGCTGATTTACCACCGGCTAATCAGGAGCTGAGGACTTGGCAGCTCAAGATAACAGCAGCCAATCGCCAGCAACACACCACTCCAACAATAGGAAGGCACCAAATAAATACAACTCACAGAAGAGCGCATATTCAGTAGAGAGATGTTCCCTGAAGATGGGCTCCAGCCACAAGTCCAAAAGCTCAGAGCAGTAAACCTCTGCTCCCAGTGACTGACCCAGATTCAATCTTGCAAGCCTAAATTGTCCATCATGGGTGGTGTAGGTCAATGATCTTAAATGAAATGGTCAATGTCTATGATCTGAATGAAAAGAAGGACTAGGGGAGACATGATAGCAGTCTTCCAATATCTCAGGGGTTGCCACAAAGAAGAGGGAGTCAGGCTATTCTCCAAAGCACCTGAACCCAGAACAAGAAGCAATGGATGGAATCTAACCAAGGAAAGAAGCAACCTAGAAATAAAGGAGAAATTTCCTGACAGTGAGAACAATTAATCGGTGGAACAAGTTGCCTCCAGAAGCTGTGGATGCTCCAGAACTGGAGGTTTTTAAAAAGAGATTGGACAGCCATTTGTCTGGAATAGTATAGGTTCTCCTCTTAAGCATGGGGTGGACTAGAAGAATTGAAATTGTCTAAAGCAGGGGTGTCAAACTCAAGGCCCAGGAGCCAGATTCGGCCCACGGGGTGCTTAAATCTGGCCTGCAGGCCCACCCTTGAAACAGCTGACCGGCCCACGATGCCTCTGCCAGCAAAAATGGAACTCAGGAGGGCTGTGTGCAGCCTCCTGAGTTTGGTTTCATTGACAGAGGGTTGCCGGATGTGCTGTAGCCGAAAACTGAGCTCCCGGGGGCTACAGGCAGCACCCCCAACTCTGTTTTCACTAGCAGAGAATTGCAGGAGACCGTCGCAACCGAAAATGGAGCTCAGGAGCCAGTTTTCTCTGGCAGAGCGCTCGGACACCACAGGTGCCCCCGACATGAGTGATGTCGAGCTGGCCACGCCCCCCCCAAGGTCAAATGGAACCCTGATGCGGCCCTCAATGAAATCAAGTTTGACACCCCTGGTCTGAAACATTTCAACAAGTTGTGTGATAGTTATTTGCTGGAGCCAAAGGGATCATCTCAATCTTTCAGCGTGAGAGATTGCGATAAAAACTTTCCAGTCAATCAAATAGATGTGACTTTTCCTGTGCTGGTCAGAAGGAAATGCACACATCCCTGTGCGTGACCAGAGGAGATCACATTTCGCCAAATCAAGAATCCAAGCCTCATTAATTTCAGTGTTTTTGTCAGTTTGCACACACCCTGATGTTTGTAATGATATGAGAGCAGTTTCATCTGTTCGCAGTTTTCTGGTCTTCAGCTACAAAAGGATGCAATCCAGCAACTAAATTCCTTGCCAGAAGTGACATCTGCAACTTTCCCCCTCCTTTGTTTTTGGCCAAAAACATACCTTGTGCTATTTGATGTGATCAACTTAGCTAACAAAATGCTCTTCGTTAAAATAAAGTGTTTTTTTTTTAAAAAAAAAACATTGGTAGCGTATTGATTAAAACAATAAAATAACAAAGCAAAGGTTGACTGTTGTAACTTGCGCAAAATGAAGCAATCACAGTCTTACTTGGAGCCACAATCCAATTTTTCATTACGATTCAATCAAGCTTTTTTCTCCAGAGATCTCACAAATAGCTTATATGGTCTCACCACCCTCTAGTAAGAAAAATTAGAAACGGTGTCAGCTGGAATATCTCTCAGGATTTCAAAACTGGATTTAAATTTAAAATTAGTTCTCTCTACTTATGGAGGCTGCAGGGTGACCAGTTGGTTCTCCTTCCTGATCTTGATCCAGCCCTCCCATATGGGGGACCCCGTGGGGTGGGATGCAGGCAGAAGACCTTTGGGGAGCCAGCAAGGTGGGAGGTAGGCCCCACATGTGTGGGACAGAACTCAGAGGGGGTATTTAGCCGGTTCTCACAGGTTCTAGAGAAAATTTTGAGTAGTTCGGAGAACTGGCAAATAGGCTGGCCACGCCCCTGCTACCTCCCAGCTGATCTTCTTTTGTTGCCCTGAACAGGAGAACGGAGCTGGAAAGCAGGTTAGTGGGGTGGGGAGGGAAGGGGGGATTTTGCACTAACCTTTCACCCGGAGTGGGGAGGGAATGGAGCAGTGGTGAAATTCTTTTTTTTACTACCGGTTCTGTGGGCGTGGCTTTGGGGTATGGCAGGGGAAGGATACTGCAAAATCTCCACTCCCACCCCGCTCTGGGGCCAGCAGAGGTGGCATTTGCCAATTCTCTGAACTACTCAAAGTTTCCGCTACCGGTACTCCGAACTACTCAAAATTTCTGCTACTGATTCTCCAGAACCTGTCAGAACCTGCTGGATTTCACCCCTGGAATGGGGATTTTGCAGTATCCTTCCCCTGTCATGCCCACAAAGCCATGCCAAGCCCACAAAGCCACGCCCACAGAACCGGTAGTGAAAAGATTGAATCCCACCACTGACAGAAATGCCCCATTTGTGTCCTAAAGCTGTTACTCTTTAGAGGAAGGATGCCTCAGGTCTTAAACACTTAATGCATCCATTCCGCCTTAACCCAACACCTCTCCAAGTATGAAAAAGGGTCTGATTTCACCCTTTAAGATTCCTTTGAACTTTAGCTCAAAAGGAGAATGAAAAATGTAATCTTCCCTACTTGAGAGGATTCTGTAAGCCACTAATTCTTTGTGATAGGCCCCAGTCATTCCATGATTTCATTTGTTCATTCATCACATCATCTATAATGACTCACAGCTCTTCCTAGACTAATCCACCATGAATTTGGAAAATCCTCAGTTTGGTTTAGTGGTTACGACATCAAGCTAGAAAGTTAGCGACTGTGAGTTCATGTTAGAAATTCTATTTATATATAGCAGGGGTGGCAAACCTGGCTTCCCATTGATTTTGCTGATCAGAAGACCACAAAAATTAACCACATGATCCCAGCACACTGCAACCATCATAAGTATGAACCAGTTGCCAAGCACCCAAATTTTGATCATGTGACCATTGGGATGCTACAAGAAGTTGCGGCTGCCCCATCACTGGAGGCTTTTAGAAAGAGACTGGACAACTATTTGTCTGAAATGGTATAGAGCAGGGTTGTCAAACTTGATTTCAGCGAGGGCCGCATCAGGGTTGTCTTTGTTCTGGGGGCTCTGGGATGGGCGTGGCCAGAGTGGGCATGGCCAGCATGACATCAGTCAAGTCAGGGGTACCTGTGGTGGCCTGAGTGCTCTGCCAGTGAAAATGGGCTCCCGAGCTCTGTTTTCGGTTTCCTGGAAACCCTCTACCAGTGAAAACAGAGCTCAGGAGGGCTGTGTAGTCCTTCTGACCTCCATTTTTGCTGGCAGAGGCACCGCGGGCTGGTCCTTTGCTGTTTCCAGGGTGGCCCCATGGGCCAGATCTAAACCCTCGAATCCGGCCCACAGGCCTTGAGTTTGACACCCCTGTTATATAGAACCACAGAGAAAACAAAGAATACAGTCACCATGTGCTTTACTGCTCAACTGTTTAACTGTAATAGGAAACAGGAAATTCTACTGTTGGCTATGTTCTCCATCTTGTGAAAATAAGAAAGGCGGAATAGGGAGGGAGGAAGGAAGGAAGGAAGGAAGGAAGGAGGAAGGAAGGAAGGAAAGGGAGGAAGGAAGGAAGGAAGGAAGGAAGTCAATGTAAGTTTGTGGTCTTTCCATCTGCAGCAGCAAATTCTACAAAGTAATACTGTGTTTCACAAATGACTACTTTTTTCTGGAAGTATTGTTGGCTATTTCATGATATTTAGACTTAGGAGTTAGTTCTTCTTAGTGTATCCATTTCTATGTGCTCTGCAGATGTGTGGGATTTCAGGTCTCCCAACTCACAATCAGCCGAAAGTATGGGAGCTGAAGTCCACAACATCCGGTGGACAAGTTGAAGGAGGTGGCTCTATTCAACTTCTCCACACCAGATTTTATTTTCTTAATCTCTACCAGGTAGATCTGATCTGTCTCTGCCTGAGATCCACATGTTAACATTTTAGCAGATCCTGTGAAAGCCAATAAATTCAGGAGACCTTCCAGTTCAACCTTCAAGAGATTAAAAGAAGGATTCCAGCTGGATAAGAAGAATTTCTACATTTGAAACTTAAAATGAAAATAAACTCGAATAAGCACGAAATGAAACAGTGAATCACCGTAATTGACAAGGTCCTACGGTTTTCTTAATGGCTTTGTTCTCATTTTTCTGTGGAACGTTTAAAGACAGACAGTAATGTTCAGGTTATTGTAAAGAAGGGGCTGAGAAAAGAAAATTCCAATTTAAGAACTCAAAGCTGTTAATAAGTGCAGGAAAGCAGAGCCAGAAATGTGTCATTTATTAAAAACTGAAAAATGCATGTAACTTTGCATATAGACAGAAAATGGAGTCTATCCATAAAAAAACACTCCTCACAGTATATAACAGTGCAGTGTCTGTGTGTCCTTCTACTTCTGGACTTCAACTCCCAGAATTCCTGAGCAGGCTGGCTCAGGAATTCTGGGAGTCGAAGTCCACAAGTCATAAAAGGACCATCGTTCCCTACCCCCGTACTAGAACAACAGATGTCAGATAGACGTCAGCTTGGCTGTTTATAAGGTTTCATGGTAAATAAAGTAAAAATCAGCAAACTTGATAATGTGACAAAGTTTGCATGAGTCTTAAAATTTAGGAAGAAAAAAGAAGAGTCAAGATTAGATTCATCTACATTAGGGCTGTCAAACTCACAGCCTGCGAAGAGGATGCATCACTCGCTGGCCACGCCTATACCTGGTTTAGCGAAGGGGGGGAAAAGTCGTGTTATGTCATTTGATGATGCGGGTTTGAGCTAGATCAAAGTTTCTTAACCTTACCAACTTTAAGAGGTGTGGACTTCAACTCCCAGAATTCCCCAGCCAACATGGCTGGCTGGGGAATTCTGGGAGTTGAAGTCCACACCTCTTAAAGTTGGCAAGGTTGAGTCAACACTGAGTTAGCTATGGAAGTGGCAAATAGGGAGACTGTTACAGGTAGAGCTCATCTTACAACCATCATCGGGACCATAATTTCCATTGGGATTTGAGATGGAGTCAACACAGACTCATCCCCAACAACCTCTGCCTGTGTTCAACAGTGAAGGGACCCAGGACAAAAAATAAACCATCCTGCAGAAAGCACAGCTCCACAACACAGGAGTCCTTTCAGCAGTTCCAAGAAGGCTCCACACCCATTTGCACCACTCAGACGACCCCTAGGACACAGACAAAACCTCCAAGTGGCCTCAAGGACCCTCTAAAAGGACGCAAATAACCAGCAGTCTGCAAGGAGTATAAATCCTTCCATTCCCCAACATCCAGTCAGAGCTGAAGAAGCTTCTTGGATGAGAAGAGAAACATCTTCAGAGAAAAACAAAGTCTCGTTGCCTCCTAAAAAAAACACTTTTGGGACAACCATGATCTGGAGGACAGAGAATCTCTACAGATTTCTAGCTATGCAATTTGGAATGAACACCCTTGGAATGGTGGGGGAGTAGGAACGGATTTCCAGAGAGAGAGAGAGAAAATTGCAACTTCAGGAACCAGGAGCATCACTCGGGTGACCCTGAGGACACAGATAAATCCCCAAGTGGCCTCAACGACTCTCTAAAAGGATGCAAATTTTCCAACTTTCCAATTTAGTAAAATTTGTATGCCGCCCACTCCCTAGGGACTCTGGGCGGCTTACAGACAGATAAAACATTTAAAAATTTAAAAATAAAGGTACATTATTAAAATTGCACATCATCCATTCAGTGTAGGTGGGGCTAGACATTGATCAACAGCCCCAGGCCTGCCGGAACAGCCAGGTCTTGGTGGCTTTGCGGAAGGCCGGGAGAGTGGTAAGGGTCCGGATCTCTATGGGTAGATCGTTCCACAGGGCCAGCGCAGCTACAGAGAAGGCTCTCCCCCGGGGAGTCGCCAGCCGGCATTGTCCGGTCGACGGTACCCGGAGGAGGCTCAACCTGTGAGATTTAGTTGGTCGTTGGGAGGTAAGTGGCAGGAGGCGGTCTCTCAGATAGCCAGGTCCTAAACCATGTAGGGCTTTAAAAGTAACGACTAGCACCTTGAAGCGCGTTCGGAGATCAATAGGGAGCCAGTGCAGCTCACGGAGGATGGGTGTAACATGGGTGTATCCAGGTACACCCAATATCGCTCGCACGGCTGCATTCTGGACCAACTGCAGTCTTCGAACACTCTTCAGGGGCAGCCCCATAAATGACCAGCTGTCTGCAAAGAATGTAAATCCTTCCATTCCCCACCTTCCAGTCAAGAGCTGAAGAAGCTTCTTGGATGAGAAGTGAAACTTCTTCTGGGAAAAATCCAGTTGCCTCTTGAAAAAAAAAGCATATTTGGGAGATTGCGAGCTGCACTGGCTACCGATCGGTCTCCGGATACGCTTCAAAGTGCTAGTCGTAACTTATAAAGCCCTTCATGGTATTGGACCTGGGTACTTGAGAGACCGCCTGCTGCCAATTACCTCCCAAAGACCCATTAGACTACACAGGGTCGGCCTCCTCCGGGTTCCGTCCACCAGCCAATGCCATCTGGCTACTACCCGGGGGAGGGCCTTCTCTGTAGCAGCTCCGGCAATTTGGAATGAACTCCCCGTGGAGATCCGGACCCTCACCTCTCTCCAGGCCTTCCGGAAAGCCGTCAAAACCTGGCTGTGCCTGCAGGCCTGGGGTTGATGAGTTCCCCTCCCCTCTCGACTGGTATGGCTGTGTGATTTTCGTGTATTTTAATTATGTGTACTGTTGTTTATGTTCCCTTTCCCCTTTGAGTTGTTTGCCGCCCTGAGTCCCTCCTGGAGAAGGGCGGCATACAAATAAACCAAAACTATAAACTATAAACTATTGCAGAATATTTATCGACTCCCTGCAAGTGATTGCAAGACTAAGGCCCCTTAATCAACATGACGGTTTTGTCTAATTAGGCAGCTGATAGTGTTTTTTTAAAAAAAAAACTTCAGTGGACGTGACAGAGGAGAGAAACTTTGACTTCCAATCCAGGGAATCCCCTTTTATGCTTCCTGGTGGAGAAACACAGCTGTGCCTTTCTCTGTTTTGGGAAAACAACGCACAAAACGATGTGAAATGTCAGTGAGAAAGCCCCGTGGGAACAATGTGTCACATGGAAAGATGTTTTTACGTCCCCCGTTTTTGGGGCAGCTGAATCAGCCTATTGATTGAGACACCCATCTCTTTCCTCTTAGTCATCCTTGGTCTGTTTAATTGTCCCCTGGTCTCTGCATCTGCTTCTGTTTCCAGCGTGCGGTCCAGAATCCTGTTTCCCACCAAGCTAAACCAGGGCTTCCTATGAATCATTCAATTAATGGCCGGAGTTATGGCTCTCTTGGAAAAAACAATATTTCAGGCAAAAGCAGGAATTATGTGTCTGTGTACACAGACTGGGATTAGGCCCAAGACAAAGCCTCGTGCAGTGGTGTCCGGGGCTTGGGGATGTGTGCGTCAATCAAATGAGGCAAGATGGTGGACAGGGCTCCCAACGTCCACTCTCCATCCTTTGCTTTGTTGGAAGGAATGTCCTTCTGGGTTCAGTTCCAAGTGGGGAAAAAGACACTGGAAACATGGAGGCTGCTTGGAAAGATGGTTTTAATGGTGAACAGGATCACATGGCTTGAGCTCCTGAACAGAAAAGGGGGATCACATGCTTCCAGACATTGGGTGAAGAAGAGACCAAGATGCTGAAAGTCCCTGGTTTTATGCCCTCTCTGGCCTTTGATCTTGATCTTGTATTCTGATTGGTTGTCAGACTCTCATAGGGCCATGCAGGGGCAACTCTCTAGGCTGTGTTTTGAGCCCAAGTTTGATTGAGCCTTGCTTCTTCCCAGGTGCCCTGTGGTGAGATGGGTAAAGGGCTAATAATATCATGCCTTAATCCCATCATTCTTCTAGGAGGGGTGGGGGCTTCCCAAAATACTTTAAAACATAGCTGCTTTAAACAACATAGCCCCATAGTCAGACAAGCAGAATAACAGAGTGGGAAGGGACCTTGGAGGTCTTCTAGTCCAACCCCCTCCTCAGGCAGGAAACCCTATTCCATTTATTCGCAGGAAAAGACAGAGATCTTTTATGAGCCAGGTTCCTGTTCCTACATTTTCTCTTTTAAAAAAAATAGTATTTATTAAATATTCAACATTTAAAAGACAAAACACAAATTTACACTTGTAGCAGCTTTTCCGTATCGGTATCCATATTTTCCGTAACAATCCTATTTATTAAAAAATCTATTTCTATATCATTATCCTAAGTTATTTCCTTATTTAGATACTCTCTATACATTTATACATTTCTATATTGTAATTTTTTCTCCATTTTCCCATCAAAGATTCCCAGGAGAAACAATTCTGGCTTCAGCTCTATCCTTCGCTCAGTTATCTTTTCCAGCCACTTCCTTTATCTTATGCCAGTATTTTCCAACCTTGGGACAAGTCCACCACATGTGATAGAATGTGCCCTGTTTGTACCCACACCTCCAACACTTTGGCGATCTGTTTTGACAACATCTTAGCCATTCTGACTGGTGATAGATACCACCGGTAGAACATTTCTCCTTGTACGCAGCTGATATCGTTAGTTCCAGTGGTGGGTTTCAAAAATTGTTCAAACCTACTCTGTGGGTGTGGTCTCCTTTGTGGGAGTGGCTTGCCGCCCATGTGACCAGATGGGAGTGGCTTGCCACCCATGTGACCGGATATGAAGATGCCGACGACACTTGTCAGAACCACCTTAAATTACCTCACACACAGCACTGGCATGCATAAGAATATGATGTAAACCTGTTTTTTAAAAGGCATCTTTGGTTTGCGTTAAAACAACTTCAACACACGCAATGTTCTGATTGCACCACAAACGCAGTAGTCATCCTTACCTTTCACAGAGGCACTGAGTTTTATAAATATGAGCATGATAGTGTAGAATAATCATATCCAAGAACCAGTGGTGGGTTTCAAAAGATGTTGGAACCTCTTCTGTAGGTGTGGCCTGCTTTCCGGGTCCACTGGTGGGACCTCTTCTAACCGATTCGGTAGATTTGACGAACCGGTTCTACCGAATAGATGCGAACTGGTAAGAACCCACCTCTGGTTAGTTCGTAGTTCCTACATTCTCGATGTCACTCAACCTGAGCCACCATACAGAACCTTACTATTTGGGGGTTAACTGCCCGAAATGGCGAGGTGGCGCAGTGGTTAGGGTGCAGTACTGCAGACCACTTCAGCTGACTGTTATCTGCAGTTCAGGGGTTCAAATCTCACCGGCTCAATGTCGACTCAGCCTTCCATCCTTCTGAGGTGGGTGAAATGAGGACCCAGACTGTGGGGGCAATATGCTGACTCAATTTGCTAAAAAAAATCTGTAAACCGCTTAGAGAGGGCTGAAAGCCCTATGAAGCGGTATATAAGTCTAACTGCTATTGCTTTTGCTATGAAGATAAAACCATCAATGTTCCTGCTAATGCAGGAAGAACGGTTTTAGCCGGCAGGACAAAAATATCCCGCCGCTTTTCAGGCCGACATTATTTATTTTCTCTTCCTCTATTTTAGGCACTCCTGAATGACCCGCTCTACATTGGTCTCAAACACAAGCGAGTTCGTGGGAAACAGTACGATGACTTGCTGGATGAATTCATGCAAGCAGTTGCTAACAAGTGAGTAGCCGTCTTCTCTCCATTAGCTGCTTCAACCGTGAGAGAACAACGCATGTAAACAAACCAACTTTCAACTTGCAGATTTGAAGCAGAGGGGGAAAAAACGTAGCCACAGATGCCCCTGTGGGTGGTCTGGGAATGACCCCTTTGGATGGAGGGCCTCTTAAGTCATGTTTATTTATGTGGTAGAGCAGGAACAATTTCCTATCCCTGGCGCAGGACATCCGGATGTGAAAAATGTTAGCTCGCATTGGGGTTCTGACATAAAGGCCAGGCCCAGAGATTACTTCTTTTTGTTAAAGTAACTGCTCACAGTTAAGGTGCATCGGAATGATCTTGGGGAAGAGTCGCAGCCAAGACAACCGGCATGTAACTGTTAGAAAAATAATTTCGGGTTCCCAATCGAGCCAAGGTTCGATGCGCAGTGATATACCTGAAAATAAGACCTCCCTGGATAATAAGCCCAATCGGGCTTTTGAACGCATGTGCTAAAATAATCCCTCCCCTGAAAATAAGCCCTCCCCAAAAATGTTGCAACACAGCAGCAGCCATGAGGTGACCACGCTCACCGCCTCCTGCACCTCAAAAACAATAAGACCTCCCTGAAAATAAGTCCAAGCGCTTATTTCAGGGGGGAAAGAAAGAAAATAAGGCCCTGTCTTATTTTTGGGAAACCACGATAGATAGATAGATAGATAGATAGATAGATAGATAGATAGATAGATAGATAGATAGATAGATAGATGATAGGTAGGTAGGTAGGTAGGTAGGTAGGTAGGTAGGTAGGTAGGTAGGTAGATAGATAGATAGATAGATAGATAGATAGATAGATAGATAGATAGATAGATAGATAGATAGATATTAGATAGATAGATAAATAGATAGATATGTAGCAGATAGCTAGATAGATGATAGATGATAGATGATAGATAGATAGATAGATAGATAGATAGATAGATAGATAGATAGATAATAGATAGATAGATAATAGATAGATAGATAGATAGATAGATAGATAGATAGATAGATAGATAGATAGATAGATAGATAGCAGATAGATAGATAGATAGATGATAGATAGATAGATAGATAGATAGATAGATAGATAGATAGATAGATAGATAGATAGATGATAGATAGATAGATAGATAGATAGATAGATAGATAGATAGATAGATAGATAGATAGATAGATAGATAGATAAGCCTTTGGGCCATTTCAGGTTCAAACATACAGATACCTGCCACCCAGAACTGGTGGAAAATGTGGCACGCAGAGGCCAAAAACAGGGCATGCAGAGGCTGAAAACAGGATGCGGAGGCCGAAAATGGGGTGCGCGGAGGTGGCAATAGGCAATGGCAATCCCTGCAGCCTGAAACAGCTGATGGTCGGGAGGCCGATCCAACCAACAATCAGCTTCTTGTGCTAATCGAGCTGTGCTGAAATTGAACAGGCTGTTTGCTGTTTTCTGCAAGGAGGCAAATTGCTGGGAGGCAGAGGCAGATTTTTTTTCTTATTTTCCTCCCCAAAAGCTAGGTGCGTCTTATACTTTGGATTGTCTTATACTCCAAAAAATACGGTAGCTTAATCCCTTCGGTTCACTACTGAGGTGCAAAGGGTCCCTTATATCTTCACTATTTAATACTTTATCTTATTACCAAAAAAACCCACCCCAATATCTAAATCAATGTTTCACAACTACTATATAAACTGGTTGAACTTCAATTCTCCTAATTGTAGGATTTGGAATCCACACATCTGGAATTTGCGGTTGAAGTTGAAGAACACTGGTCTAAACCCACAAAAAACAATTTACAAATAATAGCCCAGCCAGATTATAATTAAAACGTTAAATGTCAACAGCTAAAATATTATTGAATTTTTAAAAATGACAAAATTAGAAATGAAATAGGTGAAGCAATACATCAATTGAAACGTAACAAATTAATTGAAATGCTACTTAGCAGTAAATCAACTGGAAAGCTTCTTAGCAAATAAAAAAATGTCTTTTTTTTATGCCTGCCAAAACAAGATAGAAAGATTGGTCTCCCTGGGCAGGAAGCTGAGCCAGGAGCCACCCGAATTTTTGCCAAATGTGCCTCCAGGAGTAGAAAATAGATTTGCCTTTCCTGACAAATTTCAATGTAAGTTGGTTTATTTGAGACCATATCCTTCAAAAGGTTCCATCCCACGTCATAGAAGGAATTTATATGTCCTCCAGTTGATTCCTGCCAACGACATTCCTCGGCTGATGGGGAGGAAGTTCTCAAATTAAAATAGTCTCTTTCGTGTCCAGTTCTACAATTCCCCAATCTTGGTGGACAGCTATATAAATTGATATCATCCTCATCCTCAATCATCCTCAATCACCATTATGTATGGTTTGGGGATTTCCAAGTGGTCCTCTCTCCTGGATTGACCTCTCTTAGGATTAGAATCTTTAAAGGACTTTTAATAGATACGGTTTATTAAATGCATTGAACCTGTTTTTTCCTTCAAAACATCTCATCCAAGAATCTTAATCTTCTCCTTCTCCTTCTCCTCATCTTCCTTCTTCTACCACCTCTTCCTCCTCCTCTTCTTCTTCTCTTTCTTCTTATTCTTCTCCTTCTTCCTTCTCCTCTTCTTCCTTCTTCTTCTCTTTCTTCTTATTCTTCTCCTTCCTTCTCCTCCCTTCCCTCTTCTCCTCCTCCTTCTCCTTCTTCTCCTTCTCCTTCTTCCTTCCCTTCCTCCTCATCTTCCTCTTCCTCATACTCTTTTCCCTCCCTCTTCCCCTTCCTCTTTCTTCCCCTTCTTCCTCCTCCCCCCCTTTCTCTCCTTTCCCTCCTTCCGTCCTCCTCCTTTTCTCCTTCTTCTCCTTCTTCTCCTTCTTGGTTGACTCAGCCTTCCATCCTTCCGAGGTGGGTGAAATGAGGACCTGGATTGTTGTTGGGGGCAATATGCTGACTCTGTAAACCGCTTAGAGAGGGCTGAAAGCCCTATGAAGCGGTATATAAGTCTAACTGCTACTGCTATTGCTATGCTATTACTGAAATGGTGCCATAGTACCATCACCAGTTATAGCATTGCAGCCAAATAATTAGAACCAAGGTACATAACAGAATTGAAAGGGACCTTGGAGGTCTTCTAGTCCAACCCCTTGCTCAAACAGGAAACCCTATAACATTTCAGACAAGTGGTTATCCGATCTCTTCTTGAAAGCATCCAGTGATGGAGCACTCACAACTTCTGGAGGCAACTTCTGTTCTACTGGTTAATTGTTCTCACTGTCAGGAAATTCTCCTTAGTTCTAGCTTGCTCCTCTCCTTGATTGGTTTCCATCCGTCGCTTCTTGTCCTGCCTTTCAGGTGCTTTGGAGAACAGGTTGACCTCCTTTCTGGCAACTGCTGAGATATTGAAAACTGCTACCCTGTTTCCCCGAAAATAAGACCTCCCTGGATAATAAGTCCAATCGAGCTTTTGAGCGCATGCGCTAAAAATAAGCCATCCCCGAAAATAAACCCTCCTCAAAAAAATCTTGCAACACAGCAGCAGCCATGATGTGACCACGCTCGCTGCCTCTTGCACCTCAGAAATAATAAGGCCTCCCCAAAAATAAGGCCAAGTGTTTATTTTGGAGGTCAAAAGAAAATAAGATCCTGTCTTATTTTCGGGGAAACACTGCTATCATGTCTCCCCTAGTCTTTCTTTTCATTAAACTAGTCATACCTAATTCCTGCAACCCATCGACCCGAGTGATGTCAAGTTGGCCACGCCCTCCCAGTCACATGACCACCGAGCCCCACTACCCAGCTGGTAATTAGGACAGAGAACCGGCTGTTAAATTATTTGAATCTCACCACTGACTGCAAGCATCATAAATATGATTCCGTTGGCAAGCATCTGAATATCAATCATCACCTGACCATGGGGAGGGGTGTGATGCAACGGGTCAAAAGTGCGAAAAACGGTCACGAAAATGAATTGTGGTAGGTCTGTGGTCTACCCAGGGTTCAAATCCACATTTTGAAGAAGAAAACTCACCAAAGATCTGAATTGGAGCAACTGTTCGGCACGTGAATAACATGCCAATTGCCGATCTCGGATTTCAGCTTAATTTGGTTTTGTCTGGTGATTTGCCCAGGTGTCTGTCACGAGACAGAACATTGATGAGTGATAAAATCAAGGAGTCCTCACACACTGTCCTTTCAACCTCATCAATTCAGGAGTTAAGGCGCAAAGAGATTGATATCTCCTTCCCTTGCGGGGGTATTTTGCAAAGGCGGCGGTATTAATTGGCCTGGAGAAGCCCCTTAAGTAATGGTGCCATTTTCTTTGGTTGACTGCCAGTCTTTGATGGGTGATGATGTGAGAAATGGCAGGGGCCAGGCAAAGCACCTGAGATTATGTACCTAAAGCCAGATTCAGCCGTCATGATAAAAAGCCCAGGATAAGGTTATATGTCAGGAAGAGTATCCCAGGCCAGCTATCTGTTATCCGTATGTTTTGAAAACGTACTCCAACAAAAGGTATTTGTTGATGATGTCCGTTTTTGCTGGAGTTGAGAATATGTTGCGGATCTTTTATCACGACGTTTCCTTGGCCGCCTCTGCTGTGGGCAATCTTGGGAGCTGGAAGTAGAAGGCGTGGTGTAGATGGCTTTAAAATCCTGTAAATGGAACAATAAACAGTGACTCTTAGTTCCTGTCTCAGGCACAAAGCCATCTGGGTGACCTTGGGCTATTCAGCCCTAAGAAGCAGGCAATGGCACGTCACTTCGGAAAAAGTTTGCCAAGGAAAATGGAAGAATCTGTCCAGCGGGCACCAGGAGTCGGCAAAGGCTTTTAAAGAGGGAGGGAGGGAAGGAAGGAACTAAAGGGTAAAGAAGGTTGTGTGTTCATGAAACAGAAAAACTTTAGATCTAAGGATGTTATAGATGTTTTATGTTATTTTATTATTTGTCAAGCATGTATATGATAACAGATATAAGTATAAATATGATTATGAATACATGAAATGGATACTAATAAATGGGGACATTAGGACAGGGACGGTTGGCACGTTGGTGCGCTTATGAATGAAAGATGTCTAATTGTTTGGATCTGATGAAGGAGAGAGAGCAGGAGAGGGACAGAGGGAGGGAGGGAGGAAGGAAGGAAGGAAGGAAGGAAAGAAGGAAAGAAAGGGAGAAAGGAAGGGGGTTGTGTGTTCATGAAGCAAAGAAAAACTAGATCTAAGGATGTTACAGATATGAATGAAAGTTGCCTAATTGTTTGGAAATGATGAAGGAAGAGAGATCAGGAGAGGGAGGGAGGGAGGGAGGGAGGGAGGGAGGGAGGAAGGAAGGAAGGAAGGAAGGAAGGAAGGAAGGAAGGAAGGAAGGAAGGGGAGAAAGGAAGGGGGTTGTCTGTTCATGAAGCAAAGAAAAACTAGATCTAAGGAGGTTACAGATATGAATGAAAGTTGCCTAATTGTTTGGAAATGATGAAGGAGAGGGAGGGAGGGAGGAAGGAAGGAAGGAAAGGGAGAAAGGAAGGGGGTTGTCTGTTCATGAAGCAAAGAAAAACTAGATCTAAGGAGGTTACAGATATGAATGAAAGTTGCCTAATTGTTTGAAGCTGATAAAGGAAGAGAGCAGGAGAGGGAGAAAAGAAGAAGAGAAAGAAAAAGGAAAGAAAGATAGGCAGACAGACAGACAGACAGACAATATATTTTTTAAATGTAATGGCTAGAATCTGATGTCACACTAATTTTGTTCTTAAAGGTTTACTTTCTCTGGAGGTTTTCAAGAAATGACTGGACAGAATTTGTCCAAGATGGCAAGAGTATCCTTGCCCCGAGTTGAGGGTTGAATTAGATGACCTCGAAGATCCCTTTCAATTCTGTTATTCTGATTCTGAAAGCAAAACCCAGTCCCTGGTGCTCAGCTACATCTAGCAAAAGTTAGCCCAGAAATAATGGAGTGAGACTTAAGTAAAAGATTAATTTAAATCCCCTCGATCTCAGGAGAACAAAGACCTGGTACTTGTGAGGTAATGAAGCTGTATCAGAGTGCAAGTGGAAACTTGTCTCTCCTTATGGAAAAATTCCATTTGGGTCAAAAAAATTTTTTCTACCTGCTTATCTCCTTGATAGGCATAATCTGTTTGCGAAAAATGTTGAGTTCAGATGAAAAAAATGCGTGGAAATTAAGAGTTCCCAAGGTAAATTCTCCCTGAAGTAAATCTCAAGCCTTGATGATTACCATATTTTTTGGAGTATAAGATGCTCCAAAGTATAAGACATACCTAGCTTTGGGGGAGGAAAACAAGAAAAAAAAATCTGCCTCCCAGCAATTTGCCTCCTTGCAGCAAACAGTCCGTTTCAGTTTCAGCTTCAGCTTCAGCACAGCCTGATTAGCACAAGGAGCTGATTGTCAGCTGTATTGGCCTCCCGACGATCAGCTGTTTCAGGCTGCGGGGATCGCCATAGCCTATTGCCGCCTCCACGTGCCCCATTTTCAGCCTTCACATCCCATTTTCAGCCTCCGCCCACCCCATTTTTGGCCTCCCCGCACCCCGTTTTCTACCCATTCCTCATCAATTGATTTTCGCTACATATAATCTCCCCTCCCATTTTCCCACAATAGAAAGTAGACAGTAGAAAGTGTGGCAGCCTGAAGTCTAAAAGAAAAGACGGCTTGCAAGCATCACAAACTCTATATTTCATGGCTTTCTGCCACATTTTCTACCTAAATTTGGAGCAGGCAAAACGGACCATCCAATCCAGTCTATTTACGCCCGCTTACTGATAATGAGGCTCTTAAACTTATTACAATGCATGATGAAATTAGATTTCTACAGTCTCTTTTTGTATTTATAAGAGAAAGAGAGAGACAATTATAGCATGTATATTTTTCCAGATGCAGCATCATATTTTATATAAACTACTTCATTTTAATCCTTAATAAAACTTAATTTTTGTCCTGTCTGGACTTCTTTAAGAGTATGTGGATATCATTACAGTATTTATACACTTGTCAGATTTATGCCTTGCCTTTCTCCAGCGGTCTGTCATCCTGGCCTATCTCCTTAAACCAGGGGTGTCAAACTCGATTTCGTTGAGAGACACATCAGGATTGTGTTTGACCTCAGGGAGCCAGGATGGGCGTGGCCAGCATGTCACTTGTGTCAGGGCGGTGCCTGTGGCGGCCCAAGCACTCTGCCAGCAAAAATGGATTCCTGAGCTCCATTTTCAGCTGCGACATCCTCCTGCAACCCTCTGCCAGCAAAAATGGAGCTGGAGGAGGGCCGCGCGCTTAGATCCACGGGCCAGAACTAAGCACCCCACAGGCTGGATCCAGTCCCCAGGCCTTGTGTTTGACACCCCTGCCTTAAACACTGTACCAGCTTTTTGCATGCATGCATTCAGCTGTATGCACCCATCAATTGGGAGGGAAATCTCTTCCACACTGTTTACAAGATGGTAAGACAGGTGGCATAAGAGAATTCTTCAGGTATATTTATGTCTGTTTCCTTTCATACCCCATCTAAGCTTTCTTTATATGAGCAGCTGTCTTGCATTCAGGCTTATTTTCTTTTGGGGGATAAATACAGTAATTTGCAAGAAGAAATTGCTAGAAGCTGGAATTGTCCTCAGTTTTCATCTTAAAATTAAAAAGGCGTCAGCAGGGACCAATTTAGAGAACAGTACCCCTTTTCTTCAAATCTACATAGAAGCTGGGACTGAAATAAAGACAAGGGTAGAGAAAGCTCGAACAGTAGCCTTCAAAATGGAAAAGGTCTCCTGCAGTCACAACATAAGCCTAAGATTGAAAATCAGTCTTGTCAAATGCTGCATCTTTTCTATCCTGCTCTATGGAGTGGAGAGTTGGTCTCGGACAGAAAGCCACTTGAAGAGGCTAGAAGTATTCAGAATGTGGATTTACAGGCAGCTGTTAGGTATAAGCTGGGTTGACAAAATCAGAAATGAAGAGGTGATAACCCCCTCTGGAAAGCCAAGGGTGATCATCAAAAGTGAAAGTTAGAATATTTCGGACATGCGATGCAAAAAAATACGGCATACTTCAGTGGTGGGATTCAAAAAAATTTAATAACAGTTTTGTGGGTGTGGCTTGGTGGGCGTGGCATGGCTTGGTGGGCGCTGGCAGGGGAAGAATATTGCAAAGTCCCCCGTTCCTCCCAATCAGCTTAGGACTCAGGAGGCAGAGAGTAGATGGGGGCGGGGCCAGTCAGAGGTGGTATTTAACGGTTGTCCGAACTCAGAGGTGGGTTGCTCCTGGTTCGTCCCGGTTTGACCGAACTGGAAGTGCAATTCATGCCTGGGTTGCAGAACTGGCAGCAACCCAGGCCTGCCAAGCCCCCGAACCAGTTCCCTCGCCGCCGCTGTGCCGCCGTCATTTTGGTTTTTAGTAATTACGCGTGCGCAGTTCATTGTGAATTATTCTGTTTATGCACAAAGAACAATTTACATTGAACAGCGCACACACGCATTGCGCGCAGGTTGCGAACCAGTAGTAAAATTGGCAACAATCCATCCCTGTCTGAACTACTCAGAATTTCCGCTACCGGTTCTCCAGAACTTGTCAGAACCTGGTGAATACCACCTCTGGCATCCTTCACTTAATCCTCCAAGGAAAGATTGAAAGCAAAAGAGATCCAGGCAGAAGAACATCATGGCTTCAAAATCTAAGGGACTGGTTTGGACAAATTTTTGTGTGGCTGTTGATAAAAACAGGATCACCAATCACCAACGTGATAGTCAACGTCCAATGACGGATATGGCACAAGAAGAAGCCCTTTCTTATAAGTGGTTATACCTAGCCAACTTTGCTTGATGCATGTCCACATAATCATTAGGAGTTGATCTCTGAATACATTGATGTTGTTACTAGAAGTTTAGAGTTTAGAGAACTTTCTTGTAGGTGGTTGTTGTTAGTTGCGAAGTCGTGTCCCAGGGGTAGGTTGCTCCCGGAATTACTGCCGGTTTGATGCACGCAAAATTTTTGTCTGTGACTTTAAGAGACTCTGTGCCAAGTGTTGCCTTGCCTTGCGTTTGGAAACTAGTTATCTGGCAGTGCTCCAAACGAGATAAGGTGCGTGTGGATAAACATTCCTCTGAAAGACTGTTTGCTAAGCCTTGCTGACTGTGAATGAAAAGAATTCCCAGTCGCGTAAATGAAAGAGGTTTTGCAGGAATCAAGACTTTGCTCCTTGCTTTCTAAGGAAGTCTGGATCAGAACAGCCATTGATCATTTGATTGAAATTCAGAGGCTTGGTAACTGACTCATATTTATGACGGTTGCAGCATCCCGAGGGTCTGACAACCAAAGTCAGTGAGGAAGCCAGAGCCGAAGTGGCGCAGTGGTTAAATGCAGCACTGCAGACTATTTCAGCTGACTGCAGTTCTGCAGTTCGGCTGTTCAAATCTCACTGGCTCAGGGTTGACTCAGCCTTCCATCCTTCCGAGGTGGGTAAAATGAGGACCCAGATTGTTGTTGGGGGCAATATGCTGACTCTGTAAACCGCTTAGAGAGGGCTGAAAGCCCTATGAAGCGGTATATAAGTCTAACTGCTATTGCTATTCACTTAACCTGCTGCTAAATTAACAACTGCGAAGATTCACATAACAACGGTGGCAAGAAAAGTGGTAAAACGGGGCCGAATTCACTCAACGAATCCAGAAGGTAGATGCAGTAAGAACTGTAGCCCCCTGCCAGGAATTTGATAGCAATAGCAATAGCAGTTAGACTTATATACCGCTTCATAGGGCTTTCAGCCCTCTCTAAGCGGTTTACAGAGTCAGCATATTGCCCCCAACAACAATCCGGGTCCTCATGCTTCCCCTTGTCCTGATGCTTCCCCTTGTCAGGATTTTTTTTTTAAATGCTTTGTATGGCATGGATTGTAAGCTCTTTAACAGCAGATGCCCGTCCGAAAAACAGGTGAGATGGAAGGGCCCTCAAAGAGGTAAATATTTTCTTCTTTTCTAATCTTTTTTTTTTTAAATCAAGGAGCAAAACAGGGACCGAATTACTTGTATGAATGTCTAGCAAGAGTCCACAAAGGCAGCTGCCTTTGTCTTCTTGCTGACAGACACAATTTTAGCAGGGGAGGGGGAGGAATCCTGACAAATAGCAACAAGACAAAAAAATATATATACACCTGGGAGACACTAACAAAAACCAGGAACCTTTTTAATGCAGTGATGAATGGAGCTTTCAATAGCTTGTGTAGAAATAAAGCTTGATTTTCCTGGTGTCGGTTTCCGATGGGAAGCCCTCCGTGTTATCCTGGCCTTGTTCACGTCAGGTTTTCAGGAAGAGTCGGAGGTGCTGAATGGAAGATTGTTTTGCCATGCCAAAGTTTTATTGCTGAGCTTGGGACCCAAAGGCAACGTATTCTCTTTTCATGAGATACTCCCTTGGCCGCTTATTCAGAAGGCATCTATTCATCACGTTTTTTCTTTCAACGTTAAGTCTCCACGCATCGGCGCCGTCTCTCCAATTATTCGCCTTATATATTCAAAGCGCTGATTGTTTCACCATGTGCTTTTAGAGAAACATTTTTTTCCCCATGAGTGGGTCTTTCAGAGAATCCTCCGAGGGTCTGCCGTATAATCCAGAGTTTGTGTGTGCTGGGTTTATTTTATTTCATTTATTTCGTCAAGCATGAATTAGATAACTTAAGTATAAGTATAAACATGATTACAAATACATGAAATGGATACGAATAAATGGGGATAGTAGGACAGGGACGGTAGGCACTTTGGTGCGCTTATGCGCGCCCCCTTTATGGACCTCTTAGGAATAGGGTGAGGTCGACAGTAGACAGTGTAAGGTTAAAGTTTTGGGGGGGTTGGGGAAGAAACCCCAGAGTCAGGTAGTGCATTTCAGGCATTGACCCCTCTGTTGCTGAAGTCGTATTTTCTGCAATCGAGTTTGAAGTGGTTCACCTGAAGTTTGTATCTATTGTGTGCTCGCGTGTTGTTGTGGTTGAAGCTGAAGTAGTCATTGACAGGTAGGACATTGTAGCGGATAATTTTATGTACTACGCTTAGGTTGGATCGAAGCCAGTGAAATTCTAAGTTCTAACCTAAGCCCGAAATTTCAAGTCTGGTGGCATAAGGTATTCTGTTGCGAGCAGAGGAGTGGAGGACTCAGCAGGCGCCTGTGAGTTCTAGTTCTGCTTTAGCTATGAACGCCCCTGGGCCAGCCAGTCCCTCTTTTTCCCTGTGAGGAAAATAGGAGGAGGAAGTACATAAGGGATTCTGTTGCGAGCAGAGGAGTGGAGGACTCTTCTCGTGAAATACCTCTGGACTCGCTCAATTGTATTAATGTCCGATATGCAGTGAGGGTTCCAGACAGATAAGCTGTATTTGAGAATTGGTCTAGCAAATGTTTTGTATGCCCTAGTTTGCAGTTCAATATTACCAGAGAGGAAGCTATGTAAGATTAGGTTAACACCATGGCCACACCCACCCAGCAACCAGGCCTCACATTCCGTTACCTCAGTTCAAACTGGCAGACGTTCCACTCCTTCACTCAGGAGCGATCTGGGGCTTGGGGAGGTGGAAAAATGGGCCTCCCGGAAGGTCGGAAATGGGCCCCAGAGCCTGGGGGAAGCAGTTTTTGCCCTCCTAGAGGCTTGAGGAAAGCCTCCAGACCCTGAGGAAGATGAAAACACACACACACACCGTGGTGCAGGAGGCTGACTAGGCCATGCCCACCATCGCCACACCCACCCAGCAACCGGGCAGAGAACCCGTTGCTGAAATTTTTGAAGCCCACCCCTGCTCATAAGTCACTTTTTTCAGTGTCGTTGTAACTTTGAACAGTCACACATCAAATGTTGTAAGTCAAGGACCCTCTATATTTGTCTCTGTGGAAGCCTATCGATGCCAACATTTCTCTGTTTCAGATGTTCCCCAATTTGGTGTCCTCCGCAATTTTTGCATTACAACTTCCAAGGTTACATTTTATTACATTGGTTTGTCAAGAGAGTTTCCTATTTCTTCCTGCCAGCAAGTTGCCGGTGTTTTTTCCCCATTCGTTCTTCTGACAACGGTTATTATTCTCAATTATTATTCCTTTTTCACTCTGCAGGTACGGAATGAACTGTCTCATTCAGTTTGAAGACTTTGCCAATGCCAACGCGTTCCGGCTACTGAACAAATATCGCAATCGTTATTGCACTTTCAACGATGACATTCAAGGTAAGGCGTTCTGTCGAGTTTCTTGCCGAAATCAAATCCAGAAAGCACAGACAGGTAACTGATTCAGCAGGATTCATTAACTCAGGGGTGAAAGCCAGCAGGTTCTGACACGTTCTGGAGAACCGGTAGCGGAAATTTTGAGTAGTTCAGAGAACCGATAAATACCACCTCTGGCTGGCCACGCCCCATCTATTCCCTGCCTCCTGGTCCCAGCTGATTGGGAGGAAATGGGGATTTTGCAGTAACCTTCCCCTGCCATGCCTACAGAACCAGTAGTAAAAAAAATTGAATTTCATCACTGCATTAACTTCTCTTTATATATAATATAACACATATGTAAATATACAACACCAACGGCAGAGGTCAGAACAGTTTTCAGTTCAGAGTTCAGCATTGCAGACCAGATTAGTTCTCAGCACAGACTTTTAGTACAGAACAGTTGGACTAAGCCACGCCCAGGCGCCTAGCTGTCTCCAGCAAATACTGTTTTCAGTTTCCAAACAGCCCTCATTGGTTGACTTAGTTGCGATGCCTGTTCATTGGCTGATCTCGTTACCATGTCTCTGCCGGTCATGAATCCTCTGACACGTTCAACTGTTCATTGATAAAATGGAAGATGGCAATCTTGCATGCCGTTTTCTATGAAGTTCCTCTTCAGCTGATTCCATATCAACATGCTCTTTTTACCACAGAAGGTCTCTGAAGGTCTTCTGAGGTTCACTTGGGGGGACTTTTCAAGGGATAAATAGAGGTGCCATGATGTTTTGGTTGAGTTACATTTTCTTCAATTTGTCCCATCCTTACATAAAGTTCCATAGAGATAGTGGTATTCAGCCGGTTTGGACCAGTTCAGGGGAACTCATAGCGGAGATAGCGGATGGGCACGGCCACCCGCCCCGGCACTATGGTGTTCTATTTAACCATGGGTTTTTTGAGCTGGGCACATGCGTGGAAGGCCATGCGTGAACGAAGTGCATGAGTGGAGGCCAGGCGCCTGGCGGACCAAGCACACAGCAATCCGGTGGTAAAAATAAGTATAACCCACTGCTGGATATCTGGAGATGTTCCTTACAAACAGAGGCAGCCACTTACAAAATGTGAAATGAAAAGAATGTATTTCCTCAAAGGTGGAAGTTTATCTTCATAAAAACTTGCATTTTCTCCTTCTCGTTTTTATACATTTTCTCTCATGAAACTGACAAGAACAGCAGAGCTCGTGATATTTTTTTTGATAGTGGGATATTTCAATAGGGGAGAATATTTGTAGTTCAGAGTTGAAACAAGGAGACCTTGGTGCTCTCTTAGCTTGGCTGTTTACTTGCAAATGTTTCCTTACCCAACTAGGTAACATCATCAGTGCTGATAGCAATAGCAGTAGACTTAGCAATAGCAGTAGACTTATATACCGCTTCATAGGGCTTTCAGCCCTCTCTAAGCGGTTTACAGAGAGTCAGCATATTGCCCCCAACAATCTGGGTCCTCATTTTACCCACCTCGGAAGGATGGAAGGCTGAGTCAACCCTGAGCCGGTGGGATTTGAACCGCTGAACTGCTGATCTAGCAGTAGCCTGCAGTGCTGCATTTAACCACTGCGCCACCTTGGCTCCTAAGGGGGTGAGGTTTGTTCTCATTTTATGTTTTAGGTGCTTGCCCTGTCAATACTGCTGTTGGTTAGGCTGCTGATTAGTGTTAGTTTATTATTAGCAGTTCCTTGATTGGGGTATTGTTTGCTTTTTGATTGTTAATCTAATGATCCCAGGCTTCCAGGAATCCTCTAAAACCATGTTGGCGAACTTTTGGCACACTTGCCGGAAGTGGCACGCAGAGCCATTTTGCCCGGGACACGCGACCTCACTGGCTCCTCTTCCTCATCCCTGTGCATGCATGCGCGCTGGCCAGCTGCCTTTCGCACATGCGGGAATACCGAAGCCTGCGAGAGCAGTGCTCCGTCGCGCATGCGCATGCCTGCACGCCTGCACCCGAACTTCTCGGTTTCTGTTACGTGCATGCGCAACAGCTAGCTGTTTGTCAGGTGCACATCTGTGCCGGAAACCGGAACTTTGGGTGCTGGCACACAAATGAATGCCAGAACGCTGCTCTTCCAGGTTTCGGCGCTCCCACGCACATGGAGGCCAGCGAGGCCACATGTTCCAGGCAAGATGGTTTGACGTGCCATTTCTGGCACGCAGATCAGCACACAGTGACATAAAAGGTTAGCCATCACTGCTCTAGAATTTTTGGACTTGGTTTGATCCAAGCTTGGCACTCTGACAAATCGGCCATCAACAGGCACATAGACATGCACAACATCTACATACCATTTAAAAGATACAATCAACAAGCCGAAAGAGGAACAAAAGACCAGAGCACCTCCTCACCAGTAATCAACCCTCAAAGGAGCAGAGATTAACACCAAGGCTAAATATGGACGAACAATCAAGAAGCAAACAATTTCCCAATCAAATAACTGCCAAACAAGCAGGGGAATTCTGGGAGTTGAAGTCCACAAGCCTTAAAAGTTGCCAAGGCTGGATACCTCGTGTCTAATTCATGACTGTCTAACCTTTTGGTTTGCCTGGGTTGAATGGAATGGAGAGGAATTGTCTTATATGGCTGCATATAAAATATAAAACATAGCTAATGTGCATAAATCACATAAAAATGTTGAAAGTTTGCAGTCTTGGGTAGCCACATTACTAGCTATTCAGAAGTCGCGGGCTGGACACACCCATTTTAATGAAATTAAATTAACTAAACATAAATAAAAGGCAATGAATTTAAAGTCACCAACTGAATAAATGGATTCTTAAGCTGTCATTAATAAAAGCTTGAATTTTTCTTTCTTTTTTTTTTGAGTTGGCAAATTGCACTGAGCAGGAAAGATTGATTTCTATTTGTTTTGCAGAATGACCTTTTGGTATTAAACGAACATTAAATAGCCGATTGCTTACTTAAAAACATCTGCAGGGCTCTTAAAAGTCTTCTCCTTTGAGATTAGCAGAGCCTACTTTTCATAATAAATTTTTGTTCTTCATGTCTCGGGTTACATAACTGGAAAACAGGGGAACAATGAGTAGAGCTGATGAGGCTTAGGAGAAACATTCTTTAAGAAAAAAATTATCATATCCCGCATTTATTATTGCAACACCGTCCTGCAACGTTTCGGTGATTTTAGTCATTAGAATATAGAATTATAGGTAGGCCCACCCTAACTCTTGGGAAGACTGTAGAGAGTTCTTAAAACCAAATAACAGGAAAAGTTGAATCATACCATCCTTTAGCATCCTTTCCTTCCCCTCCTCTCTTTATAAGAATGGTTTTTTTAAAAACATGAAGTGTTTCTTTCGAAAACTTGTGTGCCTTGTATTGTATGGCGTCCATCCTTCCGATGCTGATAAAAATGAATCCTTAGCTCCCTCAAGAGGACAGAGGAGTGCACTGAGCTTCGTTAAATATGAATTTTGAAAAGCGTATTCTCACAAATCAGGCTAAGCCAGGGCCAGGGGTCAGCAACCTTAAAGACTCAAAGAGCCACAAAGGTCCTAACCGGAAGCCCCTCCCGTTCAATTCTGGAGCCGGCCGGAAGCCCGATTTCCCTACCATAGAGTCTCCTTCTAGCATGGTGTCCTTTTTCCTCTACTTATCCTAACCGAGAGCCCTATCAATTTTGGAGCTGACTGGAAAACCCGCCCCTTGCTATAGTGCCCAATGCCCTGTTTCCCCACCCCCCAACTTGAAGCTCCTCTCAATATCGTGGTGCCGACTGGCGACAGGGAGCCACAGCAGAGGGGTGAAAGAGCCACATGCGGCTCTAGAGCGGCTTGTTTCTGACCCCTGGCCAGGAGCGTCAAACTTGATTTCACTGAGGGCTGCATCAGGATTGTGTTTGACCTCGGGGGACCAGGGTTGGCGCAGCCATGGGGCGTGGCCAGCATTACATCACTCATGTCGGGGGCGCCTGTGGTGGCCCAAGTGCTCGGCCAGCAAAAATGTGCTCCTGAGCACTGTTTCCGGCTGGGACAGCCTCCCGCAATCCTCTGCCAGCAAAAATGGAGCTCGGGGGGCTGTGTGCAGCCCTCATGAGCTCCATTTCACTGGCAGAGGCCCCATGGGCCAGTCCTTCACTGTTTCCAGGGCGGACCCACAGGCCAGATCTAAGCACAGCACAGGCTAGATTTGGCCTCCCCGGGCGTTGGGGTTGACATCACTAAGGGAACAAAGCTGGATTTTTTACATAAAGAGCTTTTGAAGCTATAGGACCATGATGGTGTATCTATGGCACGTCCTCCGCTACGGCCCGTTTTTGCTGCCCGGAGGCTGCAGGGAGGCCTAATAGGCCCAAAACGGAAGGTGGGGAGTCACTCGCGCATGCATGGGGGGAGGCAGGAGCACAGGGGGTCATGCATGCATGCAGAGGGGGGGCTTGTGGGGGTGTCTAACGTGTATTGCAATATGGGTGAAGGTGTGAGCACGACGAAAAGGTTAGCCATCACTGTTATAGGATAACAGTAGCAGGATACTGGATGCATTAAGATATCTCCTAAATCGGAGGAGTAGAGGGATAGAAGAAAGAGGGGTAGAGAGGGTGGGAGAGAGGATGGGAGGGAGGGTGAGAAGGAAGGGAGGGAGTGTACTGGGAGAGAGGAGTGGTAAAGGGGGAGGGGAAGTAGGGTAGAGGGGAATGTTGGAGGGAAGATGGAAAGTTGGAGGGGGGCGAAAGAAAGAGTGTATGGAGGGTCGAAGAGGTATATTGGGTTTCTATTTTGGGGGGTATTGTTGACAAGAGGAATGGCTGTGTTTATTGTTATATGGCCCCGGTTATGCACAGTATATATGTGACTGTACGAAATGAAAATGGAAAATAAAAAACACATTTACAAGATTAAAAAAAAAAAAGATATCTCCTAAATCGGGAGTCCCCAACCACCGGTGCTGGGCCACAGCCCATTCAGAACCAAGCCACAGAAATGGTGGATGCCCGCATGTGCACAACACCGCATTTGTGAAAGCGAATGTGTGAAACTTTAAGAGTGGGAAAAAATCCCTTCCAACTGAATTCTGTAACTCTTAACTTCTTTGGTGCATCGACCATATTTCTCTGTTCTTGTAGTCAAGGGGGAAAAAACTATGCACTCTCTTCACTTCGCAGCCAACCAGATATTCATTAAACGTGTTTGTGTGTGGGTGGTGTGTGGGTGTATTTGTGTGTGGTACAAATGGCAAAATTGGGCTCATTCTGGAGCCTGCAATCAATTCTCTTGAAATAAATGAAGGTGTCACCCTTCAGCCTTTGATGTGAGATAATGTAACACCATAGTCTCTCGTCTGCTAAACACTTCATTATATGTTCTCGTCTGTGGCTGAGAGGAGGAGGAACAAAACCCAGCTTTTAACACCTAGCTGGGAAATGCCATTTAAAATGTGCATTGGAAAACTTTTCCCTTTCATCAGAATTCAGAACAGAGTAGATTTATTTTCTAAATTTGCAGGGCAAAAATCGAAAACAACGTCGGCCTTACGCAATCCCAAAACAGTTCAATAAACTGGTTTTGTGGGACTGCAGTTATTGTTGTTGTTACTGTTATTGCAACAACAGAATTGTATCACAGCGGCCAGTTGTTTCGCCGGATTTGGCATTGATTACTAGTCGGGCCCCACCCATGGTCGTAGGACATCGTAACGTATTTTCGTAATATGCGTGCAGATCCAAGCAGTGCGGCTTTTTGCATTTGACTGATGGTGATTTTGTCAATTTTTAACTGTTTTAAATGTAATTCCAGTGCTTTTGAAATAACACCCAGTATGCCGATTACTACTGGAATTACCACTGCTGGTTTGTGCCATAGTTGTTGAATTTTGATTTTTAAGTCCTGGTGTTTTGCAATTTTTTCACATTCCTTCTCATCGACCCTGCTATCAGCTGGTATTGCAATGTCTATGATTGTGACCTTATTTTTCTCAACCAGTGTGATGTCTGGTGTATTATGCGCCAGTATTTTGTCCGTTTGTATACGGAAATCCCACAAGATCTTGACCATCTGATTTTCGGTGACTTTTTCAGGCTGATGCTCCCACCAGTTTGTTGCTGTTTTAATATTATAATTTTTGCACAAATTCCAGTGGATCATTTGTGCTACTGAATTGTGCCGCAATTTATAATCAGTCTGCACGATTTTTTTACAGCAGCTGAGTATGTGATCAACAGTTTCATCAGCTTCTTTGCAAAGTCTGCATTTGGCATCATCAGAGGATTTTTCGATTTTGGCCTTAATGGCATTTGTGCGGATAGCTTGTTCTTGCGCAGCCAGGATTAGTGACTCTGTTTCTTTCTTTAACGTACCTGTTGTTAACCATAACCAAGTTATTATTATTATTATTGGAATTGTACATTGCAAAATGGGTCACAAGCACCAATGTCATAGTTACAGGCGGCAGACCATACCAGGGGTGTCAAACACAAGGCCTGGGGGCCAGAAAGCGGGGTGCTTAGATCTGGCCTGTGGGCCCTGCATGGAAACAGGGAAGGGCTGGCCCATGGTGCCCCTGCCAGTGAAAAGGGAGCTCAGAGAAGCTACGTGTGGGGCTCCCGACCTCTGTTTTTGCTGGCAGAGGGCTGCAAGAGGCCGAAGGGCCGAAAATTGATCTTCGATGAATGACATTGAGCTGCCCAACCCTGCCACATACACCGGCCCCCGAGGTCAAACTTGATGCAGCCCTCCATGAAATAGAATAGAAATAGAATAACAGATTTGGAAGGGACCTTGGAGGTCTTCTAGTCCAACCCGCTGCTTAGGCAGGAAACCCTACACCACTTCAGACAAATCCAGCCTCTTCTTTAAAACTTCCAGTGTTGGAGCATTCACAACTCCTGGAGGCAAGTTGCTCCACTGATTAATTGTTCTAACTGTCAGGAAATTTCTCCTCAGTTCTAAGTTGCTTCTCTCCTTGATTAGTTTTCACCAATTGCTTAATGTTCTACCCTCAGGTGCTTTGGAGAATAGCTTGACTCCCTCTTCTTTGTGCTTCCATGACCCTCTAAAAGGATGCAAATGACCAGCTGTCTGCAAGGAATGTAAATCCTTCCATTCAGGTGTGGCAGCCCCTGAGATATATTGGAACATTGCTATCCTGTCAACCCTAGTCCTTCTTTTCATTAAACTAGACATACTCAGTTCCTGCAACCGTTCTTCAACCAATCGAGTTTGACACCCCTGGACCATACCATTTATCCAAATGCTTGGAGAGCCGAGGTGGCGCAGTGGTTAAATGCAGCACTGCAGGCTACTTCAGCTGACTGCAGTTCTGCAGTTCGGCTGTTCAAATCTCACCGGCTCAGGGTTGACTCAGCCTTCCATCCTTCCAAGGTGGGTAAAATTAGGACCCGGATTGTTGTTGGGGGCAATATGCTGACTCTGTAAACCGTTTAGAGAGGGCTGAAAGCCCTATGAAGCGGTATATAAGTCTAACTGCTATTGCTATTGCTTGCTCTGTTTTCTCAAAACCAAGTCAGCTTTGACCCTGCGGATGGAAAGTTAGCCTAATCAAATGTTTCCAAAGTAATCATGTAACCCAACACACTTCCTGACTCGAGTTACCAAGATGGAATTAGATCTATCTTCCTTTTCAACAGTTCGGATTGATTCAGGCTTCATCAGAAATGTAGACAGTTTTCCGTTCCTATCGGCCCAGTTAAGCAGGTGTCTAAACACCTGGCGAGCGCAGTCACCGGGCTCATCTATAATGCAAAGGTGTGATTGTGTTGCTTTGGTTCTGCAGGCATACGAGAGGTCATTAGAGTTGAGCGTCTTTTAACGAGAGCCTGTTAAGACTAAGCGATGCATTTGGCTTAATAGTCCATAAATTGCACAGTCCAGCTACCTATGCTTGATAGCGTGGGAAGAATTTATAAATTGACATAACTGTGTTAGAAATATTGTATCGGGCATCACACACCCCAAAAGGCGCTTTTTCAAGAGGCAACTGGACTCTCTTGTTTTATCTTTGAAGGCATTGCCTCTTGAAAAAGCATCTTTGGGACAGCCATGACCTGGATGACTGAAAATCTTCATGGGCGTTTAGGGAATCATAAGTTAGTTAACCCAGGTCTTTCAACAAAGTTAGATTAACAGTGTTGGAAGGGACCTTGTAAGTCATCTAGTCCAACTCCCCATGGCCATGCAAGCAGGACACCCTATGCCAATGACGGCAAACTTTTTTGGTTCACATGCCAAAAGCGAGGGCAGCACAGAGGGGGTCGTGCGCAGGTGTGCCACACCCATAATGCTATCCACATGATCTCAGCGTGCATGCACGCATGACCAGCACTCCACCCCTCATTTTTGGCGTGCTTTTTTTGCTCTCCCCAGGCTCCAGAGGTTTTATAGGAGCCTGGGGAGGGCGGAAACAGCCTTCCCCCACCACCACCCCGGAGGCCCTCCGGAGGCTTCAGGAGCTTCCCTGAAGCCTCCGGAGTGCGAAAAACCGGCTCTACAGGCAAACCGAAAGTTTGAGAATGGACTTCCAGTTTGTTCGTAGGGCCGTTTTTTGTCCTCTGGAGCCTTCAGGGGCCTTCAGGAGGCTTCCCTGAAGGCTCCAGAGGGCAAAAACGACCGTACGAGCAAATCGGAAGTCACTCCCGATTTTAGCCCTCCAGAGCCTTCAGGGAAGCCTCCTGAAGGCTCTGGAGGGCTAAAACTGGCTCTACGAGCAAACCAGAAGTACATTCTTGAACTTCTAGTTTGCCCGTAGGGCTGGGGTTTTTTTGCGCTCCGGGGGCTTTAAGGAAGCCTCTAGTGGAAAATGGCCTCAAAAGAAGGCCGAAGTCAGGTGGCCAGCGCACGGATGCGCGCTGGCCAGTTAACAGGGCCAAACCTCACATGCCCTGACAAATGGCTCCGTGTGCCACCTATGGCACATGTGCCATAGGTTCGCCATCATGGCCCTACGCCATTTCTGACACATGGCAGTTGAGTCTCTTCTTGAAAGTCTCAAGTGATGAAGCTCCCACAACTTCCAAAAGCAACTTCTGTTCCATTGGTTAATTGTTCTCATTGTCAGAAAAATTCTCCTTATTTCTAGGTTGAATCTCTCCTTGTTCAGTTTCCATCCATTATTCCTTGTGTGGCCTTCAGGTGCTTTAGAAAATAGCTTGACTTCCCTGGTCCTTCTCTTCACTAGACTAGCCATGCTCAGTTCCTGTAACTGTTCTTCATATGTTTTAAGCTCCAGCCCCCTCATCATCCTGGTTGCTCTTCTCTGCACTTTACTGATTAACAGCCTCCAAAATCCTATAAACTCACAGCAAATGTAAGGATTAATTAAATACTTGCTTTAAATTGTAAACCAACTCAACCAAACCCATAAAACACAATTAACACAATGTAGCAATCATAACACTTACAGCTCAAACAAAGAGTTCAATTGATGTCATTTAATCAACCCCTTCAATCAACATACACACACACACGCACAAACACACCTCAAGTGTCACACACCAGAATCAGCATGACCTTCAAGCCCACACCAAGGACCATTTATAAAACAGTCTCTCTCTCTCTACCCCTTTTTCTCTGTAAAATAGGAAATCAGAATAGAATAGAATAGAATAGAATAGAATAGAATAGAATAGAATAGAATAGAATAGAATAGAATAGAATAGAATAGAAAAGAAAAGAAAAGGAAGTCAGAATAAAGTGGAATGGAATGGAATAGGACAGGACAGAGCAGAACAGAACAGAACAGAACAGAACAGAACAGAACAGAACAGAACAGAATAGAATAGAATAGAATAGAATAGAATTCTTTATTGGCCAAATGTGATTGGACACACTAGGAATTTGCCTTTACTGCATAAACTCTCATTGTACATAAAAGCTACAAGTGATAAATCATTATTTATGACATGGGACATGATAGCAGTCTTCCAATATCACAGGGGTTGCCACAAAGAAGAGGGAGTCAAGCTATTCTCCAAGGCACCTGAGGGTAGAACAAGAAGCAATGGGTGGAAACTAATCAAGGAGAGAAGCAACTTAGAACTGAGGAGAAATTTCCTGACAGTTAGAACAATTAATCCGTGGAACAGAATTTGCCTCCAGAAGTTGTGAAAGCCCCAACACTGGGAGTCTTTAAGAAGATGTTGGATAGACATTTGTCTGAAATGGTATAGGGTTTCCTGCCTAGGCAGGGGGTTGGACTAGAAGACCTCCAAGGTCCCTTCAAACTCTGCTATTGTATTGTATTGTATTGTATTGTATTGTATTGTATTGTATTGTATTGTATTATCATGGTCATCATAAAAATACATTCATCATAAACCATAAGACATAGGATTCTAAATAAGCAATCAACATAAACTGTACTAGGAAACTAAATAAAACAATATAAATCATAAAGGTACAAGCAACGAAGTTATAGTCATAAGTAGAAAAGGAGATAGGTCATAAGAAAAGGGGATAAGTCATAATCATGTCTATTCAGTCTTCAACGTGGGAAGATGGAGGTCCCACCAGCTCCATTGACCAAGGGATTACCCCTTTGGTAATGCTGGCACTATCAGCCCCCATAGCCACTGCAGAAGTTTCTAAAGAAGCCCCTTGGCAAAGAACTGAGAAAAATGGGTACTGAGGTTCTCTGCCCAAGTTGTAAGCTGGGAAAATCTTGATCTCAGAAGTCCTTGCCAGTCATGGACTTCAGTAAAGACCATCGCTTGTTGGAAAAGGACTTCCAAGTTCTTTGTATCGCCTGTAAGCACCTCAAGTCCATCCACACCAATAATAAGAATTTTTTTTTTGTTTACTTTTTGCAGGAACTGCCTCTGTTGCTATGGCCGGAATCTTTGCAGCCTTAAGGATTACAAAGAAGAAGCTTTCTGATAATAAATTTGTCTTCCAAGGAGCTGGAGAGGTAAGATTCTGGTTTGCCTCCGAGACCCAAAGGTGCTTCTTCAGGAGGCAACTGACTTGTTGTTGTTTTTTTTTTCTTTTGAAGACGTTACGCTTCTCATCCAAGAAGCTTCTTCAGCTCTGGCAAAATAGTGGGGAACGGAAGGATTTATATTCCTTGCAGACAGCTGGTCATTTGCATCCATTTAGAGGGTTGTTGAGGCCACTTGGAGGTTTATCTGTGTCCCGAGAGTCACCTGAGTGATGCTCCTGGTTCCTGTTGTCTGCAATTTTCCCCTCTGGAAATCCATTCCTACTCCCACACCATTCAAAGGGTGCTCATCCCATGTTGTAAAGCTAAAAGTCTGTAGAGATTCTCAGTCATCCAGGTCATGGTTGTCCCTAAAGTGCTTTTTCAGGAGGCAACTGGACTTTCTTGTTTTTTTTCTTTTATAGAATTTCTATTTTATTCATTTTCACATTCCATTTTGCAATCACTTATATACAGGGTAAGAAAAGAAAAGAAAATAAAAAAGAAAACACAACTCATCATTCACAACCCCACCTGACACTTCCATCTTCCATACACCCCATCTACCCCCTCCAACTTTCCTTTCTCCCTCTAACACTCCCCTCCTACTTCCCTTTCCCCTCAAACCTTCCTTCTCCCCTTACTCCCAACACGCCCTCCTTTCATTCCCCTTACTCCTTCCTTACTCCTCCCTCTTCTTTCCCTCTACCTCCCTCCTTGGTGTATGCCTTTATTCAAGTATTGTTTAATCTGATAAAAAGTAAAATAAACCAAGGAAAAAAAATATAAAGAAAGAAAAGAAAAAGAAAGAAAACAAAAAAAGAAAAAAGAAAAACAACCGTATATAAGTACATTCTTGTTCTTATTGAGACTATGTTAACACCCACCCACCCATCCCCCATAAATCCCCATCCCTAATCCCCCCGACTTCCCAGGGCCCACACCTGGCACTGCCTTCTGTCTAAAGTATCTTGTATACAAATGGATTAGAAATAAAAGTAATATATTAAAGGAAAGAAAAACAAAAAGAAAGAAAGAAAAGAAAAGAGAAAAAAGAAAAAGGAAAAAAAAGGAAAAAAAAACTCTTTGTGTTGAGCTCAGCCCCCCATCTTTATCTATGCCTAAATAGTATAAGTCATTCTATCTATATTTTATTCTCGTCTCTTACTTCTTTGTTATTTACCCCAACCTCCTGTAGACTCTCCCGTTCCTCTTCCTTAACCTTGTATTCAGATAAACATTTATACAGATTTGTGTAGGCATCAATATACAGTCTAACCAAAAATAATCCCTTCCGGTAAAATTTAGCAACGTGGATCATGCCACATATTCAAATATTACTTTACAGAAGAATAATCAAACTTTCCCTTCTAGTAGAATTTAAACAGCGTAAATAATCTTTCTTAACCTCATTTTAAAACAGTAATTCAAAATAATCTAACCAAACTTTCCCTTCTTAGTAAAGTTTAAGCAGCGTGAATCAAGTATTACTTTACACAAAAATCAGTTTACATTCTATCTTAAGATAATCCCAACCGGCTTTCTCTTCTAATAGGATTTAAACAACGTAAATCATTCCGCATGCATTTTACCCTCATCCCTTGCTTGTCTGATATTTACCACTATCAAATTTATGCAGACATTAGTTTAAGATCTAGCTCAAAGTAATTTCACCCAACTTTCCCTTCTAATAAGAATTAAATAACATGGATCATTCCACATATTCAAATAATACTTTCAACAAAAGTCAGTTAACCTTCTGTTTTAAAGTAATCCCTTCTAACAGAATTTAAACCACGTAAATCATTCAGCATTCATTTTACATATATACAATCAATATCACCCCACCAATAAGCTCCGCTTTTTCTACCGGAGAGAGGTCACAAACCCCCATTCAGTCCACAACTTTGGCAAATATTTTAAAATGTCTAAATCCTCGATCTCCGCTTTTCTGCTTCTCCGAGGGAGGAAAGGCTACCCCCTCCATCTTGCAGCCACGCGGCCTGCCGCTTGCCTTCTCCTTCCGCTTGTCTCTCCTCTTTTCCAAGTGAATCAGGAAGTCCCGCCTTCAAAGTCTTGTAATAGAAATCTCGAGCCTCCGAAACAGAGTTAAGGCGAAATCTTTGATTCTCAAATGTGACCGTAATGCCGGCTGGGGCCTCCCATCTGTATTGAATCTGTTGATTTCTAAGCTCTTTAGTTAAAAAGGCGTAGTCTCTTCTTGCTCTCAACATCTGGAAAGGTATTTCTTTGAAGACAATCAAGTCCTGATTATCAACTCGCAGACTGTTATTATGAAACTTTTGCATAATCGCGTTTCTGGATTCTTTTGTGGAGAAATATATAATTATGTCCCTCGGGAGCTGTCGCTGTTCCACTACCAACGAGTTCTGGCGATAGATTTTCCGAATCTGCCAATCAAAGTTAAGTCCCGGGCTTCCCACCGCATGGCTGAAGGCTTCAACAAAGGTCTGTTTCAGATTCTCTCGCTCCTTTTCGCGGAGTCCTCTGACTCTTATTGCAAATGCCTTCCTATTAAAATTTATCATCACGAGCTGTTCTTCAGTGTCTCTGATTTTTTGTTGTAATATTTGAATATTAGTGGTCAAATTAAAATTAGCCTCCTCCAAGCTTTCCAATTTATTCTCTATTTCAGCAGAATAATCTGACAGGGCAGACACAGCTGCAAACGTATTCGCCTTCATTTGGTCAATTTTAGACTTTAAATCATCATATAGCTCCAATACAAATTCCTTGATTTCTTGTTTAAAATCATTAAGCATTTGAAAGAAAAATTCCTGTGTTAAAAATTCTCCAGTAGAGGGCATAGGAGACAAGGGCTGTGACTCCAATATAAATTCTTTAGATTCTTTAGGCACATTTGTAGAGAGACGCTTCGATTTTGACCTGGGTGCCATAATAAATAAACAAATAAACAGCGCTTTCGCTCCCCTCTGTTTCCAAAAAAAAAAAAGTTTATTTTGTTAAGGAGCGGTCTGCAGGGAGGTAAAACCGGCTAAGTACGTCCGCTATCAGTCACCAACGGAGAGAAATCGCCATTTTGAAGTCCGTTTAGACAAAGAAGTCTCTAAGACAAATGGTGCTGGTATTTAAGATAGTAATAAAAGCATAAATCTCACAGGAGTGGGACCCGCCCGTATTAATCCTTGAAACAACTTTGCTTTGTCCTGGGGGGGGGGGCTCGCCTGTCTGGGGCTGCAAAAAAAAGGCAGCTGAGAAGAACTGGCTGGAGATAAAAGCTCCGCTCCCGCTGGATCTAATCTCTGTCCACAGCCGAAAAAAAGAGAAAGGCTGTGGATTACGAATAGACCCTAGCACACAGAGTTACTCCCTGCCCCTTTCTTAGCCAAAAAGGGGTGATATCTATGATCTTATTTAGATATACAGACCAGATCTCTGAGGGGAGCTCGGTTGAACCCTCCTCGGCAACAGGCTCCGCCCCCCAGAAGTCCTTGTTTTTTTTCTTTTGAAGACATTCCGCTTCTCATCCAAGAAGCTTCTTCAGCTCTGACAGGATGATGAGGGATGGAAGGATTTATACTCCTTGCAGACAGCTGGTCATTTGCATCCTTTTAGAGGGTTGTTGAAGCACTTGGAGATTTATCTGTGTCCTCAGGGTCACCTGAGTGGTGCTTCTGGTTCCTGTAGTCCTTGTAGGGATTGGAAGCGTTCACCAAACATCAGAGATGAAGAAGCTTCTTGGATGAGAAGCAAGAAATGTCTTCAAAAGAAAAAACAAGAAAGTCCAGTTGCCTCCTGAAAAAGCACATTTGGGACAGCCATGACCTGGAGGACTGAGAATCTCTAAAGACTTTTTTCGCTTCTGAGAGTTACAAGGTTTGGGGTGGCCACCTTTTAGCCTTGCGAAGTTGTCCATGAATTATCCCTATGTTCTTTTTGGAGTTCGCCAAATAGTAGCCATCGCCATGTCTTATAGTAAGGAGTTCCGCAGGTTATGTGGTCCCTTCCATGAAGAAATACTTTTCTTTTTTGTTCCGAAATCAGTTCCATTGGAACTGGGTCCTACTCTTTCCTTCCTCCTGTTTACAAGGAAATAATTAATTGGTTTTTTCCCCCCATCTTTGCAGGCTGCTTTGGGTATTGCTCACCTCATAGTGATGGCACTAGAGAAAGAAGGGATTCCCAGAGAAGAAGCTGTTAAGAAAATCTGGATGGTGGACTCGAAAGGACTCATTGTCAAGGTAATTGTCGGTCCCTTAAAACAGAGGCCAAAGGGATTCCGGAGATGCTACAGCGCCTGTAATTGCGATTGGTGAATCTGTTGCTGAGACATAATGTCACCTGTGTGTGACATCTTATGGTGGCAGTTCCAATAGTCCAGTTGCCACCATTAGAAGAATCCTGCTTGGTTGCTAAATGCTGCAGGCATCTGCTCTCCATTTGCAACCCCCTGCCCTTAGAAAATAGAATACTGTATTTTTCGGAGTATAAGACAAACCTTTCCCCCTAAAAGAGGGTGAAAATTTGGGTGCGTCTTACACACCGAATGTAGTCCCGACCACCCACCAGCCCCCACCCTTTGCCCTCTGCCTCCCAGCAATTTACCTCCTTGCAGCAAATGGAAAAAATGGGGCTTGTAGAGGCTGAAATTGAAACGGAAACACTCTGTTTGTTGCAAGGACGCAAATTGCTGGGAGACAGAGGCAGATTTTTTTCCCCTTCTAATCAGGCTAAACTGAAACAGGCTGTTTGCTGTTTGCTGCAAGGAGGTAGAATAGAATAGAATAGAATAGAATAGAATAGAATAGAATAGAATAGAATAGAATAGAATAGAATAGAATAGAATAGAATAGAATAGAATAGAATAGAATAGAATAGTATTATTTGTATGCCACCCTTCTCCGGGAGGACTCAGGGCAGCGAACAATTCAAGGGGGAAAAAGGGGAACATAAAAAAACAAAATACAAATAATAAAAGTAAACAACAGTCGCACAACCATACATGTCAAGAGGGGCCAGGTTTTGACAGCTTTTCGGAAGGCCTGGAGAGAGGTGAGGGTCCGAATCCCTGCGGGGAGTTCATTCCAGAGGGCTGGAGCTGCCACAGAGAAGGCCCTGCCCCGGGTAATAGCCAGGTGGCATTGGCTGGTAGATGGCACCTGGAGGAGGCCAACCCTGTGAGATCTAATGGGACTGTGGGAGATAATTGGCAGCAGGCGGTCTCTCAAGTACCATAAGTCAATAACTATCAATGCCTATAGCAGGGGTAGTCAACCTTTTTATACCTACCGCCCACTTTTGTATCTCTGTTAGTAGTAAAAGTTTCTAACCGCCCACCTGTTCCACAGTAATGGTGATTTATAAAGTAGGGAAGTAAATATACTTTATAAAATTTATAAAGCAGAGTTACAGCAAACCCCTACCGTCCACCATGAAAGCTGGAACGCCCACTAGTGGGCGGTAGGGACCAGGTTAACTACCACTGGCCTATAGGATGTTCAAATTATTAGACTTATTTTTTTAAAGACTGCTTTATCATTGTTCTACACAACTTAACAAAATGAAGAAGCTTTTTAAAATAAATGCTTGATCTGAAGAGGCCCAGTGCTACTGTAGCTTCTTTTCAATAGCAGAGAATAATCTATACTTCCAGAAAGCCACATCAATTTTAACAGCATCTGCACAAGTATAGTCTGAAATGTAACACCACAAACAGTGTATCTCTTCTGTACTGTTTGCTGTTTGGTGCAAGGAGGCAAATTGCTGGGAGGCAGATTTTTCCCCCCTTGTTTTCCTCCCCAAAAGCTAGGTGCGTCTTATACTTCGGAGCATCTTATACTCTGAAAAATACAGTAATTGGGTTGGAAGGACCTTGGAGCTTAAAGTCCACCTCCTGTTCGCGCCTTCTTTACCGAAATTCTTTTCATTCTGGACAAATGCCTATCCAATCTTTTCTGGAAAACCTCCAGTGATGAGGCGCCCACAACTTCCAGAGCTGAGCCTTTCCACTGATAAATTCTTCTCACCTCAGGAAATTTTTCCTCAGTTCTAGATTGGATTTCTCCATGATAAACTTCCATCCATGACGCCATTTTTTTTTAGTGATCCAGACTTTCTTTTCACAATGGCCACCAAGAAAATATACTAAGTGAACAACTAGGCTGCCTCTCTAGAAATGTTCAGGTTTGGTGTTGAGGATTCATAAAATCCTCCACTTACGACCGGGAGGCCAGCAACAGTCTAGGCTGCGCCCTGATTGGCTGAGACGCAGCATAGCCTGTTGCTAGCCAGCCGAGCTAACCTGATTGGCCAGGGTACTGCGTCAGCAGTTGCTAGACGCTACCGGGCCTCCCATTGGTTCCCCTGTTTAACTAAGCAAGTATAAATACCTTGGCGCGGAATTGTTACATTTGAATCACTGTCAGCTCCTGCTTCTGAATAAACTCCTGTTGTTATTGTTACGTCCTGGCTCTCACGTCATTCCTGCCTCGATCCTCTAAACTGGCGACGAGGATGGGATTCGAACCCATGCGTGGTGACTCTTTAGGACTGGGGTGTCAAACTCGATTTCATTGAGGGCCACATCAGGGTTGTGTTTGACCTCGGGGAGACTGGGGGAGCATGGCCAGGTGGGGGGCACAGCCAGCTGGATGTTGCTCTTGTTGGGGACGCTTATGGGCGTCTGAGCACTCTGCCAGTGAAAACGGGCTCCCGAGCTCCGTTTTCAGCTGCGACGGCCTCCTGCAACCCTCTGCCAGCAAAAATGAAGATGGGGAGGGGCATATGGCCCTCCTAAGCTCTGTTTTTGCTGGCATAGACACCATGGGCCGATCCTTCACTGTTTCCATGGCAGCCCTGCGAGCCAGATCTAAGCATTCCGCGGACTAGATCTGGCTCACGGGCCTTGAGTTTGACTCCCCTGCTTTAGGAAGAATGAGTTAGGCCGAGTTTGTTGAGTAACCACTGAGAACACGTTTCATGAATCTAATCCCCGTTAGATCCACAGTGTTGGGGAAATGGCTTGCTTCAGTCTGTTTATATATATATATTTTAAATTGGAAATATGTTTGCCTGTGCTTTACTTGTTTCCCAGGGCAGGAGTCATCTGAACCACGAGAAGGAGATGTTTGCTCATGACCATCCTACTGTGAAGACACTGGAGAAAGTGGTGCAGACAATAAAACCAACAGCTATTATCGGTAACCCTTCCGGCTTCCTTGCTGAATTTTCTCTGTTGCTTCCATTTTGTTTTCTCAGCCTCCCTGTTGTGAATGCCGAGTCTCACTTTCAAGCTGCAATTTCCTTGCAGGGGTGGCCGCTGTGGCAGGTGCTTTCACTCGCCAAATTTTGAAGGACATGGGGACCTTCAACGAAAAGCCCATTGTGTTTGCCCTCAGCAACCCAACGAGCAAAGCGGAATGCACAGCCGAAGACTGCTACCGCTTGACGGATGTAAGTCTGCTCTCATTGAATTTTCTGACTATCGGTAGTCATCGAAGTGTGACCATAATTGAGTCCACAATTATAGTCATATGTTGAGATGGTGACGAAGTGGATTATCATGTGACCATGCCCAATTTTATGATTTTTTTTAAAGTATCAGTATCAGGGCAGTATAATATGAAAATATAATATAATATAATATGAAATAATATAATATAATATAATATAATATAATATGAAATAATATAATATAAAATAATATATAATATAATATATAATAATATATAATATAATAATATATAATATAATATAATATAATAATATATAATATGAAATAATATAATATAATATAATATAATAATAAAATAAAATAAAATATAATAATAATATAATATAATATAATATAATATAATATAATATAATATAATATAATATAATATAATATAATATAATATAATTAATATAATATAATATAATAATATTATATTACAATACAATACAATACAATATAATAATATAATATAATATAATATAATATAATATAATATAATATAATATAATATATAATATAATATAATATAATATAATATAATAATATAATATAATATAATATAATATAATATAATATAATATAATATATAATATAATATAATATATAATATAATATACTTTACTATAATAGAATTTGAAATACTATACTATAACAGAACAGAACAGAATAGAATAATACAATACAATAATAAATAAAATAAAAAATAAAATAAAATAATAAAATAATAAAATAAAATAAAATAATAAAATAAAATAAAATAAAATAATATAATATAATAAAATAAAATAAAATAATAAAATAAATAAAATAAAATAATAAAATAAAATAATAAAATAATAAAATAAAATAATAAAATAAATAAAATAAAATAAAATAAAATAATAATAAAATAAAAATAATAATAAAATAAATAAAATAAATAATAATAAACTGGACTTTATTTTGGATTTTTTTGGATAGGGCCGGGCCATCTTCGCCAGTGGGAGCCCGTTTCCAAAGGTGACCCTCTCCGATGGACGGACCTTCTATCCTGGCCAAGGGAACAACGCCTACGTTTTCCCCGGAGTTGCTCTAGGAATCATCGCTTGTGGAGTCCGTCACATCACCGAGGAAATCTTTCTCACCATAGCAGAGGTTTGTGTTCTTCTCTTCCTATCCTATCCTAATTAACTATCATTTTAGTTCCAAGGACAGGAACACAGGGAATGTTATGGGTTCCATTGATTGGGGAGGTTTCTCTGGCGGGACCACAAAATAAAGGTCTTCTCGGTGATGGCCCCTTCACTATGGAATGCCGTTCTCAAACAAGGTGTGGTTGGGCCCCACCATGTTTTTTTTCCAGAAGGGCTCTAAAAGCATAGTTTTATCAGTGGGCCCGAGAAAAATGGCGCCAATCAAGTGATTGAATTGATTGTGTTGTTGCCATGGAGTGGGGGGGGGGAGAGTTATGAGATTTTATGTGGTGGATTTTTAAATGTTGTAGGCCGAGGGGATGACACACATATCCTTTCTTCTCCCCTAGGCAATTGCACAAGAGGTGACCGAGGAAAACCTGGCTGAAGGAAGGCTCTATCCACCTTTGAGCTCCATTCGAGACGTGTCCTTCAAAATTGCCGTTAAAGTAAGATGTTTTGTGAAGTTTCTGAGACATTTAACTTCCTACTCTTAAAAACAAACTCCTGCTTCCTCTACGTTCTTAAACAATTAACATTTCAGCATCCGGTTACAAGTCACTAAATACGCATCAAAAGAAATCTACCTCAGAGGTAGTCCTCAAGCTTATGACCGAATTGGAGCCTTCCCATCATGGGAGTCATAAAATGAGTCGGTCACATGACGGACAATTTTATGACCTTTTTTATTGCAGTAGCTATTAAGCAAACACTGTGATTGTATTGCGGCTGCCACATCAGTTAAGCAACATCACAGTTGTTAAGCGAATCAATACAGGTAGTCCTCGACTTACAACAGTTCGTTTAGTGACCATTCGAAGTTACAACCGCACTGAAAAAAGGGACCTATGACCCCTTTTTCACACTTAACAACCGTTACAGCATCCCCATGATCCTTGGATTTATATCCGGGTGCTTGATGACTGACTCATATTTATGACGGTTGCAGTGTCCCACAGCCCCCTTTTGCGACTTTCTGACAAGCCAAATCTACGGGGAAAGCAGATTTACTTAACAACCGTGTGACCAATTTGACAACAGCAGTGACTCATTTAACATATACGGCAAGAAAAATCGTGCAAATGGGGCAAAACTCACTTGACAAATTTCTCACTTAACATAAATCTGGGGCTCAATTGTGGTCGTATGTTTGAGTGCTTATAGTTCACTATGGAGTATGTTTTCATGACTATGGGATGCTGTAAATGCAATAGCAAAAGCCCTTAGACTTATATACCGCTTCACAGTGCTTTATAGCCCTCTCTAAGCAGTTTATAGAGTCAGCCTCTTGCCCCCAACAATCTGGGTCCTCATTTTACCACATTGGAAGGATGGAAGGCTGAGTCAACCTTGATCCTGATGAGATTCGAACTGCCAAATTGCAGGCAGTCACCTGCAATACTGAATTCTAACCACTGTGGCCTCCAGGTAAATGCAATAGTGTTACAGAGCATCTGAAATTCAGTCACATAACCAAGGGGAGTGGATGGTTTGATCAGGTCGTACGTAGCCCCAAGGTAAGTTTGTCCTAACTTCAAATGGTCACTAAGTGACCAGTCATAAGTGGAGGACTACATGCAGTGGGATCCATAGAGCAAATGATAAAATGGCTAAGTTGTCTACAATACCTATCGTAGCGTTGTTGACTTTGGAGGTTGTGAGTTATCTAGATCAGTGGTCCTCAACCCCTGGAGGCCACGATATTGTCACAGGAGGTCTGCGAAGGCTTGAAGAAATGCTATGATTTAAATCTTAAATCTTGGTAGTCAATAGCCATGTTCTGTGAGAAGCCCTCCCCTCCCCTCCCCTCCCCAGAAGAATGAAATATTTTGAGGAATATTAAAAAGGCAGAATATTATATTTCCCCAAAGGGAGAAATGGAAAAAACATGTTTTTTAGAGGCAGAAAGCAGTCCCCACTTTTTCAAAATAGCCCACACAGATGTCAGCACTTAAGAGATAAAGAGCTTATTCAAAGAGGAAGACAAGTATCTAGACAGCCCTATTCATAAGCAAAGGAAATACAGCAGGCAGAAATCCATTTAAGATAGGATATTTTGAAACTCCCTGCAGCAAAGTCCGAACAAAGGGAGAATGGTCGGATTAGAAGCAGCCCCTCACCTGAGATCCAACACAGGACAAAGCCATTAAGCTACAATAGGAATTGCCCACCACCCTTTCAGCCTCTTCATTGCATGATCCCCAAATTTCACCTGGGAGCTCAGATAAACAATAAGCCAGAAGTTGACCAAATTAGCTCAGACAAGACCTAGGATTTGCATTTCTTCTGTTGCCTATAGCAATAGCAATAGCAGTTAGACTTATATACCGCTTCATAGGGCTTTCAGCCCTCTCTAAGCGGTTTACAGATTCAGCATATTGCCCCCACAGTCTGGGTCCTCATTTTACCCACCTCGGAAGGATGGAAGGCTGAGTCAACCTTAAGCCGGTGAGATTTGAACTGCTGAACTGCAGATAACAGTCAGCTGAAGTGGCCTGCAGTACTGCACCCTAACCACTGCGCCACCTCGCTATAGAGCCAGCTATGACCCCCTACAGGACCCTATAAGAATCTGACAACACCCAATAGAATACATGTTCTTGCCTAGGAACAGGAAGCTCAAGTGCAAAATTCAAAGAAGGTATTTAAAAAACCCACTCTCAACTCCATGTGGTCAACTACACCAGAACCAGAGGTGGGTTTCTACCGGTTCGCACTGATTCAGGCGAACCGGTAGTGATCATTTGGGTTGCAGAATCGGCAGAGACCCAGGCTGGCCACGCCCCCAAACTGGTTCCACGGTCTGTTTTTGATTAGTTTTTCATGATCTTTACGCATGCGCAGAACAATTTACAGTGAACTGCGCACGCACTCAAAGCGAACCGGTACCAACACTGGTATGAGCCCAACCCTGACCAGAACCATGTGCTTGGTGGTCCTCTTCCTCATTAAACCATCTTTCCAATCAGCCTCCATGTTTCCAGTGTCTTTCTCCCGGCTGAACCAGATGGGTATTTTTCCCACAGGTTGCCATGAAATAATAACAATTATGAAATAATAATGGATATGTCTTCCAACAGGTCCCTGGCCACAACAAAATATTTAATGAGGGTGCAGAAAAGGTTGAGGACCACTGATCTAGATGGCATCTGGTTGGATCAAATGGCTTTGTCCAATGTTTTTTTTTTCTCTTCTATCTCTTGTTCTTAGGTGGTTGACTATGCCTACAAACACAACTTGGCCTCCTGGTATCCAGAACCAGAGGACAAAGAAGCATTTGTGAAAAATCACATTTACAGCCCTGACTATGATTCCTTCATCATCGATAATTACCAGTGGCCGCAGGAAGCCATGAAGACTCAGAATATTTGATGTTTCTCTTTGGTGAAGGCGGGATAGAGGAATTTTCCAGTAGCTGTGAACCTTAAGATGCTAAAGTGTCTTGAACTTCCAACCTTGTAGGATCTTCAGTTATTTCTATGAGCAGCTTCCTTTTTTAAAAAAAATAATAACCAAGCAAACCAAATAAATCTGAGCCGGAAATCATACAGAGTAAACAAGGACCAATTATGCCATCAACGCCCAATGAACGGATGTGATTCGATGAAATTTAGAAGGTTCCGTATTCTCGAATCTCCTTTCGCAAGTCAAACTGACCTTCCCTAAATTGGTCCTTTCCCAATGGATTAGAACATCAGCTCCCCAAATCCCCATGTCGGCATGGCACCCTTCCAAGTTGGAGACGGCTGGATTAGGAATTTCTGCAGAGTTCATAGAAATTGCTTTTGCTAGATGACTTCGTATCCATTAAGCTGATGTAATTGCTATGGCCTTTCTCAGTAAAGGTTACCATTCATGGGTTTAGGAGCAGGGGTGGGATTGAAAAATTTTAGCAACTGGTTCTCTGAGTGGGCGTAGCCATGGGGGCATGGCCTAATCGGCTTCCTGCACCATGGCGGGGAGGCCGTTTTCACCCTCTCCAGGCTCCTGAGGCTTTCCTTGAGCCTCCGGGAGTCTCTGGGAGCCTCCGGGAGGCCCTCCGGAGTCCAGAAACAGGCCCATTTCCAGACTTCCGGTAGTTCCGATAGGTCCATTTTTCGCCCTCCCAGAGCCTCTGCATAGACCCTGCACTTACCTGGCATGATGAACAGGCCATGTGGAGACTTCTGGGAGGGAAGGGGTGGGCGGGGCCAGCCACTCCTTCCAACCACCAGTTCGGTGAACCAGATTAAAATTAATATCCGTTCTCCCAAACTGGTCCGAACTGGCTGAATCCCACCCCTATTTAGGAGAATTTCATTGTTTGATAATGACCGTGGAATGGCCATCGGGCATACAATTCAGAAGTCACTTCTTGCCCAGAGTTCTGCATGGCTTCTACCAGTTTTAGCAACTAACCCCAGGGCCCTGATCCTAACCCCGACCCTTATTAGAGATATGGATGGTGGTATTGGCAGTTATGTAGAATTCTCACTAATCCAATTTACTGAAAAAATTCCTGGTATCTGGTATTTCTTTATCAAACTTATATCTTGTTACCATACAACAATGAAAGTTCTGCCAAACTCACTATGTTTTAATTGGCAGCATAGACTAACTCAAGAAGCACTCCAAGTACATGTTCACACAATAACGTATATCCATGGTTAATTAAGTCCTGGTTTACTCAAGTATCCCATATCTGTAGGTTGCATGATACGCCGAAAGATTATAATAGCGTAGGATGGATTCATGCAACATATTAAAATAGAGTTGACCATTTCAGGCTCCAATGTTGAATGTAACTGGTCCCCAACTTACAGTGGCATTTGGGGCCGACATTTCTATGGTTCCACCACAAAACCGCGGACGACAAAATCGCGGTCGACGAAAGCGCGTATATGACGTCATCACAGCGCGACGAAAAAGATCGAAAAATGTAAAAAATAATAAAGCGAAAACCTTACCCTAACCCCCCCAAACCTAACCCTAAACCTAACCCTTAACCTAACCCTAAACCTAACCCTAAACCTAACCCTTAACCTAACGAAAAACGTAACGCTAACCCTTAACCTAACGCTAAACGTAACGCTAACGCTCTAAACCTAACCCTAACCCTTAACCTAACCCTAACCCTAACCCTTAACCTAACGCTTACCTTTATGTGAATCGGCTTGCTGTAATTTAATTTTTATTTCAATTTTTCGATCATTTTTCGATCTTTTTCATCGCGTTGTGATGACGTCACATACGCGATTTCATCGACCGCGCTTTTGTGGAACGCGGTTTTGACGGGTCACGCATTTCTATCACTAAAGCAGGACCTCATCATTTAGCTACAGCAATCCCTGGAGTCCTGGTTGCCTTTGTTAGATGAGACAACTTCCTGCCAGTTTCCCTCAACCAAAGTCAGTAGGGAATCTGGGAGGGAATTGCAAATCCTGGGCCAGCAGGCAGCTAAGAAGCTTGTGCTGAGTAGAGGGAGGTAGAAGGGATGTGGGAAGGATGCGTGGGTCAGGGAAACTTAATCCAGAGACTTGCAACCCTCACCACGATCCAGACCTTCCGCGCAGCCCTCAAGATCTGGCTCTCCCAGCAGGCCTGGGGATAGGCTTCCAATTACTCGCCCGAGTGTTTGATTGCTGAATGAAAGTTGTGTTTTATTATTTTTCTTTTGTTCACAAAGTGTTTGTTTTGACCTTGCACTTCCCCTCCCCTGTGGTTGTAAGCCGCCCTGAGTCCCCTCAGGGAAAAGGGCGGCATATAAATCCCAATAAAACCAAAACCAAAACCAAACCAATCCTGTTGGCTTCCCCAATGACTTTCTGGGGAAGCCAGCAGGGAAGGTTCCAAATGCCAATCATATGATGGTGAGCTCTGCAACTGGCTGTAAGTGCAAACTGATTGCCAAGGGCCCAGATCACGATCATGTGACCATGTAGATGCTGGAACAGCCAGGATTCCAAGGACCAATTGTAACCACCATTCATTCAGCACTGGTCAAACTCCAAATGGTTGCTGAACGAATGAACCTAGGTTGAGGACTATCTGTGTAGCTAACACGGTTTAAAAAGGGGCTTCGATGGTGACTATAGACCAGTGTTTCCCAACCTTGGCAACTTTAAGATGTGTGGACTTCCAATTCCCAGAATTCCCCAGCCATCGAGGCTGGCTGGGGAATTCTGGGAGTTGAAGTCCACACATCTTAAAGTTGTCGAAATTGGGAGACACCACTGCAGATTATAGCTTTTTTTCCCCAAAAAATCTGTTGTGTAGAAATAGCACTCAATTATCTGAAGGGTTCCAGTTTGATCTTAGGATAGGGTTAAGAGTTAACAGTGGGGATTTTAAGCTGGACCTTCCCGTTAAAGATGATCCAGTCTCAAAGAAATGGATGTAACCTTTCTAATAAAAGAGGAATTGACATTTCAACCTTGAGTGCTGAGGGGGGGGAAAGCAAAGACTTTCTCCAAATTTCATTTGTATTTTATTTTGGTAGCAAAGGAACCTATAGAACAATGATGGCAAACCTTTTTGGCACCGAGTGCCAAAAAGGGAGCCTGGGCACTCATCTGGCCCGCAACCTGGAAGGGGAGCTGCGCAGAGCGTGACCCGTCAAAACTGCGGTCCACTAAAGCGTGCCCAATTAAAGCGAGTACCTGACGTCATCAGCAGCGCGACAAATACGACCGCAGAGAAAAAAGGGCGCTTTAAAAAGCGCTTTTAAAGCAAGCCGATTCACATAAAGGTAAGGGTTAGGGTTAGGGTTAGGGTTAGGTTAAGGGTTAGGGTTAGGGTTAGGGTTACATTAAGCGTTAGGGTTAGGTTTAGGGTTAGGTTAAGGGTTAGGGTTAGGTTTAGGGTTAGGTTTGGGGGGGTTAGGTTTAGATTTACGCGTTAATTTTAAGTTTACCGCTCACAGCGTGCTGTTTACATCGCGCTGTGATGACGTCACGTACACGCTTTCGTCGAGCGTGCTTTAGTCTACCGCGGTTTTGTGGTGGAACCGCGCAGAGTGCCTACGAGTGCCCTAAAATGAACTACTGGTTTCTGGCATGTGCATGCGTGCCAGGCAGCTAGTCCTCCGGTTACTGGTGTGCATTTGCATGCTATGATCAGCTGGCCGGCGCGCAGACTCACGCAGGAAAACGGAAGAGCAGCTCTTCCAGTTTCCGGCACTGCCACACAAACGAAGTCCAGATGATTATCATGCGTGACAGAAACCCAGAAAAGGAACGGGCAACCCCATGCGTGCCAGGTGATATGGCTCCACATGCCACTTCAGGCATGCATGCCACAGTTCGCCATCACGGCTATAGAATGTGGATTAGAGAACGTCCAGCCGAGCTCCCTTAGTAGTATCTTTAACTTAAACCATGAGATCATCACTACTACGCCTTGAAAAAAAAAAATCTGTTAATTCAATGCCTCTCCATCAAACACAACCAAGAAATTATAATCTCAGGGAGGGAGTGTGTGTGTGTGTGTGTGTGTGTTTTCGTAGATTTTCACGGGTACAGATATGCAGGTCTTGGCGTATTCGGGTTTTTTCCCCGTGTAAGATTGAGAGTACCTTGGCGACGTTTTGACAAGGTCCCACTCGCCATCTTCAGGCTGGTGAAGTATGGTGGTGTAATGGTGAAGATGTTTGCGTTCCACTTGCAAGGTTGAGAGTTCAATCCTAAGTAGTGGCAGATATTTTTCTCTCTCTGAATGCAAGGAGAAAATAGCTGCTGTGAGCTCTGCATAGGCATCAGGAAGGGCATCCAGCCAGTAAATGCTCAGTTCCATTCAATCTATTCTATTCCAAATTAAGGGATTACAGGATCATAAAAAGGGAGTATTGTATTTAAAATCGTAGAGTTAGAACACTCTAAATGCAGGGCTCTAAGCCCACCCCCTGACCAATACAGGAATCCAGATTAGAGCACCCTAGACAGATGGGTGTCCAGCCTCTCATTGTACTGCACATCCTTAACCCAAAAGGCCACCATGTCTTCTCTGGTAGGCTGTACCCCATCAATACAATAGCAGAGTTGGAAGGGACCTTGGAGGTCTTCTAGTCTAACCCCCTGCCTAGGCAGGAAACCCTACACCACTTCAGACAAATGGCTATCCAACATCTTCTCAAAGACTTCTAGTGTTGGGGCATTCACAACTTCTGGAGGCAAGCTGTTCCACTGATTGTTCTAACTGTCAGGAAATTTCTCCTCAGTTCTAAGTTGCTTCTCTCCTTGATTAGTTTTCATCCATTGCTTCTTCTTCTACACTCAGGTGCCTTGGAGAATAGTTTGACTCCTCCTTCTTTGTGGCAGCCCCTGAGATATTGGAACAGTGCCATCATGTCTCCCCTAGTCCTTCTTTTCACAAGACTACACATAGCCAGTTCCTGCAACCATTCTTCATATGTTTTAGTCTCCAGTCCCCTAATCCTCTTTGTTGCTCTTCTCTGCATTCTTTGCACTCCATCAGAGGAAATATGCCTGTGAAAAAATGTTGGGGCATTCACAACTTCTGGAGGCAAGCTGTTCCATTGATTAATTGTTCTAACTGTCAGGAAATTTCTCCTCAATTCTAAGTTGCTTCTCTCCTTGATTAGTTTCCACCCATCAGCTGGGAGTCGGCAGGCAGAGAATAGATCGGGGCAGGACCAGTCAGAGGTGGAATTTACCAGTTCTCCGAACTACTCAAAATTTCCGGTACCGGGTCTCCAGAACTGGTCAGAACCTGCTGAATACAATCTCTGCTACTGTGGTATAATCTGTAGATTCAGCCAATATTTTCCTACTAACTGCAGTGAGATTACATCAAATTCATGTCAGAATCCTTAGGAAGAAATGACGATTACTGAATCCTTAGATTATTATGAACAACGGTGACAAATATTTGGTCAAATAGCTTCTGGTACTTGTTGGGAGGGGGGGGGCAAGTCTCGCCCCTTGCTGTTTTTCTCCTTAATTTTCCACTCCACGTACTCTTGAGAGCCCACGAAATGTGATTCTCCACACAGAAATGCTTCCGATTCTGCTGAATCATATCCTCTTTCCTGCGTCTTGAGGACCTTTAAATGCTAAAGATCTAAATGAATGCCCCTCTGCTAATGAAATTGCAAATTGTCTCCTGCCTGCGATAGAAATTAATGCACGGGGAAATTATACTTGAATTGTAGTCATTCCTCACCTAAATTGCAGTGGACAAGATCAGGTGTCAATACTACCGAGAATCTAAAAAAAGACAACTGGTATTTTTTTAATACATTTTATTGGGTTTTAAAGTATTGTAAAATACAAAAGCAAATAAGAGGGCAGTGAGGGGGAAGGAAAAAAGAGAAAGAAAAGTAGGGGCGGATAAGGGAAGAAAAAAAGAAATATAGACTTCCAACTCTCTCTGTTAGAGTAGAATAAGGCATTAACAACAAATCACAACAATGTTTTGTTTTACCATAATAGTATGAACCAGCCATGTCTACAAAAGTCTATCAGCTTAATCTGTAAAACCCAAAATCAAAGTTTCATTCTTTTCCACGTCAAGCAAGAAGTTCAGGAGTGGTTTCCAGGTGGAAACAAAAGTACTTAAATGTTCTTTTCTTTTGAGCAGAGTAGTCAATTTTGCCATTTCCGCTAACTCCGTCAACTTCTGCAACCATGATAGGAATCAAAGTGTCCTTCCATTTTTGGCGCATATAGTAATTTTGCTTCTGTCAACATATATAATAACAAATTTCCAAAGTTTTTCTCCTCTCCTTTTTCCACTAGACCCAAGAGCAAAAGACAACCGGTATTTTGAAGAGATGGTAGTTGTCTACAAAAAACAGAGCATGTGTGTTTCCAAATTCCTTTTCAGCTTTGAGAGTTAACTTATTCCCAGCGAGCGTTTGCTCCTTACTGACAATTTTTTACAGAATTAAAAGGCTGGTTATGAGAATACAGACTGGGGATATTTCTTACTTTTTTTATGACAAGTGATGAAGCTATTTCCCTAAAACATTTTTTTCACAAGTGAACTCTTACTTCACAGCCTTCCTCTATAGCAGCCGAAAAACTTGAGATAATTTGTCACTCAGCGGGATGCCTTTCACATTTAGTAAAGAACTCCGGTATGGTGGTACATACACACATTCTCCGAACACACATCCAACCATTTGTTTTTAGACTACAAGTAGTCCTCAACTTGCAACAGTCCATTTAGTGACCGTTCAAAGTTACAACGGCACTGGAAAAGTGACTTATGACCGTTTTGCACACTTATAACTGTTGCAACATCCATGAGATACGTGATCAAAATTTAGACCCTTGGTAACTGACTCATATTTATGACGACGGCAGTATCCCGGGGTCATGGGACCCCCTTTTGCGACTTTCTGACAAGCAGTGTCAATGGGAAAGCCAGATTCACTTAACAACTGTGTCACTAACTTAACAGTTGCAGTAATTCATTTAAACAGCTGTGGCAAGTAATGTTGTAAAATGTTTAAGTTCGCTTAACCATCCTCAGACTTAGCAATAGAAAATTTTGGCTCAACGGTGGTCATGAAATGTTCTTTTTTTAACTTTCTTGCAAAATGAGCAAGCCAGCTCAAGATCACTGCAAAAACGCAAGAGTGAGATGCTATATAGACAAGAACAAAAAAATTCCCAAGTCATGTTATGTAGACCTCAGTCTTCTGAAATGGTATACGTCCGTGGTGGCGAACCTATGGGACACGTGCCACAGGTGGCACACGGAGCCATTTCTGAGGGCACGCTGTCAGCTCCAGCGCGCATGCGCGTGCTGGCCAGGTGATTTTCGGCCTTGATTTTCGGCCGTTTTTCGGCCTTTGAAGGCTTTCCTTGAAGCCTCCAGAGGGCTAAAAACCGCCCAACACACAAACCGGAAGCTCGGGAACGGACTTCCGGTTTGCACATTGGGCTCTTTTTCACCCCTCTGGAGGCTCCAAGGGAAGCCTCCTAAAGTCTCCGGAGGGAGAAAAACGGCCCAACACGCAAACTGGAAGTCACTTCCCAAACTTCCAGTTTCCGTGTTGGGCTGTTTTTTGCCCTCCGGAGCCTAGGGAGGGCGAAAAACAGAGCTACTGGGCCCACCGGATGTCAGAAAACGGGCCGTTTCTGGCCTCTGGAGGGCCTCTGAGGGAACGAGGAAGGCCATTTTTGCCTTCACTGGGCTCCAAGAAAGGCATGTGCACATGTGTGGTGCCGCAGGGCAGGGTCATGCGCGCATGCGCAGGGGGCACAGCATGGTGGGCATTAAATTATGGGGGTGGGCACGCAGGCATGCGCAATAGCATGTACACATGTGTGCTTTTGGCACCTAGGGTGAAAAAGGTTCACCATCACTGGTATAGGTTCTCCTGCTCGAGCAAGGGGCTGGACTAGAAGACCTCCAAGGTCCCTTCCAACACTTCTGTTATTCCGACCCAATGAGCTGCCTGAAGATCTTGGATTAGGGTGATGGAAACCAAACTGAGATTGCCATGGAAGTTGGATCCTCCATTTCTCCACGATTAATGCACTTTCTAGATATAAGGGGCCTTAAAATCCAGGTTAGAGTTAGGCTGTTGGTCTTCAGATTTACTCAACAATAATAGGTCTATTGAATGTCTATGGAGATTCTCAATCCTCCAGATCAGGCCTGTCTCAAATGCTATTTTCCAAAAAAGACAATTGGACCCCTTTGGATTTCTCCCTGAAAACATTTTGCTTCTCATTCAAGAAGCTTCTTTGGTTCTTCCATTCTTCTGCTAACTGCAAAGAATCCTTCCATTCAGTTAGAACTGAAGAAGCTTCTTGGATGATAAGTGAAAAGTTTTCAAGGAGAAAAACCCCAAGACAGTCTAGTTGTCTTTTGGGAAAGCACCTTTCTATGGAATGTTTTCCCGGGGCAGATAATGTAGCAATGAGACATCAACCAATTCTCATGATGTGCTCTACGTCCCCTGCAATCAAACATCTAGAATGTGTGTCCTCATTGGTTAACCCAAATCATCCAAAATGAATGTGTCGTTTCTAAATAACTGAGAAAGCACAATATCAATCAATGCCTATGCTGTGACTTTTTTGCGTAACCAAAATGCTGTGTATGTCATGCGATGAAATCCTAGTGTGTTCTTTTGCTCCTATTAAAATCTATTTCAGCAATGCCCATGAATCGAGCACTGTTAATGGTCCCGATTTGGTATGTATTAGCTGAAGCTAGAATAAAGGTTGACGAATTTTCTTATTTTAGCTAAAGCTGTCGGGAGACTACAAGATTCAGCACAGCAGCAATTTCTTCCATGGGACACACTGAAAGCAGGAGGAAAGGCCTATTTATTGGTTTGTATCTCACCTGGGATGCGGTGGTTCAGTGGCTAAGACGCCGAGCTTGTCGATCAGAAAGGTCAGCAGTTTGGCGGTTCGAATCCCTAGTGCCCGCGTGAGCTTCCATTACTTCTCCCAGCTTCTGCCAACCTAGCAGTCCGAAAGCATGTAAAAATGCAAGTAGAAAAATAGGGACCACCTTTGGTGGGAAGGTAACAGCGTTCCATGCACCTATGGCGTTTAGTCATGCCGGCCACATGACCACGGAGACGTCTTCGGACAGCGCTGACTCTTCGGCTTTGAAACGGAGATGAGCACCGCCCCCTAGAGTCAGGATATATGACTGTGCCTTTTTAAGTGGGTTATGCAATTGACAGCAGAACATGGTCCCTCCTTAAAGGTAAAAACTTGACCTTATCTTCCAGCTCACTTTTTCTCTAGAAGGCAATTGAGATTTTTTTTAAAAAATGTAAGTTTTACTCTCACAATCCCAAACCTGAAAAGTGTAATGGGTTGGAAGAGTTGATGGAGGCTGGTCATCTTCTCAGTCTTAATGGAACATCATAACCTCTAAGGCTATGGTACTATTGTGAAATCGGTTCACCGACAAAAGGGCGAACGACAAAACTGTGCCCGACTAAACCGCGTCGCTGACATCATCAACAGGGCGACAACAGCGCGGAGACAGAAGCGCGCTGTAAAATTAACCCTAAACCTAAACTTAACCCCTAACCCTAAACCTAACCCTTAACCTAACCCTAAACCTAACCCTTAACCTAACCCTAAACCTAACCCTAAACCTAACCCTTAACCTAAACCTAAACCTAACCCTTAACCTAACCCTAAACCTAACCCTAAAGCTAACCCCTACCTTAAATTAAATCGGCTTTCTTTCGACACACTATTATAAAGCGCTCTTCTTTCTCCGCGCTGGCTGTTGTCGCCCTGTTGATGATGTCAGCGAGGCGGTTTAGTCGGGCGCGGTTTTGACATTCGCCCTTTTGTCGGGTCACGGTGAAATCTAATGAAAGCATCTACTTTAAATCTCATTAAAGTAACTCAGTCATTGGAGGGGGACAGACTCAGAGGTTTTCAAAAGGCTGCGTAGAGATGTATCTCCAGTTTATACAACAGAGTATCAAACTCAAGACCATGGGGTGCTTAGATTTGGCCCGTGGGGCCACCATAGAAAGCTAAGGACTGGCTTTCAGTGCCAGTGAAAACAGAGGTTGGGGCTGCATGCGGCCTGCCCAGGCTCTGTTTTTGTTGGCAGAAGTCACCTGCAGCCCTCTGCCAGTGAAAATGGAGTCCGGAGATGGCCACGCGTGACCCGCCTGAGCTCTGTTTTCATCCTTGACGGCTTCCTGCAGCCCTTTGCCCACAAACATTGAGCCCGTCACGGCCGAAAATGGAGCCCACGTGACCTCCCCAGGCTCCATTTTCACTGGCAGAGGGCTGCAGGAGGCCGTTGCAGTGACGTCGAGCTGGCCATGCCCACCCCAGCCATGCCCACTCTGGCTCCCTGAGTTCAAACACAACCCTGATGCAGCCCTCAATGCAATTGATTTTGACACCCACGCTTTAAGGGCTCAGCAGATGTGTGGAAGAATGGCTAAGCCAGGAGTATTCCTGAACTTCCCGTTGGGCCATTTTTCATCCTCCCCAGGCTCCGGAGGCTTTCCTGAAAGGGGGTGAAAACGGCCACCCCCGCCCCCCTGGAGGGCCAGGAGAGGCTATTTTCGCACTCCCCAGGATTCAGGAAAGCCTCTGGAGCCTATGGACGATGAAAATCCCCCACCCCATGCAGGGAGCCACGTGCGCATGTGGGGGGATTGCTCATTTATGCACAGATGGGGGGCATGCACACATGTGCAGGTGGATGAGCACACAATTTTGGTGCACCTTTAGAAAAAGGTTAACCATCATTGCCTTCTCCCCAGATAGGTAATTTGCTCCTAAGGTCCAAATTTGCATTGGCAAATTTGCATCCAGTTGGCCCGAATCGGCTGAATCTCACCCCTGCACAAACATACAAAAAGGCAGTCAGTTCCTGTAAATCAAATGTGCCACCCTCGCATTCCTGCCTGAAAAGATCAATCCACCCCCTTTTCTAAAAAAGTAATAAAGATTCGTGTTTTATAGAATGTGGGGGGTGGGGGTGAGGGAAGGGTATTCCATAATACTCATTCATACATATATATCTTTAATGCGGAAAAAACGTATTCTTGTCACCAGGAAAGAAAAAAAAAATCTAAAATTTATATCACAAGGCTACAAGAATCAAATCATAAGCACGTTCATACAATCCGATTCTCTTTTCTTTTTTTTCTTTTCTTTTTAAAAAAAAAAACTAATTTCAAAAGCACTCATAAGAAGAAAAGGAAGGCTTAAACAAATGGTCCTGCTTCAAATCATTAACCGAGATCCAGGGATATATTTACTGTCTGTCCATATGTTGCTTTCCCCAAATTTGTTCAGGCCTTTCTTGCACTGGTAACAACGACGATATCTTGCACACTGGTCCAGGAGCATAAGTTTGTCTCCCGCCCTGCAGTTCAAGGAGACAGAAATGTTTGTTTGTTTTAAAATCATCATCTTGGGAAGCAAAACAAATAATTCACATTTCCCCTCAAAGGCTTCTATGTCAAGGACCAAGGAAATCAGGAGATTCAAATGAGCATAAAGATTTATTGCAAGGACAGGAGGATGAGGATAAGGAGGAGTGGAATGTAGAGAGAGGAGAAGGAGAAAGGAAGAGGAAGTAGAGTAGGAAAGGAAGATGGAGGGAAGATAGGAAGTAAGAGAGAGGTAGAAGAAAGAGGTGTATGGAGAGTAGAAGAGCTAATAATGGGTGTTAATCTTTTGGGGGCGTTGAGGACAAGAGGAACTGATGTAATCATTATTTAATACTATATGTTACTGGCTATGTATAGTATACATGTGATTGTATGTTATGAAAATGGAAATAAAAATATGTTTATAAAAAGATTTATTGCAAGGTTAAGCTCTCTACAAGAATCTGAGCTACTAACAGTCAAGGCAAATGAGCAGGAGATAAGAAAGACTAATCAACTACAAATGTGTGTTCTGGCCTAGTGTACACTTTACTGTTCCACCTACTAAGTTCAATATTCTAACAGATTTTCTGGAGCTTGTGCGGAAATTTTCCCCATAAGGCATTTGCATCAATGTTGACTGTCTAGAGAAGGAATGTGACAAAGCAGGGGTGGGATACAGCCGGTACGCACCGGTCCAGGCGAACCAGTCGTTCCGGCGATCAGTTGGCTACCCCCACCCATTCCTGGTCTATTTCATTCTATATTTCCTTTGTTTGAAGCCCAGCTGATTGACGCAGCAAAATGGTCAGCAGTGTCTCGGCTGTTTTACTAACCGGGGCTGCAGGAAAAGGTAAGATTTAATGCTGATTTCAAAGGCAATGTGTGTGCGCAAAGCACACACAAAGCAAAGTGGTTGTTACACTGGTTGAATCCCACCACTGTCACAAAGGCCAAATAGCATCCTTCCCCACTTAGATCTTCCAACTCTGAAATCCAAGGATTTGTCCCAGATTGGATTTGGATTTTATTGGGTTTGTATGCCGCTCTATTCCCGAGGGACTCAGGGCGGCTCACAATAAAAAAAATAAAAAAATAAACAACAATTTAAAATTATACAACAGCCGTAACCTCGAATGGGGCTGGATGGTTCAACAGCCCCAGGCCTGCCGGAACAGCCAGGTCTTAACTGCTTTGTGGAAGGCCAGGAGGGTAGTAAGGGTCCAGATCTCCACGGGGAGATCATTCCAGAGGGCCGGAGCAGCCACAGAGAAGGCCCTCCCCCGAGGAGTCACCAGCCGACATTGGCCGGCAGATGGAATTCGGAGGAGGCCTAGTCTGTGGGATCTGATAGGTCTTTGGGAGGTGACTGGCAGGAGGCGGTCTCTCAAGTACGCAGGTCCGATACCATGTAGGGCTTTAAAAGTAACGACTAGCACCTTGAAGCGTGTCCGGAGACCAATGGGCAGCCAGTGCAGCTCGCGGAGGATAGGTGTAACTTGGGTGTACCGAGGTGCACCCACAATCGCTCGCGCGGCTGCATTCTGGATAAGCTGAAGTCTTCGAACACTCTTCAAGGGCAGCCCCATGTAGAGCGCGTTACAGTAATCCAGTCTTGAGGTGACGAGGGCGTGAGTGACTATCCGAAGGGCCTCCCGGTCCAGGTAGGGTCGCAATTGGTGCACCAGGCGAACCGATTGGTGCACCAGGCGAACCGATTCCCGAGTCTGAGTCAAAAATTGGAGGTACTGTAGATCAGGGGTCCCCCAATCCCTGGGCCGTGGCTACTCCTGGGCCGTAAGGCGTTTGGAGCCAGGCTTCAGAAGCGGTGGTTGAGCACATGTGCAAATGGAATTGCATGCGCACATTCACTTGCCCATTGCTTGCGTGGAACAGCCCTTCTTCCCCCTCTCCCCCGCCACCAGTCTGAAAAGCCAGAAAGGTTGGGGGACTCTGCTCTAGGTGGATGCTTACCGCTGGAAGAGCTTCTCCTCGTAATCTCGCTGTCGCTTCAGCCCCGCGCTTTTCCGCCAGTCTTCTTGAATAGCCAAGTTCATCTGGAAGAGCCTCTCCATTCGCTCACACTTCTCCATCATCCACCTAGAAGAATAGCAAAAGGGTTTTAAGGCAAGGAGAATACAGGTAGTCCTCGACTTAGCAACAGATTGTTTAATGACCATTTGAAGTTACATGCGCAGCCCCAACGCCGCCGGCTGCAGGATGGCGGTTACCGGTGGGGGTGGGCAGCTGGATGGACATGGGGTGGGGTCAATGGTGAAATTCAAATTATATTGCTACAGTTTCTGTAGCCGTGGCTTGGTGGGCGTAGCGTGGCTTGGTGGGCATGGCACGGGAAGGATACTGCAAAATCTCCATTCCCTCTGCATTCCAGGGGAAGGATACTGCAAAATCTCCACTCCCACCCCACTCCAGGGAAAGGATACTGCAAAATCTCCATTCCCACCCCACTCCAGAGGAAGGATACTGCAAATTCTCCATTCCCACCCCACTCCAGGGAAAGGATACTGCAAAATCTCCATTCCCTCTGCATTCCAGGGGAAGGATACTGCAAAATCTCCACTCCAACCCCACTCCAGAGGAAGGATACTGCAAAAGCTCCATTCCCTCTGCATTCCAGGGGAAAGGATACTGCAAAATCTCCACTCCCACCCCACTCCAGGGAAAGGATACTGCAAAATCTCCATTCCCACCCCACTCCAGAGGAAGGATACTGCAAATTCTCCATTCCCACCCCACTCCAGGGAAAGGATACTGCAAAATCTCCATTCCCTCTGCATTCCAGGGGAAGGATACTGCAAAATCTCCACTCCCACCCCACTCCAGAGGAAGGATACTGCAAAAGCTCCATTCCCTCTGCATTCCAGGGGAAAGGATACTGCAAAATCTCCACTCCCACCCCACTCCAGGGAAAGGATACTGCAAAATCTCCATTCCCACCCCACTCCAGAGGAAGGATACTGCAAAATCTCCATTCCCACCCCACTCCAGGGAAAGGATACTGCAAAATCTCCACTCCCACCCCACTCCAGAGGAAGGATACTGCAAAATCTCCATTCCTACCCCATTCCAGGGGAAGGATACTGCAAAATCTCCATTCCCACCCCACTCTGGGGCCAGCCAGAGGCGGTATTTGCCGGGTCTCTGAACTACTCAAAATATCCGCTACCAGTTCACCAGAATCTGTCAGAACCTGCTAGATTTCACCCCTGGGTGGGGTCCAGAGACTTGAAAAGTCGCTGGGAGGCAGACGCTCCCAGCGCTTACTTTACAAAGGATGCGTTTCCTACTCGTCATGTTCTGAGGCTGCGGCCTGCTTGTGGGGTTTAAAGCTGAGTTTTGCAGTGTTTGAGTGCGCATCATGGCTCTGTTTGTTCCGACCAGGTCCAGCCTAGACCTTCTCAGAGTAGTATTAACCCTTTACAGTTTCCATCTTACTGTTTCTTAGCTCTCTGGAACATGTCTGCAGCTCTCCTCTGATCCACCAGCTCATTAAGAATGGCAGTCCTCTTACGATCTGCCACTGCCTGCAGCTGATACTTGGAATATTCCCGAGCCCGCTTCCTTCTCTCCTCCATTTTCTCTTCATTCATGTCGTTCTTCCCAAAAATGATCTCCGTTGAATCAGGCACGAATTCAGGCAAGGGTGCTGGCCTTAATTTTATCTACGTACAAAAAGGAGAGGGAATTTAGAAGAGTAGAAAATATGTTAAAATAGAGGTATAAACAAGATGATAATTGTTGGCATTATGATGAGGAAGATAATTATGATTACCGTTAGTATTGTATTTTTATTAGAAGATACATTAGGAGGAAAACGAATAGGTTAATAATGTTCAATTGCTTAATACATTGTAATTTTAAGATTAGAGAATGAATATTAATGTGAATGGTTGTAAATGCTGAAAGCTGTTGCACAGAGATATTTGTACCCAGATGTCACACTGTTTAAGGAAAGATGGAATGTTTATATGTTGAAAAATAAAAAACAAAAAACTTTTTATTAAAAAAAAGGAGAGGGAATTTAAATCAAAAAAGGCACTTTGCTCATAGCAATTAGGAAGGTTGTTTTATGTTCAGGTAATCCTCGAGTTATGACCACAACTGAGTCCAAATTTCTGTTGCTAAGAGAAACATTTGTTAAATGAATTTCACCTTGTTTTATGGTTTGATCTTCAATTTTGTTGTGTTCCCTAAAGGGAGAAACCAACTAGTTTGTCTTCACCACTTACCATATTTTTCGGAGTATAAGGCGTACTTTTTTCCCTCAAAAAAGAGGCTGAAAATCTGGGTGCGTCTTATACACTGAAAACAGCTTTTTGGCCCCCTGAAACCCCGCCCTTCACTAAAATGGCCATGCATAGCCTTTAGGAGGTTTCCAGAGGGCTCCTGGATCCTGGGGACCCCCCCCCCAGCATCCCCCAGGAGCACCCTACAAGCCTCCAAAAAGCTATGCATGCCCTCTTTTGACAAAAAATGGGTGTTTTCACAAAAAAACGGCCACTTTTGCTCATTTTTGATCCCCCTCCAGCCCCCAGGAGCACTCTACAAGCCTCCTAAAAGCTATTCATGCCCTTTTTGTGACAAAAAATGGGCCTGTTTTCATGAAAAACAGGCCATTTTTTGCTCATTTTTGACCCCCGCCCCCACCCCCAGGAGCACTCTACAAGCCTCCTAAAGGCTATTCATGCCCTTTTTTGACAAAAATGCGGGCCCATTTTCATAAAAAACGGGCCGGTTTTCACAAAAAACGGGCCGGTTTTCACCAAAAAACGGGCCGGTTTTCACCAAAAAACGGGCCGGTTTTTGGGAGGTCTGCAGAGTGCAAAAACTTTTTTTTTTTAATTTGACTCTTCAAAATCTTGGTGCGTCTTACACTCCGAAAAATACGGTGTAACTGATCATGAATTGTCAGTTACTGTTGTTACGATTCACTCTTAGGTTGTGTTGCTACAGTTGCTTACATAAAAGTAATCCCACTAAACTGAATGAGCGGTGTGTCTGTGTGTCTGTCTGTCTGTCTGTCTTAAAAAAGAGTTTCAATGAGCAATAATCGCGTCTCGGATAAACCTCATTGGCTACGATACTGCCACTGCGCAAAGCTTCCTTTCGTGATCGCAAACCATACACGCTTGTTATAGGCTGAAACTGCTTGTGTTGCAATTTACCTGGGTATCAAGGGCCGTCTTATAAGTTTGATTTTCTTCCAGCTTCTCTCTTAGATACTTTGCTCTTTGGGCAGCTAATCTAGAAAGTAGACAGAAGACTAGGAATCAGCCAGTATAATTTCAATAAGATTCAGTCCTGAGTAGTTATCAACATAGTATGACATGTTGTTTTGATTTGATTTTTTAAGTTAAGACATCACTGATGACCCAGCAGGTATCTAAAGCAAGTGAGTTAGGATTGGGCTGCCCAAAGCTATAGCATTTCCCTCAAATCTTGAAACCGCCAGTTATGTTGACAGCTGAGCTTCTACAGGGAAATCTGATATAGTGAGTGTGTTGGTGACGACAATTGGGACCTCCAATTTGGTTCTTAAGCAAAGCAGTCACTAACTGAAAAAGCATATTAATGCAATTGTTCTTACAATTTTACATCGACTTCAGAAGGATATGACCCCAAATATCTGGGTGAGCCTAAACGAGGGGGGCGGGGGAGAGATTTCTAGAACTCAACTCAAAAGAATGCTGGATAAAAGGGCAAATTGCATAGTCCTTCTTCCCCAATCCCCCACCCTTTCTAATACTCACCGCAGTGCTAGGATAATTAGCAAGAAGATAAATATTTGTAATCTATTATTCTTATATAATATTTGTCTTATATTCATTGGAGAAAAAGGGATCACAAGAGAATAAGCTGGTACACAATGCAGAATACACTTTGAATGGAATGCCCTGTTCCATAGATATGAACTGCTGGGGGGGGGGGGAGAGGTGTCAGTGTAAAACCGATTAGAGTCTTGTCCATTTTAGGCAGCAGCTGTGAGTCACCCAGCATTCTAATCATCTAAATATGTCACAGAGCTGAGTTTGTTAACTTGGGTTTAGCATTTTTAGGGAACTGCTGGAGAAAGGCAACTCAGGAAGAAATTTGTTTGTTTAGGCAATTTCTCCACTGGTAAAGTATGAAAAAGAAAAAAAATGGACCAACATGTACTAACAGAAATGTAATCGCAAAAACATGACTGAAAGAGAAAGATACGACAAAGGTTGTAAACGTTAGTATAGGACCTCTGTTAGCCCAGTGGTAAGAATGCAGTATTGCAGGCTAACCTTCCCCACAGCCTGGAATTTAATCCTGATGGGACTCAAGGTTGACTCAGCCTTCCATCCTTCCAAGGTGAGTGAGATGAGGACCCAGATTGTTGGGGCAAAATGCTGACTCTGTAAACTGCTTAGAGGGGGCTGCAAAGCACTGTGAAGCAGTATATAAGTCTAGTGTGGAAGGAAGGAAGGAAGGAAGGAAGGAAGGAAGGAAGGAAGGAAGGAGAGGTAGGTTCTTACCAGTTCGCACCTATTCGGTAGAACCGGTTCATCAAATCTACTGAACCGGATAGAAGAGGTTCCACCAGTGGACCCGGAAAGCAGGCCACACCTACAGAAGAGGTTCCAAAAAAATTTGAAACCCACCACTCACACACACACACACACACACACACAAAGACAGACAGACTGACAGAGAGAGAGAGAGAGAGAGAAAGAAAGGAATAAATAAATAAATAAATAAAAAGGAAAAGTGAGAGATGAAAGGAAAAAGAAAAAAGGCACAGAGAGACAAAAGGAAGGAAAGAGAGAGAGAGAGAGAGAGAGAGAGAGAGAAAGAAAGAAAGAAAGAAAGAAAGAAAGAAAGAAAGAAAGAAAGAAAGAAAGAAAACACATGGCCGGCAAGCCACGCCCACCAGGTCATATGGCCGGCAAGCCACTCCCACAAAGGAGGCCACACCCACAGAGTAGGTTCCAAAAAAATTGGAAACCCACCACTGGAAGGAAGGAAGGAAGGAAGGAAGGAAGGAAGGAAGGAAGGAAGGAAGGAAGGAAGGAAGGAAGGCACCATAGTGGTGCAGTGGTTAGAATGCAGTATTGCAGGCAAACCCTACCCACAGCCTGGAATTTAATCCTGATGTGGCTTAAGGCTGACTCAGCCTTCCATCCTTCCAAGGTAAGTGAGATGAGGACCCAGATTGTTGGGAGCAATATGCTGACTCTAAATCACTCAGAGAGTTCTGTAAAACACTAAATAAGTCTATTGGTAGCAAAGTTATTTTCTCATCCCTATTGTAACGTCAAGCAGTAGCTAAAGCAGGCCAAGGGAGTGGAGAAGGAAAAGCACTCTATATTATGTTTGAGATAAATATTGTATTACTATTTCAATGTGCATTTCATAATAGAGCTCAGATTTTGGCTGCTACACCATGATTATAATATACTCTGAATCTGCAGTCAAGAGCAACATGAAGATACATGCAAGGAAGAAGTTGTGGAATAAGCAATCATGAACAATTGAATGTGTTCCAGTGATGGGTTGCTGCTAGTCCTGACTGGTACGGCCATACTGGTAGTGGCCTGGAGCAGCTGAGAGTGTACCGCAGTGGTGGGATATGACCGGTATGCCCCAGTACAGGCATACTGGTGTCTGCTGGGAGCGCCAGGTACCATTCCTGTACCCTGCTCCAGAGGGCCCACCCACCTGACCGCCCTCCTTAACTGTATTTGAGCCAATCGGGGCTTACGCGAACGCACATGGAGCATACAGCGCACGGACTGTACGGAGCCTGCACAATGCTCTCCGAGCAGCTGGAGTGTCGCAGAGCATCACGGGCGATAAGTACGCATATGTGTGTTGCGCGCGTGCTGCACACGTGCTGCACAAGTGCACGTGGTGGACACTCGGCCCCATTGCACCGTACCGTTTGCAACAGGATCCGGAACCCACCACTGGAATACCGGTACGGTGGCTTGTTTGTCCCATCCGCCCGCTCGTGCTCTATAACTGTATTTATGCCAAAAGGCACACTGCACACAGCACGCGGAGCCTGCCCGCGCCCCGACAAGCAGCTGGGTGTCACAGGTGTGGTGGATTGCGCAGGCACGTGCACGAACAGACCGCGATCAGCGTACCGGTAGGGATGGTAAGAGCAACCCACCACTGGTGTATTCCATGATAGAGCTCAGGTTTTGGTGCCACACCATATGCCCTTACTTTGAATCTGCAGTCAGGAGCAACGTAAGGATCCATGTAAGGAAGAAGCCATGGCATGAGCAACCATGAACGATCGAGAGGAAGAAGCTTCCTAAGCTCTAGAGCCCTCTGAATGAATCCGCTTATAGCAATAGCAGTTAGACTTATATCCCGCTTCATAGGGCTTTCAGCCCTCTCTAAGCGGTTTACAGAGTCAGCATATCGCCCCCAACAACAATCCAGGTCCTCATTTTACCCACCTCGGAAGGATGGAAGGCTGAGTCAACCTTGAGCCGGTGAGATTTGAACTGCCGAACTGCAGATAGCAGTCAGCTGAAGTGGCCTGCAGTACTGCACCCTAAGCACTGTGCCACCTCGGCTCCTATTATAACTCCCATCATTCTTATCTGGTTGAGAATAATGGTGGCCAAATGTATCTACACTATCCCAGCCTTTTAGTAGGGCTAATCTAAACCATCCAACTGTGAAATCTGAATCACCAGCTCTTCCAACCAGGTGACTCTGTGGCAGTGGTGGGTTGCAGGCGGTACACCTCGGTGCGGGCGTACTGGAGCCTGCCCAGTGCAGCGGGTACCGTTTCAGTACAGTGCTCCGGAGGGCCCACCCACCCTGTCCTTTAAGCCTTTGGTGCTTCCACGGATGTGCACGGCACGTACAGCGCCTGCGAGACGCTCCATCGAGCAGCTGGAGCGTCGCAGAGGCTTGGGGAGGCATCACAGGCAGGCACGACGCAGGCGCATGTGTCCATGTGGGCGACGCTAGGCCCGTTCCAACCGTACCGGTTGGAACAGGGATCCGGGACCCACCACTGCTCTGTGGATTCTGCAGGAATTCCAGACTCATAATTATGACCATCAGAAGGCACCAGGCTGGGGGGGCGGGGAGAGGAAATGCATTTAAAACCTGGAATCAATAAATACTGAAGAAGGAGATCAACTTCTCCCTAAGGTCTCACTCTTCTGCCAGTTGAACTTGCTGCAAGCGGTCAATGAAATCTTGTTCCTGTTTCTGCTTTGCTTCTCTGGCTTTTCTGGTCTCCAGCTGTTTGTCCAAGTGCTGGGCATATTCCTCTTGCTTCTCATGAGGGGTAGAACTGGACGGCCTCTTCTCAAAAATGTAGGACCTCTGAAAAGAAGCACAAACTGTATGTGAATTAAAGAAACACTTGAGCAGAGGGTGTTTAACAAGATGGGAAGTCTGTGCTGGCCATTATCTGATGCTCATCTTCTTTCTCTCTATCATCTATCTATCTATCTATCTATCTATCTATCTATCTATCTATCTATCTATCTATCTATCTATCATCTATCTATCTATCTATCACTATGCCTCTGTGTGTCTGTGTGTGTGTGTGTGTGTGTGTGTGTGTGTGTGTGTGTGTCCCATCCTAACTCTGGAAGGCCTAGAGCAATTTCAACCAAACTTGGTACACAGTTGACTTACTCTCTGAAAACAAATATTGTGGGGGTAACTATGCCACCCCTAAGACACCCCTAAAACCCCTCAGGGTGCGTGTTCTGTTCAGATACAGCCTGTTGTGCCTTAAAATGGCTTCTACTGCGCAGCGTGGAAGAGTTGCCATGGTAATAGCTTCACAGTACTCTACTGTGGGGGGCTCCCTCTGGTAAGGAGGAAAATCCAACATCAGAAATTACATTTACTCTGGACATCCCCCCACCCCCTCTATAAATAAATATCGGGGCAATGCCAGGTTATCAGCTAGTAAAACATAAAATAATAGAGTTGGAAGGGACCTTGTAAGTCTTCTAATCCAATCCCCTATCCATGATAGGAGATCCTATACCATTCAGGACAAATGGCTGTCCAGTCTCTTCTTGAAAACCTCCAGTGATGGAGCCTCCATAACATTAGGAGGCAAGAAATCCCATTGATCAATTGTTCTCACTGTCAGAAAATTTGTTCTTACCTCTTGCTTGGATCTCTCTTTAACAAGGTTCTACCCATTATTTCTTGTCCTGCCCTCTGGTGCTTTGAAGACTAAGTCAATCTTCTCTTTTCTCTGACTGTTCCTTAAGTACTGGAAGAGTGCTCACATATCACCCCTAGTTCTTCTCCTCAATAGGCTAGACCAGGGGTCGGCAAACTTAAACACTCAAAGGTCCCAACTGGAAGCCCTCCGTTCAATTTTGGAGACGACCGGAAGTCCGGTTCCCCTACCATAGAGTCTCCTCCTAGCACGGTGTCCTTTTTCCTCTACCTTCCCTAACCAAAAGCCCTATCGATTTTGGAGCTGACCGGAAAACCCGCCCCTTACATGAGAGTCTTCTCCTGGCGCACTGTGCTTCCCCGCCCCAACCAGAAAAGTCCTCCCAAAATTGTGGCGCTGGCTGGCGACAGGGAGCCACAGCAGAAGGATGAAAGAACCACATGCGGCTCCAGAGCCGCAGTTTGCTGACCCCTGGGCTAGACCAGTGATGGCCAACCTTTTCAGCACCGAGTGCCCAAACCAGAATGGCGTACATGTGCATGCATGTGTGCGCGTGCCAGAATGCCGCAAACCTGAAGACCAGCTGGCCGGTGCACATGCGCGCGCTGGCCAGCTGTCTTCGGGTTTCGGCACACAAATGCACGCCAGCCAGCTGGTCTTCACACGTGCCAGAGTGCTGGAAACAGAACAGCTGGCCAGTTCACGCACACCCTGTTTTGTGGTGGTTTTTCAGGCTGTTTTCAGGCCATTTCTCAGGTTGTTTTCAGGCTGTTTTTTGAGCCCCAAAACAGCCAAAAAACAGCCTGAAAACAGCCCGGAAAGTAGCTCAGAAAACAGACTGAAAATCAGTCTCTTTTTTGCACCAGAAACCAGAAGACGGTGCATGTGCCCACCTCTGGCACATATGCCATAGGTTCACTATCATGAGGCTAGACATACCTAGGTTCCTCAACCGTTCCTCATACAATTGAGATCATGGGACTCGTAGTTCAACAGATCCATAAGCCTAGACAGAGAAAAGAACAAGCTATAGTTTTGCAAAAGTTGGGAGATCTTACAAAAGGCTCAGCCAGCTTTTCGTTCTTCTGCTTTCGCATGGCTTCCGCTACGCCCAAGTTATAAGATGCCACTTTCTGGTTCTGCTCCCGGGATGCCGCCATTTTCGCCTGTAGTTTGGAGAAAAGAATGTCAGGCCTTTGAGCGGAAAAGGGTGGGAAAGTAGAAGTGAACTGGACCAAGTTGGAGAAACCATGATTCAGAATCAAGAATGGGTCTCCCATCTTCTGCGAAAGGTCCATGTCACTCTTGGAAACATCTTCTTGGCCTCCTGGTATCCAGAACCAGAGGACAAAGAAGCATTTGTGAAAAATCTCATTTACAGCCCTGGCTATGATTCCTTCATCATCGATAATTCCTCTATAAAGGTAGTTCTCAACTTCACAACATAAACCTTGGGCTCAATAGTTAGGACAGATTAGCAAAGGTAAGGGAATAAAAAATGATACCAAATTATATCTGGGTTTGCAGAAATACCATCCCAAGGAAACATAAACTGAGATTTGAAAGAGACGCCTACCGGGAGAGAGGAGGAGAGAATGAAAGGAAGACGGGGGAAATAAGAAAGAGGTAAGGAGAGGCGGATGGAAGGGAGAGAAAGAGAAGGAGAGAGGGTAGGAAGGGGAAGAGGAAGAGGAGTAGGAGAAAGGGAAGGGAAGAAGGAAGGGGATTAAGAGGAGGAAGGAAGGGAGAGAAAGAGAAGGAGAGGGGGTAGGAAGGGGAAGAGTAGGAGTAGGGGAGAGGTAAAGGAGGAAGGAAAGGGAAGGAGAGGAGGAAGGAAGGGGAAGGAGAGGAGGGAGGGAGAGAAAGAGAAAGAGAGGGTAGGAATGGGAAGAGGAAGAATAGGAGTAGGAGAAAGGGAAGAAAAGAAGGAAGGGGAAGGAGAGGAGGGTGGAAGGGAGAGAAAGAGAAGGCTAGAGGGTAGGAAGGGGAAGCGTAGGAGTAGGAGAAAGGGAGGGGAAGAAAGAAGGGGAAGGAGAGGAGGAAGGAAGGAAGTAGAGAAGGGAGGAAGGGAGAAAAGAAAGGGAAAATAAGGTAGTGTTTACAACAGGAGGAGGGGATGGTAAATAAAGCAACCCAAACTGTATATTATAACCTATTAAATGAAATAACAAATGTATAAGAATGACAAATGTAAAGAAGAATAACAATTATGTGACTGTATACTTAAAATGGTATGTAAGAGAATAAAAAATAAAATAAAAATTGGCAAAGAAAAATCTTGGGCTCAATTGTGGTGGGAAGTGAGACATTTGTTAAGTGAGTTTTGCCACCTTTTGCAAACCTTCCTGCCAAGTTGTTCGGTGCTTCATTGCAATTGCAAAGTTAGTAACGCTGTTGTTAAGGGAGTCTGGTTTATCCCATTGAAGCGAAAATTGCTCTGCGCATGCGCAGAAGCCAAAAACAAGATAGCAGTCCCTACGGCGCTGCAGGACAACCAGTTCGGGAGCGTGGCAGGCCTGGGTCACTGTCGGTTCCAGCGACCCATGCTGCCAAGTTACTACCGGTTCAGTCAACCGGTAGGAACCTACCACTGATGCGAATTTGTCATGAATAAAATGAACGTTGCCCTTTTAGTTCCAAAAGTCCTGCTTTTTTAGAAAGAAAGAAAAAATAAAAATGTTTCCAGTCCTAATACCAGTTCTTTCTGAAGGGCTTCGTGATCTTTTATGGCTTGATACTGGGCCAGGATGCAGTCTTCTATTTTTTCCTTCCTTCTTTTTTCCTCACCCAAGTAGACAGGAATATTCCTCTGAGCACGCTGCATGCATAGATAGCACATCTCCTGGAGGCACACAAGGCAAAGAATATAATAAACTCTATACCCAACGGCTGCTATTCTAATTGTACAGCAGAGGGCAAACCTCTTGTTTCACACATTTGTAACAAAATCTAATCCATCGATCAAAATCCTCTAAATCACGGGTGTCAAATTCGTGGCGTCACAATGCCATCACGTGAAGTTTCATGATGTTTTTCCTATCACAGAGCTGGGGTGGGAATGGCCTGCGCGCAATGCATCCAGCCCATGGGCCACCAATTTGACACCCCTGCTCTGAATGCAATTGAGAACTTTTTGTTTTGGAATTGGAATTGGAATTGATTTTATTTGTAGGCCGCCCTTTTCCCTGAGGGGACTCAGGGCGGCTCACAGAAACCAGGGAGAGGGGAATACAATACAATACAATACTAAGACAACAACACATAATAAAATAATACGCAACATGCATACAACATTCGGGCGGGGTAATGGTCCTTATCCCCAGGCCTGACGGGCGAGCCAGTTCTTCAAGGCTGTGCGGAAGGCCTGGACGGTGGTGAGGGTACGGATCTCTACGGGGAGCTCGTTCCAAAGGGTCGGGGCCGCTACTGAGAAGGCCCTCCTCCTTGTGGTTGCCAGCCGGCATTGGCTGGCCGATGGAATGCGGAGGAGGCCTAATCTATGAGATCTTATAGGCCGTAGGGAGGTAATTGGCAGAAGGCGGTCTCTCAAGTATCCAGATCCACTGCCATGTAGGGCTTTATGGGTGGTCAATAGCACCTTGAAGCGCATCCGGAGATCGACAGGTAGCCAGCGCAGCTCGCGGAGGATAGGTGTAATGCGGGTGAATCGGGGTGCACCCGCGATCACTCGCGCGGCTGCGTTCTGTACTAGCTGAAGTCGCCGGATGTTCCTCAAGGGCAGCCCCATGTAGAGCACATTGCAGTATTCCAGCCTAGAGATCACGAGGGCCCGAGTGACTGTTGTGAGAGCCTCCCGGTTCAGGTAGGGTCGCAACTGGCGCACCAGGCGTACCTGGGCGAATGCCCCCCTGGTCACAGCCGCTATATGATGGTCGAATGACAGCTGTGGATCCAGGAGGACTCCCAAGTTGCGAACCCTCTCTGAGGGGTGTAGAATTTGACCCCCCAGCCTGAGTGTTGGATTAATGGCCGAATTTTTGGGAGGAAAACACAACAGCCACTCGGTCTTTTCTGGGTTGAGCACAAGCTTGTTAATCCTCATCCAGTCCATGACGGCTTCGAGTCCCCGGTCCATTACGTCAACCGCTTCATTGATTTGGCACGGGGCGGACAGATACAATTGAGTATCGTCCGCATATTGATGGTATCTAATCCCGTGCCTACGGATGATCTCTCCCAGCGGTTTCATGTAAATGTTAAATAGTAGGGGGGATAAGACCGAACCCTGCGGCACCCCATATTTTAGGGGCCTTGGGGACGATCTCTGCCCTCCCACTAACACCGACTGCGACCTGTCCGAGAGGTAGGAGGAGAACCACCGTAACACGGTGCCTCCCACTCCCACCTCCCGCAGTCTTCGCAGAAGGATACCATGGTCGATGGTATCGAAAGCCGCTGAGAGGTCAAGGAGGACCAGGATGGAGGGATGTCCTTCATCTCTGGCTCTCCAGAGATCATCCATCAATGCGACCAAGGCGGTTTCAGTGCTGTAACCGGGTCTGAAGCCTGACTGGAAGGGGTCTAGATAGTCTGCTTCCTCCAAGGACCGTTGGAGCTGGAAGGCCACCACCTTCTCAACAACCTTCCCCAGAAAGGGGAGGTTGGAGACCGGGCGGTAGTTATTAAGGACAGCTGGATCTAGGGATGACTTCTTCAGGAGGGGTCTCACCACCGCCGCCTTCAGTGCGGCGGGGAAGTTCCCCTCCCGAAGGGAGGCGGTTACAACCGCCTGGATCCAGCCTCGTGTCACCTCACTGCAGTTAGAAACCAGCCATGAGGGACACGGATCCAAAGCACAGGTGGAGGAACTCACAGCTCTCATGGCCTTGTCCACATCCCCGGGGGTAACCTCCTGAAACTCAACCCAGAGCTGTTGAACTTGGTCCCTCTGAGTCTCGGCTGGAACTGCAGATGTGGAGTCCAAGTCCGTCCGAAACCGAGCAATTTTGTCCGCTAAGAATTGGGCATATTCTTCAGCTCTGCCCTGCAAGGGTTCCCCCGCCTCCCTTTTATTCAACAGGGAGCGGGTTATCCTAAACAGGGCGGCTGGACGGGACTCAGCGGACGCAACCAGGGAGGCTATATGTGATCTTTTAGCTGCCCTAAGTGCCCTAGTATATTCCCTGGTGCAGGTGGTTACCATTGCTCGGTTCGATGCGGACTTATCGGACCTCCAACGGTGCTCTAGGCATCTCCTCCGGCGCTTCATCTCCCGGAGCTCCTCGGTGAACCAAGGTGGTCTCCGGGATCCGCTGCCTCGGAGGGGCCGCAGTGGCGCAATCCGGTCGAGGGCCTCTGACGCTGCCGAGTGCCACGCAGCAGCCAGAGTCTCTACCGGACTGTGGGTGAGAGTATCAGGAATAACCCCAAGCTCTGTCTGGAACCTTACTGGCTCCATAAGACGCCTGGGGCGGAACCACCTGGTCGGTTCCTCCTCCCTACAGTGGGGGTTTGGCCTCCGGAAGTCGAGCCTCAGTAGGCAATGGTCTGACCACGACAGGGGTACGATGTCACTCCCCCTCAGACCAAGATCACACATCCACTGCTCCGAGAGAAATACAAGGTCAAGCATGTGTCCCGCCGAATGGGTTGGGCCTCGGATTACTTGAGTCAAGCCCATGGCTGTCATGGAAGCCATGAACTCCTGCGCCCCATCAGAGTTTTCACCGAGCGTCGGCAGATTAAAGTCCCCCAGGACCATCAGCCTAGGGAACTCAACTGCCAGCTCGGCTACTGACTCGAGGAGCGAGGGGAGGGCTGCTGCAACGCTGTTGGGAGGCAGGTACGTTAGCAGCAAACCCACTTGACCCTTGAGGTCCAACTTTAACAGCAAAGACTCACACCCGACAATCTCCGGAGCAGGGACCCTACGAGGAACTAACGACTCCCGGATAACAACGGCCACACCCCCACCCCTTCCCTGGGCTCTCGGCTGATGCAGCACCTGAAATCCTTCTGGGCACAGTTCTACAAGGGGGACTCCTCCCTCTGGGCCCAGCCAGGTCTCAGTAATACATGCCAGGTCTGCCCTCTCGTCTAAAATTAAGTCCCGGACGAGAGGTGCTTTATGTACAACAGACCTGGCATTTAGCGACAACAGCCTGAGACCAGGGTCCTGATTACTTACACCATCTGGTCTTGGAGTGGGACTCCTAGGGCCGGAAGGAGGGATCTCTGTGATGTAGCGAACCCTCCTTCCCCGGTAATGGCCTGCCCTAGAGTCCCCGCCGTATCTGCCCCTCCCTGTCACGACCGCAATACCCCGACCCTCTCCCGTGTCTTTAGCCCCCTCAGCCACCCCCATAGCCCCCGCAACTCCCGGCAGGTCCTCCGAATCAAGCACACTCATTTATACACTCAAGCAGTCCCCACGTGATAATTAAAACACATAAAATACAAGAGTCATAGGGTAATAAAAAGTGGGATCATCCAATTCACACATTCAATCCCATGCACTCACCATACCATTTAAAAGTTTGCGCAGCGTCCGTAGATCTTATAAAAGAGTATATATAGAAGGGGGAGTAGCCTTCGTCCCTTCTTATGTATTTGGGAAGGTCCCAAAAAGTCCAGGCGATTAGAAGAAATTGTTAAAGCTGTTAAAGTCCGATTTATCAATAGTGTCAGTAAAGGCAAAGTCTGGGCAGTTAAGATGGTTTCCCTTGGACGATAAAAGATAATATTAACCAGCTGGAAGCAGTTAGTTCGTATGTGCAGAGGCCCGACAGATGTAATTATGGATGTAATTGTAAGTGGAGTGGGTAGGTGATAATTAAGAAGGCGGTAGAGATGGTAAAAATGATGAAACCAGCCAAGAACTAGAGGAAGCGCCAGTAATGGCCACTGGAGGGAGTCAGAGGACCACATATGCTGCCTTTCCGGAGTAATGGTGTCCAATACAAGATGGTCTGGTAGACAGTTTTGCCTGACGTGGCACTCCTGAGGCAGCAACAGCAGCAGATGGTACCCAACACAATAAAAAGTTTGTTGTTGCAGTCCTGGGATCACAATCCAGGAAGATAGATGGTAGATAAAACGTTGCAAGGCCCAGTGAAAGCAGCAGTAGAACCCAAAGGAGATGTCGTACCAAGGGGAGAAAAAGCAGTCAACAGGGCCGCAATACAAAACAGTAGAATTGTGGTGGGGATAGAAACCAAGTCCTCCAGACCGAACAGGCACTTCCATGCAGCTCCTTACCCTCTGATCAGGGCACGGATCAAGCCCCCCAGGGTAGCGGGGCAGCCTCTTGGGACAGCGGGGCCAAAGCCACCGCCGCTCATGCAACGCCGCCACCACCGCCACCCAGCTGTTCAAGAGGGAGCCGTCAATAGGGCCGTAATGCCAGGCACCAGGATTACGGTGAGGGTGGAAAAATAAACCTCCAAACCAAACAGGCACTTCAAAGTCCGGATCCAGCCTCCCAAGGCAGCGGGGCAGCCTCCTGAGGCAGCGGGGCCGAAGCCGCCGCCGCTCGCGCAACGCCGCCACCGCCGCCGCCCAGCTGATCGGAAGAAAAGTCACCGAGGGAGGTAACGCCGTCCCGGGACCACCCGAAGGTAGCCCCCTCCTCAGAAAGTTACCTTCCCTGGAAGCCTGACAGCTGATCGTTTGCGAGGACCCCTCTGTTGTCATATTCGGGGTCCTCGTCGCCTGGAATTTTTCGCTGTTTCTTTTCGGTAGCCGGAGCGTTAGAGCTCGGCGGCCATTCCCGTTCTCGCGCATGCGCAAAACCAGACCGAACTTTTTGTTTTGTTTCTACTTGCATCTGATTGCATGCTGAAGGGAAGGAACGATGAATCAGAACAGGCTACCTGTAAAGGGAATGGCCTTGAAAGACAGGAGAAAGAGCCAGTACCCAGACAATAATTAGATAAGCAGGAATGATAGGATTTAAAAAGTAAGATAACCCACTGTTCAAAACCAGTCCAAATTTAATTCTGCCGCTTATTTCTTCTGTTCTTCAATTTAAATTAATTTTAAGTTTTTTTATAGGCAATCACTTTTAAAACAGTAAAAATTCCTCACCAGCTGAAAACACTTTCTCTTTCCGTATCCTTCCGTTTTGGAGCCGCCCCGACCTCATCAGCCATTTGGCTGGATTTTTTGTCACCGGCTTGAAGAACTTCTCTTGGATCAATCAGGGACTTTGCGATGTCCCTGTGATCAGCAAGATGTATTCTTCCCGTTCACCGTTTCTACGGGATGGTTTAGGTCCGTTTGGACCACCCAGAGACAAAAGTGTTGACTGCGATCTCAGAGCATTGAGATCGCACGTCGTGTCATCACGACTTCGGCTCCTCCGACCTGTATGCCAGTATGTGGTTATGTATTAAATCTTGGTATATTTTATGATGAAGGACGTTTAAACAACTATAGTCAAATGAAAATGGAGGTATGATGACGGTAACATGTATAAATATCTGAGTTAAAATACTTGAGTTAATATGAATTATGCTTGATGACTGTGGAAGAGATGCACGAAAGTCTTTTGTAACCAACTGATACACTTTCTACAGTATGTAAGAAAGGAAGATTTTATGTGTTGTGTTTGTTTTGGGAAAAAAAACTTTAAAAAAATAATTAGATAAGCGGGGCTTGATCTCAGACTAAGAAAATCAGTGAGGGAAGGGAAAGCATATTCAAAGTTCCAAGATTCTATTACTATCTGTTACAATAAAAAATAGTCCTGACCTACCGTATGGCACTGGTTTCTTAATCTGGACTGACACTACCGCATTTTCCGGCATATAAAATGACTTTTTAACCCCAAAAAATTATTACAAAAATCGGGGGTCATCTTATACGCCGGGTATAAGAAAGGCCATACCAAAAAAACAAAAGAAAAAGCAACGCCGCTAAGCAAAAAGCCATGACGACGCCAGCGCAGAGACCAGCCTTTCAATCGATAACCTTGGTGCTCCTCGCCTGGGCACATGGATGAGCGCTGGGATGGCTTAGTAAGGTCTGGAGGAGGAAGGCGCTGAGCTCAAACTACGAAAGCCCGGCAGCACAGAGGCCTTCAGCTGGCTCATGGGCACCTGAAAGTGGGGGGTTAGACGGCGGAATATATGGTATATCTTCTTCCATAGAAAGGGAGAAAACTGACAGATTCCGAACTATAAACAATTAAAAGAAATCCTCACTGCTATAAGTAAACGTTAGAATATTCATGACTGGGAGAGAGATGGTAACAAGGTCAGCCAAAGAATAGGCATCGCAACTAAGCCAGCTAGTGGAATTAAAACAGATCCAAGTCTGTGCTGAGAATCGAAACTGAAACTACTCTGTGTGCTCTGAACTCTGAGATGAAACTGTTTTCTCCTGCTTGTGTTTGCTTGTAACTACTATTACGTTGGAGAGAAGCTATATTGGTATTGTACATTTATTCATCTGTTATTATGTAAATAAAGAAGTTGAGGAATCCAGCTGAATCAGTTATCTGTGTGTGCCTTCTGGATTTGACTTTTCTGCAACAAACTCTGACAGTAAATCACCTGCATGAGAGGACCAGGTTATTCTATTCATTTTTTTCATATAAATATTGGGTGGATGGAAAAGTGGGTCTAGATATGAGGACTGAGAGATGGTGAGTTCTAGTCCTGCCTTAGGTATAATAGCCAGTTGGAGGACTCGGGCCAATCACCAAGAGATGGTGATTCTAGTCCTGCCTTAGGCATGAAAGCTGGTTGGTCACTGTGCATCAATCCCCAGGAGATGGTGAGTTATAGTCCCACTTTAGGCATGAAAGCCAGCTGGGTGACTTTGGGCCAATCCCCAGGAGATGGTGAGTTCTAGTCCCACTTTAGGCATGAAAACCAGCTGGGTGACTTTGAGCCAATCCCCAGGAGATGGGGAGTTCTAGTCCCACTTTAGGCATGAAAGCCAGCTGGGTGACTTTGGGCCAATCCCCAGGAGATGGGGAGTTCTAGTCCCACTTTAGGCATGGAAACCAGCTGGGTGACTTTGGGCCAATCCCCAGGAGATGGTGAGTTCTAGTCCCACTTTAGGCATGAAAACCAGCTGGGTGACTCTGGGTCAGTCCCTCTCTCTTAGCTCACGTCACCTCACAGGGTTGCTATTATAGGGGAAATAGAGAGAGAAAGGTTTGTTAGATATGTTCACCGTCTTGTTTACAAAAATTAATAAAAGAAGGCTATTAAATAAAATTGGCTGAGTGGTGCGGTGGTTTAGAGGTGGAGCTCTCGCCTCACAATCAGGAGGCTGGGAGTTCGATCCTAGGTAGAGGCAGATATTTTTCTCCCTGGGCATAATGAGAATATATCCACTGAACAAAACTCTGCATTGGCAACAGGAAAGGCATCCAGCCATTAAACACTCTGCTAGCTGCATTCAGTTGCCCAGATTCCACCCCACAAGGGATTATAGGGTCGTTAAAAGATGATGATGATGGTGGTGGTGATGATGATGGTGGTGATGATGATGATGATACCTGGGTACTTGAGAGACCGCCTGCTGCCAATTACCTCCCATAGACCCGTTAGATCGCACAGGGTCGGCCTCCTCCGGGTTCCGTCTACCAGCCAATGCCATCTGGCTACCACCCGGGGGAGGGCCTTCTCTGTAGCAGCTCCAGCCCTTTGGAATGAACTCCCCGCGGAGATTCGGACCCTCACCTCTCTCCAGGCCTTCCGGAAAGCCGTCAAAACCTGGCTGTGCCGGCAGGCCTGGGGTTGATGAGTTCCCCTCCCCTCTCGACTGGTATGGTTGTATGACTCTTGTGTATTTTAATTACATTATTGTGTTTGTATCCCCTTTTCCCCTTTTGAGTTGTTCGCCGCCCTGAGTCCTTCCCGGAGAAGGGCGGCATACAAATAAACTAAATCTTAAAATCTTAAATCTTAATGATGGTGAAGAAGAAGAAGAAGAAGAAGAAGAAGAAGAAGAAGAAGAAGAAGAAGAAGAAGAAGAAGAAGAAGAAGAAGAAGAAGAAGAAGAAGAAGAAGAAGAAGTAGTAGTAGTAGCAGCAGCAGCAGCAGCAGCAATAGTAGCAGTAGTAGTAGTAGTAGTAGTAGTAGTAGTAGTAGTAGTAGTAGTTGTTGTTGTTGTTGTTGTTATTGGCTGGAGCACAGAATCATTTTTCATTGGCTAACTAATTGTAGGGAATGATGGACCAAGAGCCAATCATGGCCCAGAGATCCCCAACAGCCCAGTTCTATCTAGTAGCAAACATCATTTCCAGAATTGTTATAGCTGCACAAAGCTACTGTATAGCTAAAAATACAAAATGAACTACATCTGATACCTGTCCTGCCCTACCATGCTCATCACAAATTGGGGATGAAGTCTGCGATCTGGGGGCAGGAGTTTGGATACGGCTCACTTCCTGTTCTATCTTCAAGGCATCCGGAACGGGTGTTGGTTGCCTGCAGAACACAATAGGCAGGGTATGAGTGTGCAACAAAGAGCATAGAGTTTAAAGTTTGCCACAGTTGATGTCGGAGAAGAGCAGGCAGAGCGGGAAGGTGGAGTTACATGTGTCATAGTTTAGAGTCTTGCCAAAAGAGACCCAACACCAACAAGAGACTGTTAGTTGACCAGATTCTTGCATATAGGCTGGAATAATAAATCCTTTGTGCTTGAACACAACACACAATCCGGATTCTTTGCACCTGTCATTATTAATCTAGTCAACTGATGATCAGCATTAAATCAGTGCTGGATAAGAGTCAATGGAGCTGGATTTGGGTCTCTCTTTTTTGCATTTTTTTTTATTTTTAAACATAAGAAACAACATTAAAAAATCTTATACATACTGTAGAAAATGTATCAGTTGGTTACAAAAGGTTTTCATGCATCTCTTCCACAGTCACCAAGCATAATTCATATTAACTCAAGTATTTTAACTCAAATATTTACACATGTTACTCTTATACCTCCATTTATGTTTGACTATAATTATTTAAACATCCTTCATCATAAACTATACCAAAATTTAATACATAACCACATACTGGCATTTGATTTAATATTTCTAAAATCCTCCAATAACACTGAATCCTTATGTCCTATTCTAGCTAAACATCCTTAATATTTAAAAACAGACTTTTCTAATCCTCCTTTCCAAATCGCTGTTAGCAGTTTTCATCTAGTTTCCTTATATTATATTCATGTATATGTATATAAGTTGAGAGCCGAGGTGGCGCAGTGGTTAAAGGCAGCACTGCAGGCTACTTCAGCTGACTGCAGTTCTGCAGTTCGGCGGTTCAAATCTCACCGGCTCAGGGTTGACTCAGCCTTCCATCCTTCCGAGGTGGGTAAAATGAGGAGCCGGATTGTTGTTGGGGGTGATATGCTGACTCTGTAAACCGCTTAGAGAGGGCTGAAAGCAATAGCAATAGCAATAGCAATAGCAGTAGACTTATATACCGCTTCATAGGCCTTTCAGGCCTCTCTAAGCGGTTTACAGAGAGTCAGCATATTGCCCCCAACAATCTGGGTCCTCATTTTACCCACCTTGGAAGGATGGAAGGCTGAGTCAACCCTGAGCCGGTGAGATTTGAACCGCTGACCTGCTGATCTAGCAGTAGCCTGCAGTGCTGCATTTAACCACTGCGCCACCTTGGCTCCTATGAAAGCCCTATGAAGCGGTATATAAGTCGAACTGCTATTGCTATTGCTATCATTATCCCTCCTTTATTTAACTATATCCTGTATCATAACATTTTACCCGTAATAATCAAAACTTAACTGTATCTAGCTTGATTCTTTTTTTATTGACTTTTCTATAAAATCCAAAGGGATTTCTAATCTTCCTTTCATGGGTATCATTCAATATTCATATCCAATTATTACTTATCATAACACTACACATTGTATACATTATTATCATTATCAATTATTTATTTAGTTATATCTATTATTACTAAGTTTCACTAAGTTTAACTAGTTTTAAGTTATATTCTTCCATCTATCAGCCTACATCTTTCCAATAACAAAACAATCTTATATCTTCTGCCATAGTATTTAACTCAGATATTTACACATGTTACTGGATTTGGGTCTCTTGTGGCAACGCAAAGACTCTACACTGATTATGCATTTAACTCCGCCTTCCACCTCTGCATCCTCTCCTACAATTCCGTCACGCTACAGGACACTATAGATAAGAATTCAATTTATGACTGGTCATTTAGTGACCATTCAACGTTATGATGGATCTGCCGTAGGTATTTACCACCTGGTCCTGAAGTTGTCTCACCACCACCACCCAAGGTCATGTGATCATATTTTGAGTGCTCAGCAACTGGCCCACATTGACAGATGTTGCAGTGACCCACTGTCACATGACTACAATTGACACCATTTGTTCCAGAAGCTGGCTTTCACTACCTGTTTTTTTGGGGGGAGGTGGGGGAAATGCCCATAGCAAACAATGCTGAATGACCACAGCATTCATTTAATCCCTATCACAAAAAGGTGGTACATTTGGATCTATTCAGGTGATGTCCCAAAGATTGTCATAACAGGACCATAGTTGCCAGATTCTATCACAGTCATAAACTGAGGACTACCTATATTTCTTAGCATGCCACCCCGATAAGTTTTCAGCACTCAAGGAGTGTTTACTCCCATGGTGCAAGTCTCAGAAGGCAAGCAATTTTGATCCAGAGATCATATTTTTAATGTACACTTTTTATACTAACTATTGTCCCCAAAATGTGGCCTAATCCTTGGCACATCTGACCGCTGTTCTTTGCCCCTTCACCATCCAAAGAGCCGAGGTGGCGCAGTGGTTAGGGTGCAGTACTGTAGGCCACTTCAGCTGACTGTTATCTGCAGTTCAGCGGTTCTAATCTCACCGGCTCAAGGTTGACTCAGCCTTCCATCCTTCCGAGGTGGGTGAAATGAGGACCCAGACTGTGGGGGCAATATGCTGATTCTGTAAACCGCTTAGAGAGGGCTGAAAGCCCTATGAAGCGGTATATAAGTCTAACTGCTATTGCTATTGCTATCCAATTTAGCAGCCCAGCCTTGGGGGATTCCAGAGGCCTGTAAATATGGGGACCCAAAATTATTTGTTTGGAAAAAAAAGATGGCTCCACATGAAGTGAGAACTGTTCCCACCAGTGGTGGGATTCAAATAATTTAACAAACGGTTCTCTGCCCTAATGACCAGCTGGGTAGGCGTGGCTCGGTGGCCATGTGACTGTGTGGGCGTAGCCAACTCAACATCACTCAGGTCGATGAGCGCTTCGCCTGAGCTGTTACAAAGTAATAAGGGTTAACCGGAGAGGCAGCTTCTGTAAGCAGGGCAATAAAGATTAGGCTAGAAACAACACCAGAATGTTTCCTTCCTGCCTTCCTTACAGGATTAGCCCTGTAAAGTGGGGAAAAAACAAAAGGAGATTTCTTCCAACAACCGGTTCTCTAAATTGCTTAGAAAGTTAACAACCGGTTCTCCCGAATAGGTGCGAACTGGCTGAATCCCACCCCTAGTTCCCACGTACAAAGAATGGAAATGGATTTGGTCTATTTCCACTTCACTCCTCCTTTTAAAAGGGGGTGTGATGCAGGGGTGGGTTCCGGCAGGCACTATTGCCTGTTTGCTCGTAGGTGCGTGGCGCATGCATGCACACTACAGTAAAAATTGTTCTGGGCATGTCCAGAAGCAAAAAAACAAAATGGCGCCGCCTATGGCACCGCCCGGAGAATCAGTTCGGAGGCATGGCAGGCCTGAGCCGCTGCTGGTTCCAGCAACCCAGGTCGCTGAACCGGTAGGAACCCACCACTGGTGTAATGGCTCCGCGGTTAAAGACAGTGAGCTTGGCAGCTGGGCAGCTGACAGTTTGGGTTTGAAACCCGAGCCCCGCACAACGGGGTGAGCTCCTATTACGTATCCAGGTCCTGCCAACATTGCAGTTTGAAAGCAAGCAAATCAAGAGTGGGGTTGAAAAAATTTAGCAACCGGTTCTCTGCCCGATTGCTGGGTGGGCGTGGCCATGGGGTGTAGCCTAGTCAGTTTCCTTCACCATGGTAACGGGAGGTTGTTTTCACCATCCCTAGGCTCCGGATGCTTTCCTCGAGCCTCTGGGAGGGCGAAAACAGCCTCCGAAGGTCAGAAACCAGCTATTTCCGGTAGGCCCATTTTTCGCCCTCCCAGTGCCTCTGCGCAGGCCCTGCACTTACCTGGCACAATGAACAGGCCGTGTGGAGACTCCTGGGAGGGGCGGGGTGGGGTGGGTGGGGTGAGCGGTCCTTGTAACTACCAGTTTGGCGAACCAGATTAAAATTAACACCCGGTTCACCCAAACCAGTCCAAACCGGCTAAATCTCACCCCTGATGCAAATGCGAGATTACAGGTAGACCTCGATTATAACATGAATGGTGCATTTAGTGAGCGTTCAACATTACAATGACATGAGTTGTAAGTCAAGGACTACCTGTAATAGGTACCACTTTGGCGGGAAGGTAACAGCGTTCCGTGCAACTTTGGCGGACAGCCATGCTGTCCACATGACCATGGAAAATGTCTTCTGACAACGATGGCTTCCTCGGCCAAGAAACGGAGAAGAGCACCATACCCTAGAACAGGGTTCCACCACAAATGCGCGAACGACAAAAGCGCGCCTGACTAAACCGCGGTGACAAAACCGCGCCGACAAAACTGCGCTGACGAATGAGCGCTGAAGCGCGCCGACAACAGCGCGCTGACAGAAGCGCGCTGTAACCCTAACCCTAAACCAAACCCTAAACCTAACCCTAAACCTAACCCTAAACCTAACCCTAAACCTAACCCTAAACCTTACCTTAACTTAAATCGCGCTTCTGTCGGCGCGCTGTTGTCGGCGCGCTTTTGACATCGTGGTTTTAGCACCGCGGTTTTGTCGGCACGCTTTTGTCGTTCGCGCATTTGTCGGGTCACGTAGAACAGGACAGGACTGACCAAGAAACCTTTACCTTTTATCTCCTTTTAGAAAGGTGTGCTTCAAACGAAACACCAAGGTGTCCCTAGATATTGAATGGCCTGCAAGTCAGGTTTTTAGAGATAGTTTCCAACAGTCAAAAGATCAACAGTTGGCAAGCTCCGTTACTCAAGACGATCCTCTAAAATATTTAAAAGCCAAGCGGTGCACAAGACATTGGCTCAATAATTGCTTGCAATGAAGAGGAAGGATAGAGTTCAGGTGGACTTCATTAATAATACTAATCACTACCAAACTTGAATTGAAAAGCAATGAAGGATAATGAATTATGCAAGGTGAAATATGTGACTCCGAGCCTCATCTGTCTGATCAACCAGGATCTGACTAGGATGGCTGAACCAATCAGAGCTAATTCTTTTTTAACACATTGATGCTATTTCCTCACTTTTAAATCTCTCTCTTCCTGTCTTTTTGCCATCTTAAATAAAATATAAAATAATCAAAATAATGTGACCACCAGGCCAGAAAGGATGAGAAGCAATAGCATCTCTCAGTCCACGGTTGTTTTCTTTTTTATTATTCAAAAATTTATTAGTTTATCCAAATATAATATAAAGTACCAAAATACAGAAGAAAAAAATAGGAAAATGGGGGAGATAAAAGGGAAGGGAAATGTGTCGGGCGAAGGGAAAAAAGAAAGATAAGGCATTGATTCCCAATTCCTGCGGGTGCAGTAGAATAAGAGAATAATATCAAACCTCAACTTTTTAATTTTATATAATAATATAAATTAATATAAACTAGCCATTTCTATAATAACAAGCCTATCTAATCAGCAAAACCCCAAATCAAAATTTTATTTTTTTTCCACCTCAAGCACAAAATCCAGAAATGGTTTCCAAGTAGAACAAAAAAATAATTAATTATGTTCTTTTCTTTGATCAGAGCAATCGATTTGGCAATCTCTGCTAACTCCATCAACTTTTGCAGACATTCATACATGGTGGGAATAGAAGAGTCATTCCATTTTTGTGCCTAAAGTAAACTTCTTGCCATCAACATACCGTATTTTTCGGAGACGCATTTCTCCCCCTAAAAATGGGTGAAAATTTCAATGTGTCTTATATAGCAAATGTTGTGGCGGGGTGAAGGGGTTGGTGCGGCGCCCATCAGCTGTTGTAGAATAGGCCATGGTGGCGAAAGGGTGACGGTGGCGGTAAATAGGCGGTGGCGAATGAGTGGTGGCAAACAGGCCGCAGTGGTGGCAAACGGGCTGAGGTGAATGGGTTGTGGCGAGCGGGCCACGGCACAGCGAACTGGCTGGGTTGAACGGGCTGCGGAAGCAGAAAATGGGCCGCACGGAACGTGTTGTTGCGGCGAATGGGCAGCGATGGCGGCAAACAAGCGGCGGGTGGCGAATGGGTGGCAATGAACGGGCCACAGCAGCTGTGAATGCGCGGCGGCAAACAGGCAAACGGGCCAGATGAATACCAGATGGATGCTGGGAGGCAGAGCAGGTTTTTTTTCTTGTTTTCCTCCCCCCAAAAGTTAGGTGCGTCTTATAGTCTGAAGTGTCTTATACTCCAAAAAATACGGTATATAACATCAAAGATTCAAAAAAAATTCCAAGTCTTTTTCCATCAAATCCAACGAAAAATCTCTGGTTTTATCTTTATATTCACTTAAAGAATCAGTGTGTCAACTTGTAAAGCGTTGCATTGACTATTAGCGGGTTGGCATTGGAGGGAGGATTCCATGCATACCTTCGGGGAGAGTCGGATCTCCTATTTCTACAACCTAGTTGGTGGGTATGATTTATGACACAGACAGAAGGGAGGGGATGGAGGGGTAAAGTTCAAATGCAATTAAGTGGAAATCAGTTTCGGCTCCACAGAAGAACATGCCAGAATGTCGATCCAAATAAATGAATGGATTTATGTTGAACTTTGTCTCGAGGCTCGTAAATTAATTAGGTCATCTGGGGACTTCTCACAGTGCAAGGTTGTTTCATAAGCCAGGACATAATGACTTTGAGACGTCTCACTGGTGCCTACATCAAGAATTATTTATGTATAGAGGTGGGAAAATGCAACAATCCTCCAACAGAAGAATGGATGGGAAAAGTGATGGAGCTAGCAAAATTGACTTTTAATGAGAAAAAATAAGATATCCAGCAATATTTTTTTTAAAGAAAAAAGTCACAGCAATGCTCTCAGATTTAAGAACTCACTTTGAAGAAGGTGGTGGTTTGGGCTTCAGGTTTTTCTCGAGTTCATCAGTCAAACTTATCCCGGTCACTTTGGCTGGAAAAATTGCTTGACGGGAGAGAAAGCGTTTGGAGATCATATTTTCTGTAAATAAAGCAGAGGTTATCTGAGAGCTTTAGGACACAACTGCAAGTTGTCAATGAAAGAGCTTTCAAGCTAACCATGGATAATTTTTCATCCTTTTCTGAGGATCTTCTAGCTCTAAGGAACACAGAGATGAAACAAGGATGAGAACTTGGGAGTCCAAAGCAAGCTTTTCTTCTACAGTCTGCCCACAACACCTCTAAATGATTTTCTCTTTTAACCCAGTTTTCTTCCAACCCAACCAATGCCAAGATGGCCCACTCTGGAACAGGTGTTTTGGAACTGGGCTGCAACACAGTTCTAGGCTGCATCAACAGAGGGATAGAATCACGATCACGTGACGTGTTAATACCACTTTATAATGCCACACTTGGAATACTGCATTCAGTTTTGGTCGCCACGATGTAAAAAAGATGTGGAGACTCTAGAAAGAGTGCAGAGAAGAGCAACAAAGATGATTAGGGGACTGGAGGCTCAAACATATGAGGAACGGTTGCAGGAACTGGGTATGTCTAGTTTGATTAAAAGAAGGACTAGGGGAGACATGATAGCAGTCTTCCATTATCTCAGCGGCTTCCACAAAGAGGAGGGAGCAAAGCTACTTTCCAAACCACCTGAGGGCAGGACAAGAAGCAATGGGTAGAAACTAATCATGAAGGGAATCAACTTATAACTAAGGAGAAATTTCCTGACAGTGAGAACAATTAATCAGTGGAACAGAAGTTGCCTCCAGAAGTTGTGAAAGCTCCAACACTGGAAGTTTTTAAGAAGATGTTGGATAACCATTTGTCTGAAACTGTATAAGGTTTTCTGCCTAAGCAGGGGGTTGGACTAGAAGACCTCCAAGGTCCTTTTCAACTCTGTTATTCTACTCTATTTTAAAATTCATATATTGTCTGAGTCTCTCAGCATCACTGGTTCTCTTCTAATGCCAGCCAAAAGAGTGTCATTAGAAGAGGACTTCAGAGACAAGTGTTTAGGACTCCCTCAGCAAAATAAGAAAAGGCGGGGTTAAAGGAATTAAAATAGAGGACAGCCACCTAAAATCACCCTTACGCTCAAGGCCTCTAAATCCAATATCCGAAGTCATCTTATTACACCACTGGTCCTAAAGGAAGGTTAAAAAAGCATATTACAGGCCTGTAGGAAAGGATATGTTCTGGTCTTTTTTGTTTCCTTGTTAGCTTTTTGTTGTCTCTTTTGAACCGTGGGTTATGACTGGTACGCCTCGGTACGCCCCAGTAGGGGCGTACCGGTGCCTGCCGGGAGCACCAGGTACTGTTTCTGTACGGTGCTCCGGAGGGCCCACCTGCCCGCCTGCACTCCTTACCAGTATTTGAGGTTTTTGGGGTTTCCGAGCATGCGCATGGAGCATACGGCACCTGCGCGACACTCCACCGAGCAGCTGGAATGTCATGGAGGCATCACAGAGCGACGCAGACGGTATGTACACATGCGCACGCTGCAAACGTGTGCGTGTACGCTGCACACGTTCACGTGGTGGACGCCCAGCCCCGTTGCACCGTACCGGTGGAAACAGGATCCGGAACCCACTACTGATTTGTAAATATGGTTTATTTCCATATGTGTATTGGTGGCTAATTTGCCTGGATGACAATTTCCTAGGAATTCCCTAGCATTTTTGGATTTGAATTTGTTTGGATGCTTAAAGTTTTCCAGTCTGTTAAGACTAGTACACATCCCCTCCAGTAGACAATACCCAGATAAGCAGGGATTAACACCAGACAAACAAGCAGAAAACAATATCCTAATCACAGAACTACCAAGGAGAAAACCACACCCCTATAAACATTGGCAGGGCAAGTTACAGTTTATAAACAGGGTGCAAACCCCACAGTCACTAGCTTTGATGATGTTACCTAGTGAGATAATGAAACAACCAAGCTCGGAGAACCAAGAACCACCCTGAGTTATATACCGTATTTATCGGCGTATAACACGCAGTTTTAAAACTAAAATTGCAAGCTTAAACCCTGCCTGCGTGTTATACGCCGATACTGCGTGTTATACGCCGGGTCCCAAACTGCCTGCTCCAGCTGATTCACCGGCGCCCATGATACTCATAGAAGTGCAGCATCCATTTCATGGCAGCGTCGGCGGCTCTCCAGCTACCCTGCCTGATATAACCCCTACATTGCAGCAGTGGCGGCAGCTCTCCAGCCACCTGCTGTTCGCTTTAACCCCATCATTGAACAAGCGGCGGCTGGAGAGCCGCCCGCTGCCTGATTTAACCCCATCCTAGCAGCAGCGGCTCGCAGCGGCCAGAGAGCCGCCCGCTGCCTGTATTTTTTCTCCATCATTGCGGGTGCTTACCTTCCCGCCCGCCTGCTCTCTGGTCCCAAGTGTACGCGCCGGCATTCTCCCAATCAGCTGTGAGTCCGCAGCCGCCCGCGCTGCTGTTTTAAAGGCTGCTCCTCAGGACCCTCCGAAAACTTTTTGGTTTTCCAAAAAGCAGTGATTCTGATTAAGTTTTTTTGCTCAAAGAGGTGTTTTTTCATTTCATATTTGCCTTTTAAGAGGAGTTAATGTTATAATTCATGTTCTAATGTTATAAATTTTAATCCAACATTAAGTTCCGAGCTTCCAAGTCATTTATTTTTAATGAAAAAAATTTTTACTCAAATTTTTGTGTTAAAATGGGGAATGCGTGTTATACGCCAGTGCGTGTTATACGCCGATAAATACGGTATATTCTCTTCTAGTGGCATTTTATTCTCTTAAGTAGAACAGCATGTTTGGTAACTGAAGTATTTCAAATATTTTATTTTTCCTTTAATCTTCTAATAAAAAGAAGAGCACACCAGAACAGGGATGGGGAGATCACTTATTCGTCGCCCCGGCCTCACGGCCATGATTTAGGTTAGAAATTGTAAAGACTGTTCATAGCTCGAGTTGTAGATTTAGGCAAAGATTTGTCCTCTGAGCTTACTGCTTGGCTACCGGATGTTTCTTTACCAAACTAGGTAACATCTTTGGTGTGTGTGTGTGAGAGAGAGAGAGGGAGGGAGGGAGGGAGGGAGGGAGGGAGGGAGGGAGGGAGAGAGAGAGAGAGAGAGAGAGAGAGAGAGAGAGAGAGAGAAGTGCCTTGTTTGTTTATATAGGTCCTGGATGGTCGCTTGGTCTTGTGACATGTGGAATCACAAGACTTGACTGAATCACAAGGCTGGTTAATTCACAAGACTGGTTTTGATCTTGTGACTTTTGACTGGTTCCTGTGAAGCGCGGAATTCCGCGGCTGTGAGGGAGGTCGGTTCTGTCATGGATTGGTGGTTATTGGTTCATATACTGGTTCTAAGTTAATGTGTCTATTGATTTAGTGTTGTGGCCTATGTTGTGGCCTGTCGGCCACTGGCCCCTCCAGTAGCTGAATCAGAAAAGGAGGAGGTGTGGGAGTCAGGGACAGCATCAAGGCAACCTGACAGCTCGGAGGGGAAAGAGGGAATGGAGCTGGCAGAGAGAGAGAGAGAGAGAGAGGGAGAGGGAGAGAGGGAGAGAGAGGGAGGGGGAGTCAGCGCCCAGATGGCGCGTCAACAGCCCTCAGGTCTGGAGGTGGCTGATGAGGAAGAGGAGGAACAGCTGTGTCCAGTGCCTGATGTGCAGAGGCCCAGAAGGCAGAGGAAAGGAGAGCAGTGGAAATCTGTGGGCTGATCCTTGGGAATGAAAAGCCACCACTGCTAGCGAAGCCCTACCCTGGCTCTGGGGATAAAAGGCAGGGGGTGGAGATGAATAGATGTGGTAGACAACTATTCATCTTCCAGCCAGACGGACTTGTTAGCCTGCGATGAGAGATAAACTTTTTGCCGGGGCTCCTGGCGCTCCTAATCAAAGAATCTTTGAGTTAACTTACGAGGGTCTGTTGTGCTTGGAGAGCTGTGTCAGAACATTTAAGTTGAAGATTTCGGTTTTTCAGAGATTTTACAACAACCTACTCGATTTTCTCTACAGCCCAATTCTAAGCAGATCTCAGAAAAAGAGCATGCTGTTGGCTATTTTTGCATCCTTTATCTTTTGACAAGGCAATCTGCCTCCCCCACTCTATGGGGATGTTCAGCGCAGAAGGAGGATAAGCAGAGTCACGGGGTAGGGTGGTGGAGTCAAGAGAGAAATCAGCTTGGGATCGTTACATTCCCACAAGCAGTCGAAGTCCAATCCCTCTTGAATTATTTTAACTCATATCAAGCACCAATTTAGTGTGGAGTGTTGTGGCCCAGCAAGAGCCGTTGGAGCTGCCACCAGACTCCGACAGCGAGGGGCCCTATGAGTCAGCTCTGGAGGATGTGGAGGACCCTGGACAAGGTTCCGACTCCGAGCAGGGCGCAGAGAGGCTGGTTGGCTACCAGGAGGCACCTGAGCCTTGGACCAGTGGGGAGGAGACAAGGGAGAGTGATCCGGACGCCAGCAATGAGTTGTTCCTAGATGCCCGGCACCGAAGAGCTAATAGGTGTCAGGAACAGTTGCGCAAGTACAGGATGTAATTGCACTCAGCTGGTGGTCATTAGGCTCCTCTCCAGACTATAAAAGGACTGCTTGTGCACACGCCCCTCTTGCAGAAGTCAACGCAGGAACTAATGTCGGAGAACATTATTGTGAGCTTGGCAGGCTGGATTGCTGTCAAGCCTTATCTGTGCTGGATTGCTGCCCAAGCTTGTCTGTGCCGGTTTGCTGCCAAGGACCTGTCTGTCTGTTAATTAAATGCCGTAACGTATCTTTGGCTCGGAGTGTCTGTTGGTGTGGGACGAGGGGGGTCAGAATACTTATCCTTACTACTTGTGAAGTAAAAAAAACAACCAATAACCCAGCTCACAAAAATGTACATTCTCATCCAACCTTTTTTAGAGCTCTCTTTGTCCAGCTGCTCCTGCTCTTTGCTTGACTTTTCTCCTTCTTCAGCAATGGTTTCCATTTCTTTGATTTCAAACCTACTAGGGGGGGAAATGAATTAATCAAATTAAAAAGGTTCTGGGGCTGCTTTGTCTCAAAAGATCAGCTCTACAAAATGGACCAGACAAGCAAACTAAAGTTGTGTATGCTAATTTTTCTTTTGACGACCTTTAATCCCTTTATTCAGGAGTCAGGGTGACTGAACGGAGATTGAGCATTTACTAGCCAGAGGCCCTTCCCGATGCCTTCTTGGAACTGATGAAGGACTGAGTTGTAGACTGGAGATAGATGATGTCGTATCCCTCCCGCTCTGTTGAGAGAGGGCTGTTCAATTTTGACTTAGATGGCTTCTTTGACCCCTCTTTCAAATCAGTGGTCTTCTTCTCTGTCCAAAATGTGGACTTTACTGTCTTCAAAAGAGTGGCCTTTGTCTTTTAAATGCAGGTGGGCTGCTGACTCTTGTCCTGATGGGTTTGTTTTCCTATGTTGTGCCATGTGGTTGTGCTACATAGTGGTGTTAGGAATATAATCTAACGGTTGGGTTGGCAATATATAAATAATGTAGCAATGCTGTACCTGTTTCTTTAAATCATACTGTAAAATGTGATTGGTTGCTGTTTTCCTCAATCGGCCATAAGAGGGAGACAGAACGACTGTTAGCTCTCTGTTTGTTAGATGCTGGGCTGATCTGATCTGAGTGTTTTGGAAGCTGGCTGTTAGAAAGTGCCGTGAGCTACTGTAAGTTTTGCAACTGCTAGCAAACTTTGAGTACCAGACTGTTTGTATGATTATGGACTATGTTATTTGGATTATCCCTTAACTGAAAGACATTGATGACTGACTGTCTTATCCATGTATGACTTGGACTGTTTGATGGACTCTGATACCTCTATTTCCACGAAAGTAAAAGCCTATTTAAACCGCAGTGTCTCTGTATGCTGGTTTGTGTGTTCTCCAACACAACTTTCACAATGTTTCCCTGAACACACTTGCTCTCCCAACGGGGAGCTTACGTAACAGGTGGTATTCAGACGGTTTGGACCGGTTCGCCTGAACTGGTCGCAAAAAACACGGATGGACCTGCCCAGCTCTATGCTGTCTTATTTAGGCACCTGGAAGGCACACATGCAAGCAAAGTGCATTTGCGGAAGGCCAGGCCCATATATGGAAGGGGCCTGTGTGCCCACAAAGCAAGCAGGCGTACATGGGGCAAACCGGTGGTAACAAAATATGAAACCCACCGCTGGTTGTGAAGTGATTGCTTTGTTTCCCCAAAGTACAGTTCTGTACATGTGTCGCTGCATTGTACTGTATATGCCATGTTGCTCAATTTATGTCTAGATGTTTTATCCTTGGGGTGGACAAGCTTCTGCCTTAGTATATTTTTGTCAAAATTGAACATATTTTTGAACAAAATTGAACTCAACAGTGGGAGGGATACAACCTCACCTATCTCCTGTTTACAACACAGTCCTTTCAGCAGCTCCAAGAAGCCTCCACACCCATTTGCACTACTCAGGGACCCTGAGGACATAGATAAACCTCCAGGTGGCCTCAACGACCCTCTAAAAGGATGCAAATGACCAGCTGTCTGCAAGGAATATAAATCCTTCCATTCCCCACCATCCCGTCAGAACCGAAGTAGCTTCTTGGATGAGCAGACAAACGTCTTCAAAGAAAAAGAAGGAAGTCCAGTTGCCTCTTGAAAGAGCATCTTTGGGAGTTGCTGGCCTGTCATATTCTGCAGATGACTTTGCAGGTTAGAGAATTTGTGGACTGATTATTAAAGCACACCCACCTTGGAAACACTGCAGTGTTGGGAGGGGGAAATGGTGGAGTGGATGTGTCTCTGGATGACAATACAGAGTCCACAGTTCCTGGCCTCTGTTGAAGAAAAGGAGAATCAACATGGCATCCAGAGAATGATGAAACCTACAGTGAGCCTTACAGGATAGAACAGACCACAAACGTGGCCAGAAGAGTGAATTCTACTTTATTGTAAAGCCAGGAGCAGGCTGCTACGCATTTGACCAGGTTCGGGAGAACCCGTAGCTAATGTTATGGCTAAATCCTACCTACCTCTGGCTGGCCCCACCCACCCCGCCCCTCCCAGGAGTCCCCATGCAGCCCGTTTTGGATGCAAGGTAAGTGCAGGGCCCATGCGGAGGCTCAGGGAGGGGGAAAAACGGGCCTACAGAAGTTCCGGAAACGGACTGGAAACGTGTCCACCCAGCAACTGGGCAGAGAACTAGTTGCTGAAATTTTTAAAGCCCATGCCTTGGTGAAGTTACTGTGTTTCCCTGAAAATACGACCTGTCCTGAAACTAACGCCTTGCCACATTTTTCGCGTGGGCAAAAATATAAGCCCACCCCTGAAAATAATCCCCCTGGACAACCCCCCCTCCGCTCACCAACCTAGTGGTATCCCGAAGGTGCCAAGCCACGGGAGCCGGGGGGGGGCAGAAAGGCGCTCACATTGCTTGGCGCCTTCAGGATACCACTAGGTTGGGGAGTGGCATTCTGCCGGGCCGGAGGGGGGAGTTGGCAGGTAGCTGCTCCCTTGCGAGTGGGTTCCTGAAGACCCAGGCACAGCCTCAGGGGTGAAGCAGCCATGAGGTGACCATGCTCACAAGCAGCCACCCAGAAAACCCCTTCTCCAGCTGGGTGGAGTGCCATTCACTGACCTAGGGGGTATGCCTAAGGTGCCAAGCCACATGGCGCTCTGCCCGCTCCCCAGCTCCCGTGGCTTGGCACATTAGAGATACCCCCTAAGTTAGTCCATGGAGCTCTGGCTGGCTGGAGAGGGGGGGATGCGCGAGCGCCTGTTCTGCCCCCAGCAAGCATGCCTCCCAGCCTCATCATGCCCTGGCCCAGCTCTCCCTGCAGGGCGCTGCCGCCACGCCCCGAGCATAACTACTTCTCTGGCTTCCAAACTCCAAAACTCGGCTGCCGAGTCTTCCAGCAGCGGCCGCTCTAGGAGTGTGCTCTATGGTTGTGGGCCGGCTGCCGGACAGAGTGTCTTCCGGACAGAGAGTCTTCCAGCACCCAACCCACAACCATAGAGCGCACTCTATGGTTGGCTGCTGCTGGAAGACTCGGCAGCCGAGTTTTGGAGTTTCGAAGCCGGAGAAGAAGTTATGCTCAGAGGGCAGCGGCGGCGGAACCCTGGCCCTGCAGAGAGAGTTGGGCCAGGGCATGGTGAGGCTGGGAGGCGTGCTTGCTGGGGGCGGAACAGGCGCTTGCGCAACCACCTTCTCCAGCCGGGCAGAACTCCATGGACGGACCTAGAGGGTATCCCAAATGTGCCAAGCCGCGGGAGCTGGGGAGCAGGCAGAGCACCACATTCCTTGGCTGTGCCCGGCTCTTCGGGAGCCCGCTCACAAGGGAACAGCTGCCTGGCAACCCCAAAACAATAAGCCCTTCCCCTATAATAAGCCCAACGCCATATTTCGTGGGGCAAAAGAAAATAAGATCCTGTCTTATTTTGGGGAAAACACGGTACTTTAACAGTGTTGGTACCAATTTATAAGACGGGATGGATGGATGGATGGATGCATGGATGCATGGATGGTTGGTTGGATAATTTTCCTCCCTCTAGTATTCACACAAAATAGGAATGTCCTTAAGTAGTCATCCAAAAACATCACATTCCCACTTTCATACTCTTTATTTATTTAATTTTTATGGCCACCTATCTCAGGCATGTGAGTCTAGATAGCAAACAAGTCTAAAACTATTGAAAACAATTACAATATAATAGAAAAATAAACATATATGGCAGCCAAGAAAAATTATAGCATGGTATTTGTAAACACAATAAACATGCTATGTTAATTTCATTAATTTTATCACTGTAATTATTGAGAAATATAGATATAGATATAAAAGAAGAGACAGACATTGCAATCTCCGAAACTTAAAATATATTACCCATTTAGCTTTCATTAGATGCTAACATCATCGCAATGTAAAAACTACAATTGAAGAGATATTTGCCTTTATACATCATTGATCAATTTGGCCATTGCACATGTAATAGGCCCATCCACCCGCCAGACCTGGAACTCGGATTTTTAGGACACTTCGTAAAGATAGATAGATAGATGATAGGTAGGTAGGTAGGTAGGTAGGTAGGTAGGTAGATGATAGATAGATAGATAGATAGATAGATAGATAGATAGATAGATAGATAGATAGATAGATAGATAGATAGATAGATAGATAGATAAGGAGAGAGGGAGACCCCTAATTGTTACAAAAATGCAAATACAGACATCTCAGATTGATAGTGGTCCTGATTTGTTTGAACCTATCATTGGGTCATTTTGGTTCCATTGTCATGCTGAATTTATCATTAGCAGGTTTTTATTAAGATAGGCCATCTAGTCTAAGAACATAATGAATGCCTAACCAAACTTACATTTGTCAGGGCTTTTAAGAGTGTCCCGCTTCCATCCATGGTGTGAAGAAAATCTTTATAAAACTTCATTTTCACCTTGTTATCTCGGACAATCAGGACGCCGATCCCTTTGAAAGTGAACTCGACTGTCTGTTTGGTGGCAATGGACCTCGAGAAAGACATGAGGGTTTCTCGGACGCATCCTTCTACCATGTCCCTGTTGAAGGGGCTGTCCAGGGACAACACAATGAAATTCAGCTGGACAATTGGGATATCACCTAGAAAGGTACAGAAGGGAGAAAGACTCTATAGGCAAGCTGATATCAATAGCAATAGCACTTATATATCACCCTATAATGCTTTATAGCACTCTCTGAGTGGTTTACAAAGTCAGCCTACTGCCCTCAACAATCTGGGTCCTCATTTTACCGACCTCGGAAGGATGGAAAGCTGAATGAACCTTGAGCACGCCAGGATCGAACTCCAGCCTGTGGGCAGAGTTAGCCTGCAATGCCGCATTCTAACCACTGCGCAACCACGGCTCCTTGTTAACATACAAGCAACATGTTAGCAGAATAACATTAATGTCCCAAAGGTGCTTTTCTAAAAGGCAAGTGGACTTCTTTGGGTTCCCCCCCCCCCCCGAAAATATTTCCCTTCTCATCCAAGAAGCTTCTTCAGTTCTTTTTCAGAACCAAAGAAGCTTCTTGGATAAGAAGGGAAACATTTTCAAGAGGCCTTTTGGAAAAGCATCTTTGGGACAATCATGACCTGGATGATTTCGAATCTCCGTAGACAATAACATTAAGGGTTCATTCACACAATTCTCCCAGATAGTATAGTCTAGCCAGCTTCTGGATATGGAACCAAATCTTGATTCAGACAGGAAGGTATCTTGAAACCCTCTTAATACTTCGGCAACTGACATCATAAATAAACCAACACCACACTTGATGTTGGAGGATGATCCAGTAGTAGTTCTGTAGTAGTTCTTACCAAGGTGTAAGCAGTCTAAGAGCCTGTGTCAAAGGTGTGAGTTTTTTTTTAAAGGCAACTGGACTATTTGTTGAGGAACAAGAAGACGACGTTTCACTTCCCATTCAAGAAGCTTCATCCATTGTGAGAATATCTATCCTTCCATTCTCTCCACCATCACAACAGATGAGGCTTCTTGGATGCGGAGCAAAAGGCCTTCTTCTTGTTCCTCAAAATAAAAACCCAGTCCAACTGCCTTTTGAAAAAGCAACTTTGAGACAACTATGACCTGGATGACTGAGAATCTCCATAGATGTTATCAGGGAATTGCACAGCAGGTTTCCAAATGAAGTCGCAGACGCTGACAGGAACTTGTAGTAGTTTTATATAAATAAAAATGTTTACAGCTATCTTTATGTCAGTCAAGATAGTCAAGGCAAACAGAAGCATCGTGAGGTAAATTACCTCACAGGAAAATCATCGTGAGGTAAATTGCAGTGCACACAGGAGAAAAAGGTGGGAAACAAGGACACTCCCCCTTTTACCCACAGTAACCAATCACAGCATAGAGTGCCTCAGGCAGGAGCCAGCTCTTTCTCTCTGACCAATCAGCTACAACTGCGTGTTCCGACTCATCGTACCACTCCGCTTTTTGAGCTACTAAATTTAAATATCGTAACAGACACCTAGAGCTCGTGCTTAGGGATACAGTCAATCAATAACTGTAATGGTATGCAGGAATGGCCTTGGGAGACAGAAAGAAGGAGCCGTAACCTAGACAACAGTCGATAAAATAAATAAACAATTCTTTTAAAATGATTCTGATGGGTAAGCAAAGAATTTAGATTTGAATGCCTATGGAGATTCTCAGTCATCCAGGTCACGGTTGTCCCAAAGGTGCTTTTTCAAGAGGCAATTGGACTTTCTGGTTTTTTTCTTTGAAAAGATTTGAAGGAAGACCTTGAAACTGAATTTCTCACCCGGAATGCGTATTTTGTTGAATTTTAGTCCATGGATCTGGGCGAGTTTCTCCGAAAAAAGGAAGACAGGCCGCTGAAGGAAGATGGGTTTGTTGCTGCCAACGTGCAGTTTCTCTCTAAGGAAGGAGAACGTCCCAAGGCCAGGAATTTGGACACCCTGCAAAAGAGGGAGCCCTAAATAAGAGCTGGAAGAGTAACACAGTGAAGGCTCCTGAGTCCCTACATTACGTGTAGTCCTCGTATTATGACCACAGCTGAGCCCAAAATTTCAGCTGCGAAGCAAGACAATTGTTAAGGGAGTTTTGCCCCATTTTATGACCATTCTTGCCACAGTTGTTGAGCAAATCACCATCATTGCTAAGTGAATCACCACAGTTATTTTGCAAATCTGGCTTTCCCGTTGATTTTTCTTGTCGGAAGCCATCTAGGAAGGTTACAAATGGTGATCACGTGACCCCGGGACACTGCAACTGTCACAAATACAAGTCAGTTCCCATGCATTCCAATTTTGATCATGTGACCCCAAAAATTTTTACTACCGGTTCTGTGGGTGTGGCTTGGTGGGTGTGGCAGGGGAAGGATACTGCAAAATCCCCATTTCCTCCCAATCAGCTGGGACTCAGGAGGCAGAGAATAGATTGGGGCAGAGCCAGTCAAAGGTGGTATTTGCCGGTTCTCTAAACTTATGAAAATTTCCGCTACCGGTTCTCCAGAACTGGTCAGTATCTGCTGAAAACCACCTCTGATGTGATCATGGGGATGCAGCAATGGTTGTAAGTGTGAAAACCAGCCATAAGTCACTTTTTTCTACCTATCCTCCGCGAGTTGCACTGGATCCCCATCGGTCTCCGAACACGCTTCAAGGTGCTGGTTATCACCTTTAAAGCCCTACATGGCCTAGGACCCGGATATCTGCGAGACTGTCTTCTGCCACATACCTCCCAATGGCCGATAAGATCTCACAGGATGGGCCTTCTCCGGGTGCCATCGACCGGACAATGCTGGCTGGCGACTCCTCGGGGGAGGGCCTTCTCTGTAGCTGCTCCAACCCTATGGAACGACCTACCCCCAGAGATCCGGACCCTTCCCACTCTTTCGGCCTTCCGAAAGGCTACTAAAACCTGGCTATTCCGGCAGGCCTGGGGCTGTTGACCTCATGAATGAGGTCCAGCCCCGCCTAGATTGGGTACATGACGTGTTTCTTTTTTAATCTGTTTCTCTTCCCTATTTTTAATTTTTATCTTTTTTAGAGTTGTATTTTGTAAGCCGCCCGGAGTCCTTCGGGATTGGGCGGCATATAAATTCATTAAATTTTTCAGTGCCTTTCTAACTTCAAATGTTCACTAAATGAATAGTTGTAAGTTGAGGGCTATCCGTACACTACAAGTCACTAAAAGCTGAAAAGTCAGAATATAAATCTTATATTAGGCACAAATGTAACTCAGCACACCAGTGTTGTCCCCTACAAAAATCAGCAAAATAAGGATGTGAACACTAGTCTGTTGTGAAAATGTAGAGAAAACGTAACATTAAGGGAGGGAAGGAGGCTGGCAAGAAAAGAGAAAGAGAGAATTGAAAAGCTTGCTCTTAACTGAATCACAGTTAGAACAAAAGGTTTTTAATACTGTAGCACAAGCTGAGTCATTGATGAATCTGAAGTGAAATATTTTTAAGAAAAAAATTCTTGATTGCTCTGAATGAGACACCTCTGATGGATGAATTAAGCAAGCCTTTGATATGATTTAACATGGTCTGTGTTTTTATACTCTTAACCCCTTATCTTCTGACTGGGAGAAGATCTTAAAATTTGTGTGGGAAAGGAAGGAAGGAAGGAAGGAAGGAAGGAAGGAAGGAAGGAAGGAAGGAAGGAAGGAAGGAAGGAAGGAAGGAAGAAAAGAAAGAGGAAGGGAGGGAGGGAGGGAGGGAGGGAGGGAGGGAAGGAGGAGGGAAGGAAAATAGATAGATAATAGAGACAAGATACAACTAAAAGTAATAAATACAGTACCTAAATCTGAAGAATCCAAGTAGAAAATTTTACAAAGATTCCTACCTTTTTCATCGATAGTTGCTTCTCAACAAACTCAGAAACGGAGTCCCAAATATTAACAACATCTGAAACATAAAGCACACATATTTTTGAACACACTTTTTACACAACTCTAAAAAGAGGATGAACCTCAGTCCTGGGTAGAAGCTCACTGAAATAGTTAATTGCATGGATTTATAGTCATGGCAATCAGTCTCTATGGTTTATAAGTACAGATGGTTCTTGACTTATGATCACATATGAGCCTATAATTTCTGTTGCTAAGCAAGACAGTTGTTAACTGAGTCTTCTTGCACAGTAGCCTTTATCTCCCTGCAGTCTAATTTACAGCCCTGAAATATCCCTGTTATTAAATCTCCCACCCAATATTATCCAGGACTGACCCTGCTTAGCTTTTTTTGACAGCAGCCAAAATAGTTTGCTGCTGCCATCTAGTGGCAAACTATGCCAAATTCCCCTGAGAGTACTGAAAGAGGAGAGAGAAATTAACAAAAGTAAACTTAGCAGAAGAGATAAAGTAATAATAGCTGAATAGAGAAGTAGGTAAATATTTGAATAACCTTCATCAAAGAATAATAGCACCAATAATACTAACACCAATACTAACACCTAATTAGCAATTAGATCCGATTTCCACAGATTTTGAAAAAGAACAAACCTATTAGAGCATTCTTGAATATAAATTTAGACATGTCACCTAGAATTGCATTACTGTTGCTGGGGGGGAAACGGGATATAAATGAAACGAAAAAGGAATTGATTGTAAATTTGATAAGGGCAGCTAGATTAGTGATGGCTAAATATTGGGGACGAAATTGGGATATTCAAAGAAATGAGTGGTATAATGAAATTTGGAGTATGGCAACAAAGGGTAAATTAACAAGGGAAATTAAATTTTAAAAGGGGATGATCAAAGCAAACAATTATAATGAAATAGGGGTGGAAGGCAAAGGGAACAAACCTACTCAAGAATATATGTTCTTTTGGAGGGGATAAGGGCACAATTGGAATAGATTGTATATCGTTTAGTTTTAATAGATGAAGAAATATAAGGAAGGGAAAACAGGGTCTGGAGGGGGTGCACTATAATATTAGGGGTTTTTTCCATTTTCTTTCTTTCTTTCTTTCTTTCTTTCTTTCTTTTTTAGATGTATATCTACTAGGTTTGTTATTATTTGCATTTAAAAAAGAACAAACCTCATCCACCAGCTTGGCTTACCCAGGCCATGTTGTGCCTGCAAGAATATTTCCATATCATATTCTCGGAACCTTTCTGTAAAAACTAGGGATTTTTTTAAAAAACATCTATCCAGAAAAGGCATTCAAATCCCTGCAGTATTTAATGCAATCATTAAATGAATTTTACCTTCGGAAGTGAGCTTGGGAAGGGTTATGAACAGGTTCTTGCCCGCCTGGGTGATTGCATTTTGGATCATGTCCAACATTTTGGCATCCTCGGCCCCAATTTATCTTAAGTCCAAAAAAAAAAAAAGCCACGCGGGGGATGGAGGCAAAAGAAGCTGATGATCCTTGAATCCCGGGTGGGAAAAGTTGCTGTCACATCCTCCTTTAAGTTTCGTCCCTCCTGGTCGACTTGATTTTTCTTTTTTTTTTTTACAGCAGGGCCTTAGCGAGCTCCCCCCATTTCCCTTCTCTTGCTCTCCTCCTCCTCCTCCTCCTCCTCCCCATCAATGCAAGGAGCGAAACTCGGCGCCTCCAAGGAGAGAGAAGGGCGAAGAGAGAGAGAGAGAGAGAGAGAGAAACTCTGGGAAACGCAGCGCTGGGGAGGGGAGGGGCTGATGGAGGGAAGGGGAGGGGCTTGTCGCTAGGACGCGCGTCTCCCTCGCTGGTTACCAGGAGTGACGTCACAATCGAGGGATTCCTCGCCCGGCTTTTGGGGGTGACTTGTCCAAGCGAGGTTCGATTTAGAATCCTCCGGCCACTTTTTGGGCGTTGTCTTCGAGGCTGGGGAGTGATGGGAGAAGTTGGCCCCCAAAGCAAGAAGGAAACGATCAGAGAAGGGCTGATGTCTCTGTCTTGTTTGATTGTTTGATTGATGGATTGATTGATTCTTTGATTATGAGCTATTACGTCGTTTCGACTCTTAGCAACCATACGTAGAGGTTCTCCAGAGCGATCTGTTCCTAAGTTGGTCCTTCACAGGCTTCAAAGCAGCCTCTCCACCTTGCTTCTGGTTGTCCCCTTCTGCTGTCTGTCTATCATCTAACTTTCTATCTTTCTATCACATATCATTCTATATAGATATATAAATATATAGATATAGATACACACACACACATATCCATCTATCTATCTATCTATCTATCTATCATCTATCCATCTATCATCTAACTTTCTAACATCTATTTATCTATATCTATCTCCATCTACCTACCTACCTACATTTCTGTCTGCCTGTGTGTCTGTCTACCTATCTTTCTATCATCTAAAATTATATCACACACACACCTCTACTTATCATCTATCAACTATCTTTCTATTTATCTTATATTTATCTTCATCTATCTACCTACCTTTCTAACTTTCTCTATCATCCACTTATCTATTTATTTGTCTATCATCTAACTTTCTATCTATCTAGCATCTATCTTTCTATTTATCTATATCTATCTCTATCTACCTACCTACCTTTCTATCATCTAAATTTCTATAGATGATAGATAGATATATAGATAGATAGATAGATAGATAGATAGATAGATAGATAGATAGATAGATAGATAGATAGATAGATAGATAGATGATAGATAGATAATCCCCATCTACCTATCATCTATCAACTTTCTATTTATCTTATATTTATCTTCATCTATCTACCTACCTTTCTATCATCTAACTTTCTCTTTCTATCATCTATTGATCTATCTACATATCTCTCTTCATCTATCTACCTACTATCTATCATCTTTCTATTTATCTATCTCCATCTACTTACTATCTATCTATCATCCATATATGCAGCATATCTATCTATCCATCCACCCATGCCATCCATCTATCTATCATATCTATTATCTATATCTATAATCTAAATAAATAAATGTTTCATTCTGATCTACCTTGGCCCATCATGAATATGGCCAAGTAGAGTTTCTAATGTGAACATGGACTTTTCTGGAATGTTTTTTTTTCAGCTTCCTTGTTTAATCTACACACTTGGCCTTTCCCAGTGGTCTTCCATTCATTTATGAAACCACACACTGTTTAATCTTTTTGAGACTAGCCAAGGTTTGCTAGCTGTTGCCATCTGTTGTGACATACCAGCAAACCTAGGCTAAGATGATGCTATTCTCTTCTAAAAAATTAACATGCAACTGGGAAAAAAAACCTCTTCTGATTATTAATACTCTCATTATATTTTTGTTACCAAGAAAACATGGGGCTTAACATAAAGGTAAGAGTTGCTAGGAAACTGAAACTTCAAAGCCTTCTGTCAATAGAAACGATTTGAGGTCAGTCATGCACCAGCTCAGTATGAATAAATTAATTGCAATAAGTTACAATTATTTCGGAAAATTGAAACTTGCCCAGACTCTATATGACAAACAAAGAAAAGTGGAATAAAATATGAGAAATCTAAAATTCTGCCAGAAATACTAATTTCATAGCTGTTAATTATCTTACCTACTCCTTTTTGTTCAATGTGCTAGTTTCATCCTCTCCTTAAATCAGTTTGGTGTATGTATCATTAATGAGGATAAATTATTTGAAATAGTCAGATATGAAAGATTAAGTTAAGACCGCTACATTTTTTGCTGCTCTTGAATCACCCAGATGAGATGGCAGTTTACAAACTGGATAGATGGATAGGCAAAAAACTCTTTGTTTGGTTCTGCTGAAAAAAATACGTAAACTTTTGAGTAACACTGTACTGCAGATGCAAAAGTTAGAATACATTACACACTAGGTTTCAAATTATATTCTTCCATCAGCAAAATATTGCTCAGTTTTTAAAAACAAGATACTTGTGTATTTATCTTTATTCACGATTGCCTATTCCCTACATAAAGACAAGACTGTCCTAATATATAACAGCTTGGCTTTTAAATCTTGCCTTCTGATATTCTGCTTTAAAGAGGGGTGGGGAGTTGAATTGAAGAGTGGGATGGGTGGACTAAGCAAGAATTCTCTCCTGCTGCCATTGATGAAACCTTCCAATAAATCTCGACTTCACATATGAATTCGAGTGTATGCTCCAGAATTAACGATGTGAGCATTTCAAGAAAAAAAACAGCAAGGTTTCACTGATATCTCCCAAGCCATCGTTGAAGGCAGCTGAATTTAACGTTCAGAATCCAGAAATACATTTTTCACAGTCCATCCACACTAAAATCTTAGGTAGCAATGAGCACAACACATGGCAGGACAGGAGGTTGGCTTGAAAATGAGGCTGGAACAAAATTTCCCCAAGTCTTATAAAAGAGTGGGACAGTATCTAGTCTTCTGCTGTTGATCGCCTCCTCCCGCCAACCCAAAAACACCCATGCTGGCTGGGGAATTCTGGGAATTGAAGTCCACAAGTCTTAAAAGTTGCCAAGATTGGACACCTCTGCTCTATAGCTTTTAAGATGCTGGGCCAGACTTATGGGCAACCAACTAGAACCTGTGCAAGGGTCATTTTCCCTATTCCTCTAATCAAGAGGCATTTTGATGCCCTCCCCACAGAATGTGCCCACTGCTTTTTAGAGGTGGCTCTCAGTTCCCCTCCAAAAAGTGAATCAATAGCCATTACACATCAGGCTTCTGCGTTATATAAATAAGGCTTGGGATAAATCTTGATCAACAGGTTGATGAGTCAACAACTGCAACTTTCAACAATCTTCAAAGAAGAAAGAATTCATGGGACAGCCCTTATATTGTCAGCCACTCCTTCAGAGCAGGCTGTAAGATAGATGCCCCATTGGCCCATACTCCATTGTTAACCGGTTATGCTAAAGAAGTACCCAGATAGAATTAATCCTGAATATATAGTCAGAAGGATATGTTTGCCATGGCTACTGATGAAACAGTTTCTTTTGAACATGAAAACCAAAGTAATCAAGTCAACTATTGTAAGCAGAATTAACTGAACAGGACATCTAGAAGTCATATAAGCTATTATACAAAGCATAAACAAACATGTTCCATAATCAGTCTGGGGGGAAAAAAAACAAATCAAAAGGTTTATTCTTGTTAATATTATTGACCATGTTTTCGGTACACACCGTAGGTTTCCCTGTTTATAGTTTTTAACTTGAAAACAGGACACGTTGCAATGACTACTCTTTAGGGTTTAATTTTAAAGCAGAGTCCCAGAAGTATTACAAAAGCTGAGGTGGTTTTTTTTTCTCCCTCCATGTCAAATTTAGGCATTTATCCGGATGTTTTTCAGCAAGCTCGGGATATTGCATCTTTTAAGCTCTGTCTGCTTGTTTCAAGTGGCCTCCCAAGAAACTGACTCGGGATTTTATGTTTTCCAAAAAAAAGGGTTTTGAGTTAGTCTTCTTTGGAAATTCTCGTACCTGAAAGAAAAGGAGAGAAACAGAAAATGTGGATAAATTAAAATTTTATAGCAAAGCTATTTTGTATGTTTAAATTGGTGGCAATCTCAAGTTAAGGATAATATTCTCCTTTCCAATATCTAAGGGGCTGTCATCAAGAAGGGGGGGTCAAGCTATTCTCCAAAGCATCTGAAGGCAGGACAAGAAGCAATGGGTGGAAACTAATCAAGGAGAGAAGCAACCTAGAACTAAGGAGGAATTTCCTCACAGTGAGAACAATTAATCAATGGGAGGACTTGCCTCCAAAAGCTGTGGGTAGTCCCAACACTGGAAATTTTTAAGAAGAGTTTGGGCAGCTATTTGTCTGAAATGGTATCTCCTGCCTGGGCAGGGGGTTGGACTAGAAGACTTTCAAGGTTCCTTCAAATTCTATTATTCTGTTATTTTTTCTCTACACACAAAGAAATTTCTGCTAAGACTTCTCTTAATCTCCAGCACTGAATCTCAATTGTCTATTCTCTAGGCAAGCTGATATCATAGAATTATATATCACCCCATAATGCTTTACAGCACCCTCTGGGCAGTTTATAGAGTTAGCATATTGCCCTCAACAGACTGGATCCTTCATTTTATTGAACTTGGAAGGATGGAAGGCTGAGTCAACCTCAAGTTTGTCAGAATCGAACTTCTGGCAATCAGCAGAATTAGCCTCAATATGTTATAATGCTGTAATAATAGCAAAGCCCCTGTGTATTATTAAGCTAAAAAAATATTTGGTTGCTGACATCATTCCTCGGTGACAAAAATACTAATATATGTAATTTTAAATGAATCTGTACAAATCTGCACAGGAGGATACCCCTATTTAAAAAGGATCAGGTATTCTACTTTCTTTCAGTTAGGGAGGGAGTTACTTATCACAGCATACTTGCCATCTGCAATCTTAACAGAAAATAGAATCAAAACATAAAGACCTCAAGATTTGCTGATGGGTTAATAAGTAGAACTTTGAGTTGATCAAACATCAGTCTGATTAACCAGATTAATACTGTGCAATTATGATTATTCTGGTTTGGTGCAGGAACGGGAAAACATCTACTTACCATTTCAGAACTACGTTTGCAGGAATAAAAGCTTCTGATGGGTTGGGAGTCATTTGGGCCTGAGTAACAGCAAAGGACGACGCGAAGTTATAAAAATTGTCTAACATCTTTTGAGTGAACTGAAAAAAACAACAATGAAAATGTGTTAACAATTTCCACCTATGTAATTATTGCAATGCTTAGAAGAGATTGAACTATTTTTTTATGTATTTGAACATCGCCATAAGGACTTTTCATGGTTAGTAGCAACAACAAAACAAAACAAAAAATACCTTTCAACAATAAAGACAATAATAAAACAAATAATACACTGTAAAAAAGCAAAGGTAACAGGTAACCCCATCCCTATTATTCCCAAAATGTTGTTCAAAATATATTTTGCTCTGTTCCTTTCTGCTCCTTTCTATTTTCTATTTTCTACTCTACATTCTATTCTATTTTCTACTCTACATTCTATTCTATTCCATTCCATTCTAATTTTCTATTCTATTTTCTACTAGCTGATAACCCGTCCTAGCCGGGGAATGTATTTATCCCAATCCTGTATTAGAGGGAGCCCCCTTGTGGAGTACTGTGAAGCCGTTACCATAGCAACTCCACTGTGCTGAACAGTAGAAGCCATTTTAAGGCACAACAGGCTGCATCTTAACAGAACCTGAATCCAAAATGCACACTATCACTGTCAAAAGTACTGTAACTTGACACTATAGATGGACACGGACTCATAGATAGATAGATGATAGATGATATAGATAGATAGATAGATAGATAGATAGATAGATAGATAGATAGATAGATAGATAGATAGATAGATAGATAGATAGATAGATGACAGATTGATAGAGGATAGATGATGATAGATAGATGATAGGTAGGTAGGTAGGTAGGTAGGTAGGTAGGTAGGTAGGTAGGTAGATAGATAGATAGATAGATAGATAGATAGATAGATAGATAGATAGATAGATAGATAGATAGATAGATAGATTCTATTCCATTCCCTATGCTATTGTTCTATTCTATTGTATTCTGTTCTGCTCTGCTCTGCTCCATCAATGTTCTGGTATTGTTCTAGAAAACACTGTTTAATAAGAAATAAAAAAAAAACTATATTTGCAATTACCTCTGTGAATGAATTGACTGATGATACAGCAGCACTTGCTACAGGAGTCTGTTGAGCCAAGAGTTCCAGAACCTCCACAGAAATCCCAATCTGGGCCACAGAAGGCATTTGGGGGATAGTCATGGCTCCAAACGGATGCTGGCTGCCTTTACCTAAAAGGAACACACCACAGCTACCTAATGCATTGGTCTGCTTCTCAACGCAAGGACAAATCTGAAGTAACTGCAAATATACACAAGACTGCATGGGAAGAGAACGTATCAGTTACTGTAATGGTATGAAACACAGAACAATTAATGAAACATTAAAATACAGGTAGTTCTCAACTTAAGATAGCTATTATAAAATAAGCTATCTTAAACAAAATAAACCCCACTCCCAGGAAGCGTAGCAAAACAGTCTCCATGAAGATGAATATTTAAAAATGGGGGAGAATACAATGCATTATTTATATTTGTTTTCATCAAATAGAAAAGTGCAAATAACATGCAAATAACATGCCCATGATTCCAAACCTTAGCAGCTAATACAAAATGTATTTCATGCAGCTATGTCATGGAACAGGGTTCTGGAGATCAAAAACATGGTTTGAAAAAAATTCCTCTCTGTGAAACTAAAGATTGGTTTAAAATTAGTATAAAGGTAAAGGTTCCCCTCACACATATGTGTTAGTCGTTCCCAACTCTAGGGGGTGGTGCTCATCTCCGTTTTAAAGCCGAAGAGCCAGCACTGTCCAAAGACGTCTCCATGGTCATGTGGCCAGCATGATTCAATGCCAAAGGCGGACGGAACGCTGTTACCTTCCCACCAAAAGTGGTCCTGATTTTTCTACTTGCAATTTTACATGCTTTTGAACTGCTAGGTTGGCAGAAGCTGGGACAAGTAATGGGAGCTCACTCCGTTACGCAGCACAAGGGATTCAAACTGCCAAACTGCCAACCTTCCTGACTGACAAGCTCAGCGTCTTAACCCACAGAGCATCCCAAAATGGGCATAAATTTCTTCAAATAAAAGTACAGCACAGGGAAAAATAAGTACAAATGAGTTTTGGAGTTTCTCTTGCAAGCCGTCTCAGATTTCAAGACGTGAATATGCTAATATTTCTTCCAATAGCACACATTTATACACACTTGTATTCGCCTCTCTTACCAGATTTTAGACCAGAAATTTTGAAGATGGCACTTGGTTTTTCATTCGTGACAAATCCAAGGAGCTGCCACACGGCCACACCATTCTCGTCAGGGTAGCAGAAGTAGACTGATCCGCCCATACCCTCCGGAAAGGGTACGGTTCCCAGCATGAAGACTACCACATGATTGATTTTCTCGTAGTCTGACAAGTTAAACACAAATTTGTCCTCTGCTACTTGCTGCGCCACTGTTTGAACCTATAAAAAAAAAGTTTATTTATTTAGAAAATGTATGTGGCCACCCAATTCATGGTGACTCCATGAAATAAATCCCTAATACAAAACCCCATAAACCAGTCTGGATTTGATTTAAATCAAGTCGATTTAAATCATAATTTTTAAAGAGCAACTGTCATTTCTGTCCCGCAGCGGCTCCTCCTCTGACCTGCTGTTGACTCAACGACAGTCCCAATATTGCAGAATGTACAACCTCATGCTACATAACTAAGCTTCATTTCATACTGAATAAACTAAATTATGAAGGTATCTTAAATAGAAAACTATCTCTAGATAGATTTTTACTCCAAAAGCATTTTTTAAATTAAATTTGATAAAAAAAGAAATCTGATTTAAATAAAAAAATCTGATTTTTTAAAAAAGCATCGCTTTTTAACCACCCTGCCATCCTCTGACAACAACAATCAATCAGCCATTTGATAGGCCGCATATCAAATAGGCCTGGGGTCTCCTGGCCCCTTGGCAAAACCATGTCTTTGGGGCCTTTTAAAAGTGTGTCAAGATAAGATCAACCTTATTTCTGCAGGTATTATGTTCCGCAGGGAGTGAGCCACCCCAAAGGACACTCTTTTTGGGGGTCTCACTTGATTGACCTATCTAAGACAGGAGACCCATAACATCCTCCCTGTTCTGGTGGGTTAAATGTAAAGGTTCCCCTTGGACATATGTGCTCGTCGTTCCCGACTCTAAGGGGCGGTGCTCATCTGTTTCAAAGCCGAAGAGCCAGCGCTGTCTGAAGATGCCTCTGTGGTCACGTGGTCACCATGACTAAATGCCGAAGATGCATGGAACACTGTTACCTTCCCACCAAAGGTGGTTCCTATTTTTCTACTTGCATTTTTACATGCTTTCAAACTGCTAAGTTGGCAGAAGCTGAGAAAGTAACGGGAGCTCACTCCGTTACACGGCTCTAGGGATTCGAACCATCAAATTGCTGACCTTTCTGATTGACAAGCTCAGCGTCTTAGCCACTGAGCCACCGCGTCCCTGTAGTCAGGCTAACTGGTTCACGTCGTACTGCACCATTTTGTACAATTTGGTTCATCCCTGCTCTAGCCTTCTGTGCAAAAGGAGGTTCTGCTCAATGGAATCCATATATAGCACAACACTTCACAACACTTTAAAATACAGAAGGATCTTGACAAATTTGGACATTAGGCACTATCTAATAAAATGAAATTCAATGGTGAAAAGAGTAAGATTCTACATTTAGGAGAAGAAAAACAAAATGCACAGGTACAGTATAGGTGGTACCTTGCTCAACGGTAGTAACTGTGAGAGGGATCTTGGAGTCCTAGTGGACAACCATTTAAATAGGAGCCAGCCGTGTGCAGCAGCTGCCAAAAAAGCCAACACAGTTCTAGGCTGCATCAACAGAGGGATAGAATCAAGATCACGTGAAGTGTTAATACCACTTTATAAGGCCTTGGTAAGGCCACACTTGGAATACGGCATCCAGTTTTGGTCACCACGATGTAAAAAAGATGTGGAGACTCTAGAAAGAATGCAGAGAAGAGCAACAAAGAGGGTTAGGGGACTGGAGGCTAAAACATAGGAAGAACGGTTGAAGGAACTGGGTATGTCTAGTTTAATAGAAAGAAGGATTAGGGGAGACATGACAGCAGTCTTCCAATATCTCAGGAGTTGCCACAAAGAATAGGGAGTCAAACTATTCTCCAAGGCACTTGAGGGTAGAATAAGAAGCAATGGATGGAAACTAATCAAGGAGAGAAGCAACTTAGAACTGAGAAGAAATTTCCTGACAGAATAATTAATCAGTGGGAACAACTTGCCTCCAGAAGTTGTGAATGCCCCAACACTAGAAGTCTTTAAGAAGATGTTGGATAGCCATTTGTCTGGAACGGTATAGGATTTCCTGCCTAGGCAGGGGGTTGGACTAGAAGACCTCCAAGGTCCCTTCCAACTCTGCTACTGTATTGCTACTACTTCTTGATTAGGAGGTTCAGCATGATCTCTGACATGCCTGAAAATGCAATGCATCCCAATCAATGGGGAAAGCGCCACTGAAAATAATGGCCACATCTGCAACAACAACCACAAGTTGTAATTCGCTGTTCAGACACGTTTTTTTTAAAAAAAATATTGAAATTAGTTGCAGTCGAACGCAAGCATTGGGTTCAATTCCACAACTTGAAAAAGTACGTTTGGCATGGAAGATTGCAGCCCAACATCCCTTTGCAAGTATCAGGCTGCAACCTATTTCCCCCTCAGAAATAGACAATAATAAGGGAGTCTATCTTGTGAGCTTCTTTTTTTTAAAATCACACTAGTTAAGGAAGACATAAGGCCTATTGAAAACTTCCATAAATGCAATTTTAAGTTTGTAAATTCCCGTCACGAGTTGCACATCACTTCAAACCCTCCCTAGACTATCCCCCTCAGGCACCGTTTGAGGCACCGGGACTACAACTCCCACCAACCCACAATAGCATCGGCTGTCCAAGGGATGATGGGAGTTGTAGTTTTAAGACATCTGCTCGGGCGCCTCGCCATCCCCTCGAGCTGCAAATGGCAGGAGGCGGTGCTTAAGAGTCGCCCCGCGCATCGCTCACCATAGAAACCCCAAAGGGCCAGCCGGCCCTCTCGTTTCCATGGTCACCACTTCTTCTCCTTCTCGCCCCCTCCCCTTCGTTGCCATGGAGATCCAGCCGAGGAGCCCGCCCACTCCATCCTCCTAGGCCATAGGCGGGAGCCACTCACCAGCCTCCCCGCAACCAAGCAACCAAACATGGCGGCGGCGGCGCCAGCACCCCGGCTTGGTCCTCCGAGGTGGCCTTTCTAGACACCTACAAGCCGCCCGGACGAACACCCCGATGCCCCCTCCGTGACGCCCCCCACTCCACCCCGCCCCAAGGAAGTACATCCGGGGTAGGCGGAAGGAGAAAATTATTTAAAAACATAGGTGGAAGCACACGGAGGGGGAAAATGGACTTTATGCCCCAGCATGCAGCGCAGCTGAACATTCGGTCTGTTTCTATAGGAATCTCCCTAGCGGAGGCCGAAGAGCCTGTTGGGAAATGTAGGCTGGAGGCTATGAAAGGGACGGAGGAGGTGTGCGAGCATGAAGATAACGAGATGAAGTTCCTTTGTAAAACTGTTTTACTTTTAGGCTTCGATTTGGGAAGATGTAGTTCTTCCTTACTGGAAAAGAAACTTACCGAATGCAGCTTTATTATCTCCCTGCAAATAAATGAGATTTTATTATCCCTTTCTACTGTGGAGGGAATGGGCAAGATTTCAGATTTCACAGAATTCTTTAGGTGCACAAAAGGCATCAAACACTGGAACTCCCCGCATTTACCATTTTTTCCTGTCCCAATAATACTTCTGCCTCAGTGACATCAGGTTGTCAAAAAGCAGGCTACTGGTCCTTTTTTTGCTGGGGGGGGGGGGGGGGAGAAGTCATTTGTTCATTCTGAAGCAAAATGAACATGGATCTTGTGTAAAAAGAGCATAATGTCTCTAGGGTAGTCCTCCACTTACAACCATTCCTTTAGTGACCATTTGAAGTTACAATGGCACTGAAAAAATGATTCATCATGGGTTTTCACTTACTGCCATAGCAACATCCCCATAGTCACAGGACTAAGATTCAGGCACTTGGCAACTGATGTGTATTTATGTATTATATGACATGTATTTATCCTGGGATCATATCATCACAATTTGTAACCTTCCAAGAAGCAGCGAAGAAATTAAAAAGATGCTTGCCCCTGGGGAGGAAAGCTATTGCAAATCTAGACAGCGTACTAAAAAGCAGAGACATCACTCTGCCAATAAAAGTGCATATAGTCAAGGCTATGGATTTCCCAGTTGCAATGGATGGCTGTGAAAGTTGGACCATAAGGAAGGCTGAGCGACAAAGAATTGAGGCCTTTGAACTGGTGCTGGAGAAGACTCCTGTGAGTCCCTTGGACTGCAAGGCGATCAAACTGGTCAGTCTTAGAGGAGATCAACCCTGACTGCTCTTTAGAAGGCCAGATCCTGAAGAGGAAACGCTTTGGCCACCAAATGAGAAGGAAGGACTCGCTGGACAAGAGTCTAACATTGGGAATGATTGAGGCCAAAAGGAGGGGATGACACAGGATGAGGTGGCTGGATGGAGTCACCGAAGTAGTTGGCGTGAGATTAAATGGACTCACAACAACAAGCAAAGGCAATGGGGGAAGCCAAATTCCCTTAATGATTGCATGATTCACTTAACAACTGCAGTGATTTGTTTAATAACTGTGCTGAGAAAGTTCATAAAATGAGGCAAAACTCACGTAACTTGTCTTCCTTAGCAATGGAAATTTTGGGTTCAATTGTGGTAGTTAAGTCAAGGACTACTTATTGATTGGAAACCAGAAATATTTTTGCTGGGTGTTTTACCAGATAAATATAAGGGGAATGCATATCTGATTTTACATCTATTGACTGTAGCTAGAATTGTATTTGCACAATGGAAAAGTGAAGAGATCCCTGCAGGTGAAAATGTGATTAAAAAATACTAGAATGTGAAGAAATGGACAGGCTAACATTTAGTATTAAGGAAAAGGAAGAAACTGGATACTTTTTGACCTGGGATTTATTTTATCAATGATTAGCTGATAAAAACAGGAATTAGAGCTTTCTCTTTATCAGGCTTTTCATTTGTTGTTACTCCATCTCCACTTTCTAAGCTCTTATAAAACTGGTGCTGATTTGCTCTGAACTGTGAGTTTTCCTTGAACTGAGTTACTTGATTTTCATACCGTTTAATCTTTTCAGCAATGGCAACAACCCTCTGCTTCAGCTCTTCAATTACTACCGCAATCTCCTTATTCTCCAAATCGTATCTTGCTTCCAGGCTGCCTTTGACCTGCTTGTTCTTTAGCTGACCTTGCCTTAAGTTCTTCAAGTTGCTCAAGTCTCCACGAAATTTTTTGATCTTCAATTCCAACTGAATTTTCCACTTAGGCTTCCTCTTTTTGCCTCTTTGGTTCTTTTGTATTTTCAAACCCAATTCTTTGGTAGTTAGGAAGGCTGCTGCATACATCAGCTGGTTTGTTTTAGCTAATGTAGTGGTTCAAATGGTTTGCACAGCCTCATTGACCTTTTTTAGTACCTTTCTCAATTCTTTCCGGTTCACTTGGTTCAGCTTCAGCAAATGTGTTCTTTCAGCATCTTTCATTTGATGCTTTATTTATTAATAATTATTAAGAATTATTAAGAATAACATTTATTGATAAAAATTAAGAATAAAATTTATTAATAATTGATAATAAATTAATATTAATAAATAATTTATTAGATAATAATTTATTTTATTATTATTATTACATATTATTATTATAGAATCAATACTAATGTAATGAACACTGTTGTAAGTATTCTGATTACTATCTCCTAAAACTATTTGTACCCAGACAATACACTGTTTAATTGAAAATGGATTTTTTATGTTATAAATAAAAAATCTGATGGGGAAAAAAAAGTCAAGGACTACTTGTACTTAAATGTATTAAAAAAGTTACCCTAAAAGCCTAAAAATTGTAGCCTTTTTCAATTTAATTCCCAACTTAAACAAGGATAATGATAATGTTTTAATGAATTCATGTTCTTATGTATTTGGGCTAACCAATCAGGTAATTTACAATGCTTGTTCTGTTTTATGCATAACCAAAAAAGTAAAGTAAAACTGATGTGAATTTAAGTGTTCAAAACAAGCAATTTGAAGATTAAAAATTATATATACTATTCCAATTTTTATTTAATCACCAAATTACACACATTCACATTTTCTTCCTGGCAAGTAGCTTATCTTACATGTATCTGTAACATATCTCTCAGACCAATCAATCTCATAGGGTTGTTGCTGGGGGTGAGGAGGAGGGAGTTGGAATAATAAATGCCATATATTGTATGTATTACATTTGAGTTGCTTAAAGAAAATAGAATATATAAATATATAGAAAATAGAACTGTGCCTCTCATTTTGGGCATCTTCCCAAATATATTGATTCCATAGTGCAACTACTAACACAGCTACATCTTTTCTTTCAAGTTCATATGGAAGCTTCAAAACATTTTAAATTGCTTTCATTAAAATGTTGCATATCTGTAAAGTACTTATCCCTGCTTCCTAATAATTTTTGACTGAATGCACAACTTTCAGAAAAACAAGGGGAGAGTGGGGGGAGTGAAATAAAAGGAGGGGCTTGTAAGAGAGGAATGAAATAAAATTGACCAGTCAATTAGTTTGTTTCTACATGCCAATTCACATTAAAATAAAAAACTGTATCCTTCACATTTATTTGCAACCTTGCTTGAATTATGGTAAGCCTGTTTCAGTCAAGATATCTGACTTTTCAAATAACACAATGCTTTCAAGCAGGTTTTCATTGTTAAAAATTAGCTGCTTAAAAATAATGAAGCCCACATTTGAAGGAACTAGAACCCTGCATAACATGTTCTTTCTTTATCTGATCAAAGCTGTCTCTCTCACATGCACAAACTTTTTATCTGCTTGTCTTTTAGTTCACAAACATACAAAATGGCAAATATCTATTCAATACAGAGTAAGTCCTCCAGCTTTCAAACACCAAAAAGTAAAATAATTTTTTTCAAATGTACAAAAATATTTTATTTAAAAAAGAGGGTTTTTTTTTTAAAAAAAGGACAATGCTACCAAATTAAATGTAAACATCTCTAAGTTCAGCTGTTGATAGAGGCAAGAAAGATTACTTTGAAAGCGTTTACGGTATCGGCAGGTGAAAAATTATTATGGCAAAAAAGCAGTATAAGTCTCAGGGAGCCATTAATTTATCGAAGTCGGTCCCAGCGCCAGATGCTGGCATCATCACACACAGCTATAAGGATACTGCTATCTCTGCTAAAGCTGGTTTGTCGAATAGCAGCAGCACACTTCGGATGAGTAAGAGTTGTGCACCTATTAAAGAGATTAAGTATTAAGTTTCTTTGAAAGAAAGGAAAGCATCTTGCACAATGCAGAAAAGGAGCTAAGTGTTTTAAACTTCATTTTAGAGGTCATCTTCCCACAAGCTCACTGAATACTATGCCCAAATATAAAAATAAATCAAAATTTAATGAATTTGAAAAAAATGAATCCTGGTTTAATAGCTTCAGATTAAAGACATGGATTTGTTCAAAAAGAAATATTTAGCTAGACTAAAAAAAAGCTGAAAGAAGGGGAAAAATACTTCTACTCTGCTGTTGCATGTATGCTGTAAACTAGGTTTAAATTTTTGGAATTGTTGATAAAGGTATGCTCTGGTAAATGGCTATGAGGGGGGTTATATCAGGTAAATCTATGCTGTCTATAAAGGTTCAGGTTCTGGAAATCCTTATTTGTTACAGGCATATTAGAAAACCATGAAGTGCTGATTTTTACGTCAGATGCTTGTTTAGAAATTCAGATGCAGTAGCCAAAATGTGTCAATATACTGTATGCTCCCATGCATTCATGAAGCCCATTCACGAATTTAAACACATATATAAAAGGTGAAAAATCACATGGACAGAATCCCATTCCCATTTTACATATGCATAAAATGGTAACCCTGCTTTAAATCAAATTTAATGGTACCCAGCTTTAAGAGAGACAGTTTCCCTCCGTCAACTCATTACAACAGGGGTGACAAACTCAATTTCATTTGAGGGTCGCATCAGGGTGTGTTTGACCTCGGGGGTGGGGCCAGCTTGATGTGACTCATGTCAGAAATGTCTGTGGTGCCTTGAGCACTATGCCAGCGAAAATAGGCTCCTGAGCTCCATTTTCAGCTGCGACAGCCTCCTGCAACCTCTGCCAGGGAAAATGGAGCTCAGGAGGGCCGTAGGCAGCCCTCCCAAGCTCCATTTTTGCTGGCAGAGGCACCGCTGGCCGGTCCTTTGCTGTTTTCCGGGTGGCCCCTGGACTAGCTCTAAGCATCCCACGGGCCAGATCCGGCCCTTGAGCCTTGAGTTGACACCCCTGCATTAAGATGAGGGTTTACTGTACATTCTTAATTGGAAATAAAAGGGAGATCATACATAAGTTATTAAGGAGTGCAAATAGATACCTATATCCCAGTTATTTTATAGTGGCAACCCCCTTCATTATTAAATAAAAGGCATACTAATCAATTTTTACAACTACAATTTTAAACATTACAATTTAAGAGTATACATGCATGTTTCAGTGCTTACAAGAACCAAAAATTTATACATACCATATTTTTCGGAGTATAAGACACACCATTTTCCCTCAAAAAAGAGGCTGAAAATCTGGGTGCGTCTTATACATCGAATACAGCATTTTATGCCTCCAAAAACCCCGCCCCCTTCACAAAAATGACTCTGCATATCCTTATGGCGGCTTTCAGAGAGCTCCTGGGGGCTGGGGAGGGCAAAAATGAGCAAACAACAGGCCGTTTTTTTGCCCCCCCCCTCAGCCCCCAGCAGCACTCTATAAGCCTCCATAAGGCTATGCATGCAATTTTTTTTGACAAAAACCGGGCCCATTTTCAAGAAATACGAGCCATTTTTTTCTCATTTTTGCCCCCCCCCCCCGGAACATTCTGCAACACCCCCCAAGGCTATTCATACCTTTTTGGGAGAAAAAAACGAGTCCGTTTTCATGAAAAAACGGGCCGTTTTTGGGAGGTATACAGAGTGCAAAAACTCCCCCTCACTCTTTGGAAAGCTCTTTGATTGATGAGAATTACACTGATCAAGTGATGTGCCAGCAGAAACACTACCTATCTACTGTACTCTCTATCCCTCTACCTACCTACCTACCTACCTACCTACCCACTCTCTCTCCCCACCTACCTACTGTATTTCTCTATCTATTTTTCTTTCTCTCTATCCCTTTATCTACCTACCAACCTTCCTACCTACTCTCTCTCTAACTACTATCTACCGTATTTCTCTCTATTTCTCTCTATCCCTCTACCTTCCTAAACTCTCTCTCCTTACCTACTGTATTTTATCTCTCTCTATTTCTCTCTCTATCCCTTTATCCCTTTATCTACCTACCTAACTACTCTATCCCTACCTATCTACTGTATTCTCTCTCTCTCTCTCTCTCTGTGTGTGTGTATGTATGTAGTATATGAGTGTGTGTGTGTGTGTATATGTATGTATACATATACATATACATATATATAAGTGTCACAACCCCTGGTATGCCCAAATATGGGAGGAAGCTCACTGCTTCCATTCTCTGTCTATCTGCTCGTCACAAGAGACCATCCAGACAGAAACCCAATATTTTTACTGTTGCCTTTGTTACATTTGTGTGTGTATGTATGTATGTATATCAATATATATATATATGTGTGTGTGTGTGTATATAATCCCTCTCCCTACCTACCTACTCTCTCCCTACCTACTGTATTTCTCTCTATTTCTCTTTCCCTACCTAACTACTCTATCTCCCCTATCTACTGTATTTTTCTCTCTATTTCTCTATCCCTCTACCTACCAGCCTACCTATTCTATCTCTTCTCTTCCTGTCTGTATTTACTGTATCTTTTTCTATTTCTCTCTCTATATCCCTCTACCTACCTACTTACCCTGTTTCTCTCTCTATTGCTTTATCTACCTACCTTTCTCTCTCCCTACCTACTGTATTTCTCTTTCTCACCCTGTCTATCCCTCTATCTACCTACCTACTTTTTTAAAAATTTGCCTCTTCAACACCTTGGTGCATCTTATACTCCGACGCGTCTTATACTCCAAAAAATACGGTACTTACTTTGCTTTATGTGGATCTTCTACTTCTAAGTCCCATACGTAGAGTTTGCCAACTTGATTGCCCAATGCCAGCATCTGGAAGATACATGCACTCAATCCTGTACCATGGACACAAGGATCAAAGGATCTAAATTGTATTGTTCAATATCGCAACCTACTACATTGGGTTACAGAGATGTTGTAATTCATACTTATTTCAATATATATTCAAACCCCTCCTATTCAGGCAACTCAATAAATGCCTGGAGCTTAATTCCTGCCCCAAATAAATTGTTCAAGCTGTATACTACATTTTAGTAATAGAATCAGCACTCCGCATTGGTAAGCATTTTAAAGAAATGGCTTTCTCCATGGTCCTGAACTATGGTTTAGTAATGTACAGGTAGTTCTCAACTTACAATCTTTTATTTAGTGATCAAAGTTATAGCAGCACTGAAGAAAGTGACTTATGACCATTTTTCACATAACTATTGTGGCATCTCCGTGGTCACGCAATCACAACTTGTATGTATTTATGGCAGTTGCCAGGTCCTGGGGTCATGTGATCACCTTTCGCAACCTTCTGACAGAGTCAATGGGAAGGCCAGATTCACTTAAAACTCATATTGCTAACTGAACAACTGCCGTGATTCACTGAATTGTGGCAAGAAAGACTGTAAAATGGGGCAAAACTCACTTAACAACTGTCTTGCTTAGCAACAGAAATTTTGGGCTCAACTATGGTTGTTAAGTTGAGGACTACCTGTACAAATGAAGTTTATCCCTGTGATGTCCCTTCTTCTCTAGTAAGGCTATAAGAATAAAATATTTTGGAGCATTGGATATTTCTAACAGAAGTCATTCATAAAACATTGTGGTTTAGATCACCCTTCCCCTGTTCAGTGATCTCCAAGTGTAGATTATTGCCTTGAAATTATAGCTTAACCCAGCTGTAACACACCAGATTGGGCAAGAGTCTGCAAAGTGAAGAAGCCATTGTAATTAACACCACTTTTTGTGGTGTGAATATACAGTTAAGTTACAGAGGCAGTTTGGTCTAGTCGTTCAGGCACTGGACTAGAAATGAGGAAGCCCGAGTTCTAAATCTGCCTTGGGCATGGAAAACTGGCTGGGTGACTTTGGGTCCATCACCCTCTCTTGTCCTAACGGATGAAGCAATTGTAAACCGCTTATAAAAAATGTTGCCAAGGAAGCTGTAGAAACTTGTCAAGGCTGATTCAAAGGCTTCAACTATTTAAAACTAGGTCATCATGTACTAATAAGGTCATCGCTTGCTACAGCCAAGCATGTTCTCTATTAAGAACATGTGTAGATTTCCAACTGCAAAAATCATTTACGTGTGTGTGTTCTTTAAAAAAAAAACTGGAAACCTCTAGCATTCTTCATTCCAGAAAAATTCCATTCCCCAGTCATGAAAATGTACCGTACTAAGCTTTCTTTTCCATAGTGGAAATACTTAATAGTCATCCAAGAGACTGAATTCTTCGCTTTAGAAATACATGGGAAACACAGGATTGGCACAAGAGCAAGCATTGCTGATGAGTGAGAATGAAGTCTGACTGAATTATCTGTTGTCTTTGTCCAGCTGCCTCTTGAAAAAGCACCTTTGGGATAGCCCCTCTGTTGACTTAGTGGTTCTCATTCCATTGACGATATTATTTTAAACATCTGAATTGGTTTTCTTGTTTCCCAGAAAAATCATCTGAAGAGTTCTGGTGGCGCAGTGGTTAGAGTGCAGTACTGCAGGCTACTTCTGCTGACTGCCTGCAATTTGGCAGTTCGAATCTCACCAGGCTCAAGGTTGACTCAAGCCTCTCATCCTTCCGAGGTGGGTAATACAAGGTTGACTCAGCCTGTCATCCTTCTGAGGTGAGTAATTGTTGGGGGCATCAGGCTGACTCTGTAAACCGCTTAGAGAGGGCTGTAAAGCACTGTGAAGTGGTATATAAGTCTAAGTGCTATTGCTGTTACATCAGTGAGATTCAAACACCCCCTCCTGCAACTCACATTTGGTCGGTGCCTGGCCTCTCATATCTTCTTGCTGCATCCCTGTGTTCCTAACCTGCAGCTCTCACTGCTTTCCTCTTAACAACCTGTGCATCTCAGAGTTATGATGGCAACTAGGATGGGCTGGATTTCCGTAGCTATGTCAAGCGGTCATGTGACGTCCCAGTCCCAATCACCACCTGAACTTGAAGACTACCTTCAGTTTCTCATTCACCCCTATCGCCCAGAGGCATTTAGTAATGAAGACACCAGAGCACCATCCAATCATGACAGACTCAAAACAGACCTGAAATCTGACGTATCACAGGTGTGTTACAGTTGATTGACTCAGTCACTGACCCTGAATTTTCCTGTTCAATCTTAATTCCTATACATAGAAGGGCTGTTTAATCCCGATGAATTAACACTCAAGGTGCTTCACAAGACCTTGCATTCAATTAAAGTCGTAGTTTACTCCATATACAGGTGGTCCTCGACTTACAACAGTCCGTTTAGCGACTGTTCAAAGTTACAATGGCACGGAAAATAATGACTTATTAACGTTTTTCACACTTACGACCGTTGCAGCATCTCCATAGTCACCTAATCGAAAATCAGACGCTTGGCAACTGACTCGTATTTATCACGGTTGCAATATCCCAGGGTCATGTGCTTTTCTGGCCAGCAGTCAATGGGGAAGCCAAATTCACATCAACTTAACAAGTGCAATGATTCACTTAACAACCGTGGCAAGAACGATCATAAAGTGGGGCAAAACCCACTTAACAAATGTTTCACTTAGCAACAGAGATGTTGGGTTCAATTGGGGTCGCAAGTTGAGGACTACCTGTATTATTCTACTGCCCAATCGTACATTATTTTTACCTTTTGCCAGAAATCCATAGAAAATCTCATGTACCAAATATCACATTGGCTATAATCAAATCGCCCTAAAATTGTCACATTAGACTCGCTGGCCTTAATTTTATCGATGTTGTCTTCCATTTTGCCAGGTTTCCAGCATACTATGGCATTTTCACAGGACTGCAGAGAGAAATAGGGAGGGGGGGGGGAAGCAATATTAGTGACAAAAACATTTTCACTAACCCAGACTGCAGCTAATATGGAACATTTAACATATACTAACAACTGTGTTTTTGAAAGAAATAGCAACAGGGCATAGATCCATAATCTACAATTTATTTACCTCAGAGAGTAAACTGTTTTTAAGCTGCCTTCTAGATATCAAAACTTACTATATTTTTTCTGAGTATGAGACGCATCAGAGTATAAGACGCAGCAAGGTTTTGAAGAGGAAAGTTTTTTAAAAAAGTTTTTGCACTCTGCAAACCTCCCAAATACGGCCCATTTCCCCCCCCCAAAAAAGGCGTGGATAGCCTTTAGGAAGCTTGCAGAGTGCTCTTGGGGGAGGAGCAAAAAAGGCCCGTTTCCCCTCAAAATGGGCCCATTTTTCATTTAAAAAAGGACATGGATAGCCTTTAGGAAGCTTATAGAGTACTCCTGGGGGCTGGGGGGGTGTAATATTGAGCAAAAAACAGCCCATTTTTTGCTCATTTCTGCCCTCCCCAGCCCCCAGGACCTCTCTGAAAGCCTCCTGAAGGCTCTGCACGGCCATTTTGGTGAAGAGGACAGCGTTTCGGGAGGCAAACAATGCTGTATTCAGGCTATAAGATGCACCCAGATTTTCAGCCTCTTTTTTGAGGGAAAAAGGTTCGTGTTATACTCCGAAAAATATGGTAATGGAAACCAAAAAAACCCTGTAATTGTAAAATGAAAAAAGTACCTTGGAAAGGATCAGATCACCCAGCCATCGCACACAATCTACATAATTTCTATGTATGTCTCTTGTAGAGAAGTCAGGAAAATGAATCTTTTGAGAAACAAAAGGCCTGCAGACAAAAGTAGGGAGAGATGACAAAACAAGAAAAATTGGGAGAAAAAGCCTGCACTGAATGCAACAATTATTGGTATGTTTAAATACAATTATTGGTCACTGACAGGGGTGGGTTTTGGCTGCTGCTGCTGCTGCTGGTTCGCTCAGGGACGCGCTGCACACTTTTGCTTCTGTGCATGCGCAGAAGCAAAAAAACAAGATGGCGCCACTGTAGGCACCGCTGATAGAACCGGTTCAGGGGCGTGGCAGGCTGAGTTACTACTTACTTGGCCGAACCAGTCTGAACCGGTAGGAACCAACCTCTGATCACTGATTAAACACAACACATACAGGTAGTCAATATCCAGCAGTTCATTTAGTGACTGGTTACAATGGCACTATAAATAAGTGACTTATGACCGTTTTTCACCCTTACGAATGTTGCAGCATCCCCGTGATCACCTGATCAAAACTCAGATGTTGGCAACTGACTCATATTTATGACAGTTGCAATGTCTAGTATAAATCCAGAGTCCCCCCCCCCAAAAAAAAAACAACCCTTGAAAGACAGAGAGACTGTGATTGGTCCAGATCCAACCAATGTAATTTTGTGGCTGCCAATGGATGAGTGTCCCTACTCCTAATTTAGGCCCGGACTCTCAGTTTTGAGATTAATCCATTTCTAAATCCAAGCACTTACCAGATTTTAGATCAGAGGATACATGATTGCATGTATCTTTAAGACTCAATAGGGATCCCAGTAACACTGGGATCAGGACTGTTTCTTACCTATTTGTTTTATTGGGGTTGTATTCATAGGATTCTTTGATGGCATTTATCATTCTCTTTGAATTGATTCGCCAAAGCTTTAGAGAGTGATCCATGCCACAGGACATTATCTTCTCACCAAGCAGATCATAATCCTGCATGCAAAACATACAAAGGCATAGTTTTAAGTTCCAATATTCCAATCGAAGAAAGACAACACCCTAGAAAAAGCTCTCATCTCCAAATAAACCTTATCACTGTATTTGTAACTGTTCAGGTTTTCTTTTATAAAGTTTGATTTTCAGTACAAAACTCAAAGTCAAAACAATTTCCAAATCCACAAAATAGTATTGGACTTACTGCACTTAAAACTTCATCTCTGTGTCCTTCGACCCCTCCAAATATCGCAACCAAAGTGTCTGTCTGAATATTCCACAAGCGGAGGGCATGATCTAGTAAAATCAAAGAAACCAGATTAGATTGTGTAATCCATATGTAACTCACCATTAACATAATCTTCATTTATAATTGCGTATTATAGCGAACAACATCAAAGTTTAGTTGGAGATGCCAGAGAGATATAAATGCTTCATTAAAACAAATAGGCCAAGATCTCACATGAGATTCCAAACATCTAGGCTGCCTAAGAGCTTCCTTCTAACAGAGAGGAGGTTTGGGGTGTCTCTTCAGGCTTATTTAATAACCATAGCTTACTTCTAAAGAAAAAAAATCTCCAGTCGTATAAATCTTCAGCGCAGCTACAAAAAGAAAGCATCTGTTATCTCTCTGAAATAAAGCAAGCTTTTCAATAATTCCAAGTTTGACTTTGAAAAAAAAAGTAGCATTTGCTGTAACCACACAAGGTTCAAGGCTATAGTTCCTAAAGGACAGCAACTGACAGCTCTCTCCTGATACTGCTGAATACATATCCCCAGCATCCCTCAGCAGTGACTCTGCTTCCTAGAAAAATGTAAATAAGCAACATTTGGAGGATCCAGTGGCCTGCTGGTGGTTTTTAAAAAGTCAATAAATTCACTGCCATTCCCAGAGATGCACCAGAGTGCCTCTAATACCTCTAGGCCCCACTATTGCCAGCCCCAGCATTACTGCCATTATCCTAGCCCCCAAACAGCTGATTGAAGTGCCAGGTATTCTTCTGTGGCTCGTTGTGATTTTTCATTTACCAATGTGGTCTTTTCTCTCTTACAAGCCGTGCAGGCCTAGACTATCATGTTTGTGTAATAAACCACAGTCTGACCATACTTCAGAGTAGGAAACAAAATCATAAACATTAAAGGGTGACACTGTTTTCTTGTGCCTTGTAATCCGGAAGTCCCCCTTCTTTGTAAACTGATAAATTTCAAATTGTCTTTAAATGTTGCTGATCTTTGTACTGCTGATACAAAGGGGTATTAAGCCAGAACAAAGTAGAAGTGGGACATATCTATGTCAAATGAGAAAGAATTTCTTCAATTGTTTCATGCTTTCAGTATAAAGACCCTGGCAGTCAATTACATTTTTAAATCCTCAGGCACCTCAATAATTTTACAATACAATCTTTTATTGGACTAAACTAATTTCAAAGTCGTAAGAAACATACTGTTCTTGAAAATCCTTAACCAGTGTTTTGTTTCACCTGAATATTCTGTTTTCTCACGTTCTAGCCAAAAATATATTTCTTTCTTAAAAGCACTCTTTATAAAACAATGGGTAGTATCCTTTTACTAATACAGTCTATCCAGCATTAGATTTAAATTTTATAACTTTTTAATATGATGCTTTGTTAATTTCACAGCCATCCTTGCTCTCCTTCTTGCTGGTACAAAAAAAGGCCACTAATACAGTATATTACTCATAAAAACTGTTAATAGGAATTTATTCTCCTACCTTTGCTAACAGACAAAAGAAGATTTGGATCCCTCGGGTGAAATTTCAATTCATTTATTGCATTTCCGTGGCCCACATAATGCTGCAATAAAATTCAGAGATCAGTTTCCTTGTGGCAACACTTCCCATGCCAGAGTTCTGAGGCAACTAGTCCAGTACAGATAGTTCTGGATTTGTGACTGTTCCAGGTTATGACAGATCTCCCTGGGGATACTTACGATCTGGTTCTGTCATTCCAATGGCCAGCCCTCCCACACACACACGCACACACATTGGACACTCAGCAACAGGCCTGAATTTACAGTAGTTTGCAGCATCCCAGTCACATGAGCACATCTTAACAAATGATTTGCCAAGAACCAACACATACTTCCAGTTTTCAGCAAAAAATAGCCCATAGTAAACCATTGGTTCACTTAATGATTGTGGCAGTCACTTTACCAGCGCCTCAAAAAAGGGTATAAAATAGGTCAGTCATGGGGGTGACTATCACAAATTATGACTGTGTCGTCTCCATTATGGTTGTAACTCAAGGACTATCTGTGGTTAATCTTGCAGGATTATTTCACAGATTTCCCCAGAGAGGCTGAACTTCAATCCCTTACATGCTAATGGATGACCTCTCTGGTCCCCAACTCATCTTACATATTTTCTACTAAGAGGCCAGAGACAATATTTGAACCTCATATTTACCTCTGGGATCAACTCACCTTTATACACTGCATCGTAATGGGGTTAATTATTCGAATAATGCCTCGGGAGCCAGCCACTGCCAGAAGAGGATGGCTTGTATTACTGTCATAAGTCCATGCACAAGTATAGAAGTTTTCATCTGCCTGAAGTAGGTAGTTAAGTGCAATACACACAACAGCGGACTTTCCACTGACAGAGCTAGAAAAAGGCTTGCACAACTCCTTTGGGAAAAGGGGCAGCTTAAAAAGTATGTTAGTGGTAGTTTATTCCTTCAACAGTTTGCACAAATGATTTGCCATTTGACATCAAAATCTGTTACGAGCCAAAGGACGATTATGTTCAATATGTGCAGCAGCCATTAAAATATTAACAGCCCACAGCTCTGCAGCAGCTTTCTCTGGCTTAGTTCTCTCCAGATGTTTTTGGAGAACAATTCCCATAAATTCCCTGCATAGTTACTGGTTTGATGCAAGGACACCAGATGGAGGCGGCTAGTCCAGGGAGCTAAAAGAGGAGGCAGAGGAGTTCATATGAGGTGAAGGGAATGGATAAAATCTGGAGGCAGCAGAGGATGGAAAATGAGTGAAAGGATTCCTAGAAATTGCAAAACAGCTATTAAACTGTTCCCTGGGTGTCATTTCAATCACAGAGCCCTCATCAGAGCCTTCTGCAGACTCAAGGTCCATGTTCCTCCCCAACTTCCTCACTGTCCGAATCTGCTCCCAGCTCTGCTGGCCACTGGCTGGCCACAACACTTAGGATCATTTATAAATCACAAATATATATCAATGTTTACTTTTTTCCCCAGCAATACTCTTAATTAGGTAGATGCTTTCCTCCAAGAAGAAATGTTTTGGCAAAGCATTCAAAATACTTAAATAGCATCTTGAATATAGAACAAGTGATAGCATATTTCCCATAGTTTGTAAGCCATTATCTTATTACTACTAAAGAGCCTTATGAAGGGACCTGTTCTTCCAGGGGGTTTCAGAAAATGTGATGTGCTCAAAACCACCCTAAGAAACCATAATAGAAAACTACAATTCCTTTGGAACCACAACTGATACAAAGGAAACCATCCGTCATTGAGAAATAAGAAAAGGGGACAAAAGGGGGAAAGAAAACATACATCATTATGCAGTTGGGACTAATAACAGTGAGATCCAAAATCCCACAGGACAGAGCATCATTTTATTTCACACACACACACACACACACAGTTGTTGTTGTTTTGAAAAAAACAAACAGATCTTGTGATATGGCCTAATTTTAAAAAAGAGAGATAAAAATATGATGCCTCCCTGAAAACAATTCTAGAAATGTATGTAATGAAGGATACATCAGCATCCACATAGGATTGCAATAACCGTATTTCTCCTTGGGAATGGCATTCATACAAAGTTACCTGCAGATGGACAAAACACAAGAGTTTGTTAAAGCTCCTGTTTCCCAAAGTGAAGCCCTTCCATACCAAAGTTGAAAACTTCGAAGTTACCTTTCCTCATCAGCAGGAAGGAGAGAAAAAGTACACAAACAGCTTAATTTAAATAAGCCCACAATGTATTTATGCAGCCATAATCTATTTCACCTGTTATAGATCTGCTCAGCTCTATCAATGTAACCTTGAATATCTATTTGCATGTGTTTAACCAATGGTGGGATTCCCTACAAATGTGAGCACACATGCCTCGTCTGCACATGTGCACTTGCTTTCTGCACATGCGCAGTGTTCACACATGATGTTGGGACAGTTGGGCGGAGCCTCCTGCACCCCCCCGCCCCTCTTTCCAGTTCACTTGAACTGGAAAGAACCGGCTGAATACCACCTCTGTGTTTAACAACAGACACAAAATAGGTCTTGGGGGAGGCAAGCAAACTTATGATACAAAATTATATCATACAGTATAATAAAAACACACAGAAAGTTAACTAAAACAAGACAGTCAGTTTGATCCAGCGGTTAAGATACCAGATACATTTGCCACCTTGAATTACTTGTAAAAATGATTTTATAAGATGGGATTGAAATAAATAACATGTCATAATTCAATCAGCTTCGGCTGTATTTTTAAACTCTGGTCAAATTCTCTGCTTCCCATATCCCCAGTGGAACAAGTCCACTGCTTTTCATTCAAAAGTCTATGCTTCTGAGGCATTGCGTAGGCTGCGCTCAGAAACCACTGCCAGCTTGGTTCCCTGCTGCCTCAATTCATCACAGATTCCAAGAGTCAACTCATGAACTCAAAAGCACTGTTCAACTTTTTCAAAAGCGGCACTCTATAAGCTTCAAAGGTGGGACAGCAGACCCTCAGGAAGCAAGAAGAAAAGTTGTGGAGTTTGTTGTGCTCTCTGAGCTTGGTTGTTTGCTTGCAGGCGTTTCATTACCCAACCAGGTAACAACATTACTGCAAGAGTGGGGTTTGCTACTGACTGATCTTACCTAGTTGAATAATGAAATATCTGCAAGCAAATCATTATGCTCAGAGAGTACCAAATTCCTCCCTAAGCTACAGATAATCTATTCTTTTGGAAAGGAAGAAGCCCAAAACAAATTTTAAGAAGCTACTCACTCGGTTGCTGCCAACAGTGGCAAACACCAGGGGATCACCTTCCTTGCTGTGCCAATTAAACTGCACCCCAAATAATGGTTGACTGTGATCCTCCTGAAAAAGAAATCACAAGACAAGTTCCAACTGTAGCATTTCATCTAGCATTAAAACAAATTCAGTAGGGACAGGAATAGGCTTAACAAAATTATTGTACAGGTGGTCAAATTATGACCATTTGTTAGGAACCCTTCAAAATTATGCGTGCTGAACAAGGGGGACTTACGACCAGTCCTCGGTGATCTGGCCGTCGCAATTATGTCATTGTCGTGAGCTGCAGTCACCGGATTTCCATTTGTGTCCTTTCCTGTTGGCTTCCCACAAAGTCCTATAAGTCTCTCCTACTACATTTTCTTCCAAGAGGCCCCACTATGGAGTATGGGATTCAAGGGACTACATATTCCATAGTACAACTCCACCTACTCCTGCTCCATAAGTGCTCCCACTGGCCTTCCCACACTCCTTACTGCCCAACCTTGCCCTTCATGGGCTTGTTTATCCTGAGTAGAGAGTCTGCCTGCAGTACTCACTCATCCACCCTCCCCCAGCTCTTACCCACTGGCCTGCTTGTACAGGACTCCAGTCACATGAGGACCTCCCTTAATGACCTGCATGGTTTCTGGGTTATGACAGTAATCACGACTGCTGGGATTGCATCATGTCAAGTTGCACTTTAAAACCACATCACTTAGTGACAAATTCATTTTCTGACCTTTTTTAAAATAACATTCAATAATATAAAAGATACTGCATGCCCACAAATAATACTGAACAGCCACACATAGTTACAAAATGACTAATCTACCAAGGTAAAAACTTGCCCAAACTGTTAAGATGGAAAGGTGGTATTATCAGAGGGAGAATGCTAGAATTTGTCTTCCTGAATTCCTGATTCACTTAATTGCAGTGATTTGGTTAACAGACTTAACAAGAAAGCTCGTAAAATTGGGTGTAACTCGCTTATCAACCAACTCGCTTATCAACCATCTTGTTTAGCAACAAAAATTCTGGTTTCAATTGTGGTCCTAAGTCAAGGACTACCGGCATTTGGATGAAAGACAACTAGGGGATACCAAGGCAGCAGCCTTTTTTGAGGCAAAGAAGAACATCCCGAAGAACAGCAGTGGTGAGCTAATTGCAAACTCTATAGATATGTTCCTGAAAGGCCCGAGAGACAAAGTCATCTTTAGGGCATTTTAATAGTATATAAAACTCTTAGGTAGCATTTGAGGAACGGGAAGAAAAGGTTTAGGAAAAAGAGGCTAAAACGAAAAGAGTAGGCAGACACTGATCTCAACAACTGAGTCTAGAAACAACTCCAGAATTTGTTTTGATTAAATATATTTTATTCAAAATAAAAACAATTGCTAAGGGTTCTCTATTGTCTATGAAGGCTAGGCTTCTACAGTCCTAAGAATGTCAGAAACCCAAGTTATGTTCAGCTGCTGTTCTTAGCCAATCCCCAAAAAGGACACCCTTCAATTTCCTGTCAACAGCTAAAATATAATTTCCTGTTGTTCCAGTTATATCTAGATATGCTTCTCATAACAGTAAATGCATCTGAACTTGTAACAAAAGATTTTTTTTAAAAACCTATGAGATGGATTTTCTGAAAATGGAACAGTAATATGGTATAACTAAATTTAGTACTTGGAGGATGTAGCTTGAATAATTTTATTGTCTCACGAAGAGAACACACTATGACAGTGATGGCAAACCTTCTTGGTACCGAGTACCCAAACCGGTACCAAAGCTTGTCTTTGGGTTTCCAGCATGCGCCGGCCAGCTGGTCTTCACGGCCCAGAATACCAGAAACCCGAAGACCACCTGGCTGCTGTGGCCTGCCTGTTTTTTGGCCGTTTTCAGGCAGTTTTCTGGGCCACTTTCAGGTCGGTTTTGGGGGGCATTTTCGGGCTGCTTTTCGGGTTAGGGTTAGGAAAACGGCCTGAAAACATCCCCAAAAATAGCCTGAAAATGTTTTTTGGCTGTTTTTCAGGCTGTTTTCTAGCGCTCCAGTGCCTGTGACGACCAGCCAGCCAGTGTGTATGTGCGCACTGGAAATTAGAAGAGCAGATGGAGACGGTGAGCGTGCCCACAGAGAGGGCTCTATGTGCCACCTCTGGCACCTGTGCCATAGGTTCGCCATCAGGGCACTAGGAGTACACTAATAAAAATTCTTTTAATGATTGTCCTAATTTTGGGAGCATGAGAAGCTACTTTCTACCAAGTTGGGCCAGTATCCATTTTAAGGAGGTATGGGGGAATCAAAAGCTCTGTTTCGTGGTGATGGAGCTGACCCTCTGGAATGACCTTCTGTTGAAGATTCATTTGTTTCCAACATTGCCTGTTATCCGGAATAAAGATGAATATGGAACTTTGGAAGAGAGCTTTGGCAAGATCTGATGCTGTACATTACTTTTTAGCTTTTACCTGTTTTAGGATTTTTGTATTTATTGTGTTTTTATACCTTGTTAACCATCAAAATATGTTGTGACATACAAATTTGATTAAAAAATAAACAATATTTAATCAGGCATCAGCAAACGCCATAAAATACTTAAGGCTGGAAATACCTTGAGGCTGTTCACACATTTAAATGAATATTTGCATTTTTTTGACTTCCATTTTCCTTTCCCCCAACTTTTCCTTCCTGGTGCATTCGGAGTGTTCGTAGGGGTATCAGGGCGTTCAGTATTAGTACCACTCTCTATACTAACAGCATCGTCCTGGAAACAAAAAACAAGATGGATTTCATAACTAACCAAAACCAGCAACAGCAATGTCTGAAATGCAGAAATTTTCCAGAATGATTGGGAAAAAAAAGTTTCTGAATAGATTAGCTAAGAGTATTCTACAACACTAGATACTCGGCCTTTTATAATCCTGCTTCCTAATACTGGCATTTATAAACAAACAACTGAAAATAATAATGCACCCAATAGGGACTAAGATGTTTGCAAACAACCACTTTTTGTTTCATTTTATAAAACATTCAGTATGGCATGCTGCAAGTTTAAGCCATAGGTTCCAACATCTTTTTCAGACTCTGGGCACCAAGCTTTTATAGAAAATAGAAACAATGGGTGGCTTTGCTAGGAAATATGCATCAAGAAAGAAAAACTAGGCAAGTGGTTTTTTTTTTACTGTATTTTAGGAGAAAATATTTGAGGGAGATTAGTTAAGCTGATAAAGTTTTTTTTTTTAATTATCAATATCCACGCAGTGTGCAGTGTTTTTCAAACTAGGCAAATTTGAGACATGGGACTTCAATTCCTAGAATTCCCCAGTCAACATGAAGGCTAGGGAATGATGGGATTACAGTTCCATCTTCTCTTTCCAGGCCTATCATTCCCAGCCAACATAACAAAACTGGGAATGATGTGATTTATAGTTCCACCTTCTCTTCCCAGCCCTATCAACCTCGCAATCCCATCACAATGCTGGGAATAATGAAGTTGGAAGTCCCTTTTTGGTTCTCCTAGCCTATCATCCCCATATTGGCGAGGGGGGAGATTTATAGTTCCACCTTCTCTTTCCAACACTATCATTCCCAGTCACCATAACAAGGCTCATTCCCAGTCACCATATCAAGGCTGGGAATGATGGGATTACAGTTCCACCTTCTCTTTCCAGCCCTATCATCCCCAGCCAACATAACAAAGCTGGGAATGATGGGATTAGAGTTCCACCTTCTCTTTCCAGCCCTATCATCCCCAGCCAACATAACAAAGCTGGGAATGATGGGATTATAGTTCCACCTTCTCTTTCCAGCCCTATCATCCCCAGCCAACATAACAAAGCTGGGAATGGATTAGTTCCACCTTCTTTTTCCAGCCCTATCATCCCCAGCCAACATAACAAAGCTGGGAATGATGGGATTTACAGTCCCACCTTCCCTTTCCAGCCCTATGAACCCCACAATCCCATCACAAGGCTGGGGATAATGAAATTGGAAGTCCCTTTTTCACTCTCCTGGCCTATCATCCCCATATCTGGGGGGGAGGGGGGGAGAGTGATGGGAGTCAGTTGGCATCCCATCACTCCCCCCCCCTCACCAGAAATAGTCTCTCTGAAGGACTATCCCCAGCATCCCCCCAACCATGGTTGCTAGGAGACGGGTTAGGCCCGGGCCCCCACCACCTTGGACCTTTCCAAGGAGGCCGGGAAAAGAAAAGCCCCGTGCGGCGGCCGGGCCAGCTCCTCAGCGGCCTTCTCGCTCACATTTTCGTCTCCCGAGAGGTCTCCGGGGTTGCTGTTCTCGTCGCTGCTAAGCTTCTGCTTCTTTGTCTGCATCTCCGGTGCCGGTGCCGGTGCCGGTGCCGGTGCCGCCGCCGCGGCTGCTTCAGGCGCCTCATTTCTCCCGCCGCCTCCACGCCTCCTCTCAGACATCTTCCCCGCCCCAAGCGCGCCGGCCGTAAAGCGCGGTCGAGGACCCGAGGCGGGAGACCTGCCGGGCGCCTTGTGGGTTTTTCCCGCCGTAAACGGCTTTTCGCCTCTTCTGCTGCCGCAAAGCTCGCCCAAAAGAGAAGCCACACCGTCGGAAAAATGTCCGAGGCGGCCCTGTACGCATGCGCAGCGGCCGCGAGTTGGCGGACCGCCTCCTGCTCGCGTTCCCGTTTGTTTCTTCTTCCCCTTAATTTAGGTTTTGGAGGGGTTGCTTTCTAAGAAAGCGTTTATTTGGGGGCTCATAAAGAACAAATCCTGTATTAGTCAGTTCTAGGAACTGATATTTGGAAGGATTTCTTTTAAAAAACATGGAATGGAATAGAATAGAATATGGAAAGGAATAGAATAGGAAAAGGAATAGGAATATAGGATAGAAATAGATGGAATATGAAAAGGAATAAAGTAGAATAGGAATATAGGGTAGGAGGGTAGGACAGGATAGAATTAGGATAGAATAGAATATGGAAAGGGAATAGGAATATAGGATAGAATTAGAAGAGAATATGGAAAGGAATAGAATAGAATAGGAATATAGAGTAGGAGGATAGGACAGGATAGAATTAGAACAGGATAGAATAGAATATGGAAAGGAATAGAATAGGAAAGGGAATAGGAATATAGTAGAGAAATGGAATAGAATATGGAAAGGGAATAGGAATATAGGATAGAATTAGAAGAGAATATGGGAAGGGAATAGAAATATAGATAGAATTAGAAGAGAATATGGAAAGGAATAGAATAGAATAGGAATATAGGGTAGGAGAGTAGGACAGGATAGAATTAGGATAGAATAGAATATGGAAAGGGAATAGGAATATAGGAGAGAAATAGAATAGAATATGGAAAGGGAATAGAAATATAGATAGAATTAGAAGAGAATATGGAAAGGAATAGAATAGAATAAGAATATAGAGTAGCAATATAGGCTAGGATAGAAATAGAATAGAAAAGAATTCTTTATTGCCCAATTGTGATTGGGCAGACAAGGAATTTGTCTTTGGTGCATATCCTCTCAGTGTACAGAAAAAAATACATTCAGGATCCAGAATAATAAGATACAACACTTAGTGATAGTCATAGGATACTAAATCAGCAATCAAATTATACTAGAAACTAAATTAAACAATATATATATATGTCATAAAGATGCAAGCAACGGTTCCACCACAAAAGCGCGTAGGACAAAATCGCGCTCGACAAAAGCGCGCTGTGACGTCATCACAGCGCGACGAAAAAGTTCGAAAAAATGCAAAAATAAAGCTAAAACCTTCCCCTAACCCCCCCAAACCTAAACCTAAACCTAACCCTAAACCTAACTCTTAACCTAACCCTAAACCTAACCCTAAACCTAACCGTTAAAGTAACGAAAAACCTAACGCTAACCCTTAACCTAACCCTAACGCTAACGCTAACGCTCTAAAGCTAACCCTAACCCTTAACCTAACCCTAACCCTAAACCTAACCCTTACCTTTATGTGAATCGGCTTGCTTTAATTTAATTTTTATTAATTTTTATTTGAATTTTTCGATCTTTTTCGTCGCGCTGTGATGACGTCAAAGGCGCGATTTTGTCCGCGCTTTTGTCATCCGCGCTTTTGACGGGTCACGGCAAGCAACAAGGTTATAGTCATAAGTAGAAAAGAAGATAGGTAATGAGAAGGAAGAGAAGAATAGTATAGCCTTACTAAATAGTTTGACAGTGTTGAGGGAATTATTTGTTTAGCAGAGTGATGGCAAAAATTGTCCTTGTGTCTTGTTCTGGTGTGTAGTGCCCTATAGTGTCGTTTTGAGGATAGGAGTTGAAACAATTTATACCCAGAATATAAGGGGTCTAGATATTCTCACAGCCCTCTTTTTGACTCGTGTAGTATACAGGTCCTCAATGGAAGGCAGGTTGGTAGCAATTGTTTTTTTTCTGCAGTGAATGGAGAGTTCATTATGCATCTTAATTTACCAGAAAAAAAATAAAAAATAACCAACATCAAGGTGCAAAAGATTAGATCCAAAAAGTAGCGAATGGATGGCATTTTCTTTCTCTGGCTCGGGAATAGATAAAGATGGACTTCCTGCTGAAGAAATTCAGAAGAGATTAATCTTGAAGAAGACTGTGATAGATTTTTAGAACATGATTAAAGCAAAGGACATTTTCAAACATAGCAAAGATCACGATAGTTCAGTCAGTGGTTTTTCACCATCCTGTATAGTCGTGAAAGCTGACATTGAAGATAATAATAACCATAAAGAACGCAAAAATGGTACTAATAGGCATCTCGGCTGCAATCTCAAAACATCTGGAGCACCACATGGACGCATTGGCATTGACAAAATTGCCACCAGTGATTAGTTGCAAAAGGTAGCTTTACTTGGAACAACTTACATCCTCCAATGATACCTTTAATGGTGTTAAACATCCACATCTGTCTAACCTACGTCCTTGGGAAGGACTCGATAGGCGGACAGAAATACCAAATCCAGTCTCAACATTTGCAATTTGGCAGTTTTAATATCACCAGGCTCAAGGTTGACTCAGCCATCCATCCTTCCAAGGTCGGTAAAAGGAGGACCCAGATTGTTGGGGTCAGTATGTTGACTCTGTAAACTGCTGAGAGTGGGCTGTAAAGCGGTATATAGGTCTTAAGTGCTGTTGCTATTGCTGTTGACTCAGCCTTCCAACTTTCCGAGGTAAAATGAGGACCTGATTGCCGGCTGCCTGCAATTTGACAGCTTGAATCTCACCAGGCTCAAGTTGACTCAGCCTTCCATCTGTCCTAGGTCGGTAAAATGAGGACCCAAAGTGTTGGGGGCAATATGTTGACTCTGTAAACCACTTAGAGAGGGCTGTAAAAGCACTATGAAGCAGTAGATAAGTCTAAATGCTATTGCCCCTCCTTCCTTCCTTCCCTCCCTCCCTTCCTCCCACCTTCCTTCCCTCCCTCCCTCCCTCCTGTCTGTAAAATGAGGACCCAAAGTGTTGGGGCAATATGCTGACTCTGTAAACCACTTAGAGAGGGCTGTAAAAGCACTATGAAGCAGTAGATAAGTCTAAATGCTATTGCCCTTCCTTCCTTCCTTCCCTCCCTCCCTCCCACCTTCCCTCCCTCCCTCCCACCTTCCCTCCCTCCTATCTGTAAAATGGTCTGTAAAATGAGGACCCAAAGTGTTGGGGGCAATATGCTGACTCTGTAAACCACTTAGAAACAGTTGTAAAGCACTATGAAGTGGTATATAATTCTTACTGCTGTTGCTATAATTTATATTCGCTTAGTAGTGGTAGCTGGACTTCCAGGCACAGGCCTAGAGCAGTAGATCAAGTGATGAGTGATGCTAGATGTCCCTTAGCGAGAAAAAACTCTGAGACTTTTCTTGCCTGTGGCAAAAGACAAGATGTGCTAGAAGTTATGTACTGAAAGCAACCTGTTTGGCCTGCATTGAAAATGTGGCAGTGGTATCTTCCCTTACACCTGAGGGCAGCGGGTTTTAGCCAACGGGCTTATATAGATGCCACACGTTAGCTCCCTGCTCCCCTCATCACTGACCTAAAGCCCTCAGCATTCGCTATTTTAAAAAAAAATCTCAATAAGGATCGGTTCCTTCTTGCTCTGGGATATTTAGCTTGCTGCAGAACCTGACAAGGCATTTGTCATGCCCCCATCAACAGCTGACAGAGAGTGAGAAAGTGGCTCCATTGGCTGTGGAGGAAACTGGGGAAGGGCAAAGTCAGGCTGGGCAGAGCAGGGGAGAGGTAGAACAAGGGAGAGGGGGTTCAGATGAAGACCAAGGACCATTCCCTCCTCATCCTAGGGCGCACAGGGAAGAACAGAGAAGAGAGCAACAGTGGCTTACCAGGGAGGAAAGGGCCCCTGATTCCCTTCACAAGGCTCACCTGGGGGATGGAGTTTAAAGGAGAGGCAAGGGAGAGGCAGTTGTCGGGAACAAATGCTGAGTTCGGTTCCACCACAAATGCGCGCACAACAAAAGCGCGCCTGACTAAACCGCAGTGTCTAAAGTGCGGTGACAAAACCGCGCGATGAATGAGCGACTAATTAGCCCTAAAGCGCGCCAACAAAAGCGCGCCGACAGAAGCGCGCTGTAACGTAACCCTAAACCTAACCCTAAACCTAACCCTAAACCTAACTGTAAATCTTACCTTAAATGAAATCGTGGTTCTGTCGGCGCGCTGTTGTCAGCGCGCTGTTGTCGGCGCGCTTTTTAAATCGCGGTTTTAGCGCCGCGGTGTTGTCGGCGCACTTATGATGTTCGCGCTTTTGACGGGTCACGGCTGAGTTCATCTGGTGTTAACTGCTTATCTGAGTTCCTGGCATCCTCCCAACTAGTTTGATTTACTGCCCTGCTACTTCACTTCTGTCAAGGCTTCTTTTATAGGCACTTGGGTGAAGAGGGATATGACATCAAAGCTCAAGAGTAGTTCGCTGCGTTGTAGGTTTTGTTTCTTTATTGTTTCTATGAAGTGGAGTGAGTTTTGTACATGTGAGGTGATGGATTCTGGATAGGGTTGGAGTTGTTTGGCGAGGAATTTGGCAAGATTCTGTAGAGGTGAGCCTATGGCGCTGACTATGGGTCTGAGTGGTGTTCCTTCTTTGTGTATCTTGGGGAAGCCATAGAGTTTGGGGCATCTGGTGCGATTTCTCCACAGGTCGCCCATGAGGCCAATGATGAAGGAAGACATGGACACGAGTCTTCTCTCGGGATGAGATGACCCAGAGCATAGTCTGGATGACTCTTTTATTGAGCATACACAAGGAAAGGGTGGAGTTGCAAGGTCCATATGGACCAATCATGGTTGTACAAGTCTATGGTATATGGTAACTCATTTACTTCCATGTAGACCTCTGAACCTAGAGAATGCCCATAGTCAGCAAATAAATCTTTTACTAGCATGCAAACTTCTGACCCCTACTTAATACTGCAGAGTCAGCATGCAAACTTCTGACCCCTACTTAGTGCTGAGAGTTAACAAGTTGTGACCTCTGCCCTACTTAGTGCTTCAGAGTCAGCAGTTTGTATTACTGAGCTTATGGTATGGTTAATCATTACTGCTGTTGTATACATGTTCCAGCATAGCTATGCATGCCTACACTTATGTTACAACAATCTGGAAGATTTCTCTCTGGGGATGATTCTTTGCTGGATCTCTTCACTGATGGCAGAGGCTTTTATTTTGGATTTGGTGGTTTTTTTCCAGGTAGGTGGTGGGAGTCTGTGTTTAGAGGTTTGTAAGCATGGTCTTGGAGTAGGTTGGATAGTTTGGCTTGGTAATCAGACGTGTTCATCACCACTGTGGCGTTACCTTTGTCTGCTGGGAGGATGATTACGTTGTTGTCTTTCCTCAGGTTGGAAATCTCCAAAACAGAAAACTTCAGCAAGAGAATAATTATGGAAGCTATTGAAATAGAGAAACACCCCCACAACATGAATAAACGTGACGATACCTCCCGCCTACCAGACATCTGGAAACCAGCCCTAGTCAACAAACGAGCCATCACTCAGGCCATTACAACATGAAACAACAGTAGACACACAGCCAGCACCAATCAGCACCAATGTACCAATCATGATACAACCACACAACCAATCATTCCACTTACTGAAACAAAGGGTCTGCATCAGCCTCCTAGTGCGGGGCTTTGGGTGAAGGGTTAGGGAAGTGCCGCTGGTGGCAAAGAGCCGGAGGGCCTTGTTCCAGTAGGACTGCATCATGGCCTGGAACTGGCTGACCATCTCAGCCTGCTGAGCCTCCAGGCGCTGGTACCTGGCCTTGCAGTCCCACAGGTCTTCCCTCTGCTTGGAAAGTCTATGCTTATAGTCCTCAGTGAGGTGCTTCTGCTGAGCCTCCTTCTCGGTCAGATCTAATTTGAACTGAGCCAGCTCTTTTGCCAACTCTTTCTCCTGGTGGCTGCTTAGCTCCAGCAACTGCTTCCTGTTGGGGCCCTAAGGAGCCTGGGCGGGCAGGTGAGGAGTGGTTGGGAGGGGAGGGGTGAGTAGAAGCTGGTGAGGTGCCCCTCGGCGTGAGTGACATCGAGTTGGCCATGCCCACCCTGTCACATGACCACCTAGCCATGCCCACCCAGCCAATCATTAGGGAGATCATATTAGTGGTCCACGAGATTTATGAATTTAGTGGTCCCTGAGGTCCAAAAGGATAGGGGCCCCTGGTTTATAGAAGGATTCAAAGGGATCTAAAAGAAATAGGGAGGAAACAATTATCTCTGATCAAGTGCAGTGAAGAAACTATAACTGGTGCAAAAATAAGAACAAATCTATATCTGGATTTAGATATGACATAAAGTGGTAGAGTTGCTTGGAAAGCAGCACAATACCTGAATTTTCTGATTCTTGTGTTAAAAACCAAACTTGTAATTTTTTGGGAACATACAGAAATTGAAACTGTTATATAGACAGAAGAAGCTAGCAGGTGATTCTTTCTACTTGTGAATTTAGAATGGAGCAGGAACACTTAGATACATGGTCACGACCATAATTTGTTCCATAACTTTGGTTATGGGTTCCATAACTTCCATACCTTTGGTTCAGGGAAGCCTCCGGAGGGCAAAAAACAGCCGAAAAGGAAGGCCGAAATCAGCTGGCCAGTGCGCGCATGCGTGCTGGAGCTGACAGGGCAATACCTCACGTGCCCTAAGAAATGGCTCCATGTGCCACTCATAGGCTCGCCGCCATGGACCTATACTATATGCCTTAATTAGAATTTGTCATCTTAAGAGTAATTTTGGAATCATCTGGGGTTTTTTTTCCAAAAAAAAGTCGTATCTAATACTATACCTCTTTTTTTTTCCTGCAAGGCCCACTCCAAGGCACAATTAAAACAGGATATAAATACTAAAGCTCCTGGTTTCGCCGGAAAATATTTATTGAGAGGCCTCTTTGTAAAGAATGCAAGCCGTAACATAGTAATTTAAGGTCTTGATCTCCTTCGGATGTGATTCAGAAAGAGAGACATTAATTGCCCAGCTGTTCCCCAGCAATTTGTAAACTGCTGCCTTACTTCTGAAATCATCTTCGTTGGAGGTCTGCAATGCCTTTTCAGAACCTTATCTTTTCAGGGTCTAAGTGCAAAACTGATTTCTCCATAAAATTCATGAAAATCAAAAGAGGGTATCAGCTATGGGTATGTTCCGATCGGTTCTACCACAAAACCGCAGACGACAAAATCGCGGTCGACGAAAGCGCGTATGTGACGTCATCACAGCGCGACGAAAAAGATCGAAAAATGTAAAAATAAAGCTAAAACCTTCCCCTAACCCCCCCAAACCTAACCCTAAACCTAACCCTTAACCTAACCCTAAACCTAACCCTTAACGTAACGAAAAACCTAACGCTAACCCTTAACCTAACGCTAAACGTAACGCTAACGCTCTAACCCTAACCCTTAACCTAACCCTAACCCTAACCCTTACCTTTATGTGAATCGGCTTGCTGTAATTTAATTTTTATTTCAATTTTTCGATCTTTTTCGTCGCGTTGTGATGACGTCACATATGCGATTTCGTCGACTGCGCTTTTGTGGAACGCGCTTTTGACGGGTCACGGTTCCGATCTAGGCTTCCCCAGCAGCACAAAGCTGAGTCTTCGTCCCGATAAACCCTTTTTATTTAATGTATAGTGAATTCCTCTCCAGCAAAGTCTCGGCCCCCAGCCTTTCAAGATAGTTCACAATTACTGACCTTTGTCAGGCTTGGAGAGTGGCCAGGTCGATATCTTTCAGAAGCCGCGATACTTGGCAAGAATGCAGGAATGAACTAAGGGTCTCCCGCAAAAACCCTTTCGCTCCTCTTTTATTCCCTATGGGAGGCATTCACTGTCCACCTGTGGTCTTACTCCCAAGTCGACCCTTGTTCTTTAGCTGTTCCCTTCGTCTGGCAACTATGCGCATGGGCACACTGGGAACAGGCTCCAGCTGTTCGTCTGCCTCACTGATGCCTGACTCCAAAGGCTGATTGTCACACAGCTGATCATTGGAACCAAACAGGTAGTAAAAAGAATGGTACTGGTTCGGTCGAACTGGTAGGATTTTTTACTACTGGTTCAGACGAACTAATCCGAACCAGTAGCATTTCACCCCTGGGTCATATGTGGAAGATTATCTGTATGCAGTTGTTTAAAGATGCAAATTAAGAAAACTGAACGTATTTACAGTGTGAGTGAGATTGGCGGTCTCAAAATGTGGTATCTAATCACATTTTGAGACCGCCAATCTCACTCACACCATAAATATAGCAGGAGAAAATGTTTTACCCTCCCCCAATTTAATCAGTACTGTGTAGAATGTCCTTGGACAGAAATATAGCTTTCGTACATTTATGGTAACTAATAAAGAATCTTTCGGGTCTTGCATTTAGAATTATTCCTCATCGCAGAATATGTATGTATGCATGTATGTATGTATGTATTTAGAGTTACAACCCCTGGTATGCCCAAATATGGCATTCCAAGAATCATGCAGAATTCAATCAGAGTCCAAGGCAAAACAATCCTTAAAGTTCCAATTTAATAAGTCAGACATCTTAGCACTTCTGTGGAATCCCAATTCTGGAAGTTACCTAGGATTCCCACCCAGTTGAAAGTTCATGATCTTGTCCCCACACCCACAAATCCATCACATGGTCCAATCTTCTTCCACACTGGCATCTCCACCCAGCTGGTTCCGGTCAGGTGCAGAGGTGCAGAGACAAAAGATGACCTTGGGCTTCTAGAAAAGAATGACAACAACACATTCCACAATTCTACTCCTTTCTATTCCCCCCTCCCAACTACTACACTAATGAAACAGCATAATGAAATAAAAGAGAGAGTGGCAGGCCAAAGATCCTAGAAGGGATATAATGGCAGGCCTGACAGACTCACTCTTAATAGCCCCCACCCTCCTCAAGAGCCCACAGCAGATGTCGCAATTAAGAGATAAAGAGATAGCTAGGTCTATTCATAGGCAAATGCCCTCACCCAAGATCCCACTAAGATAGGATTAGCCCTCTACCCATCTAGCAACAGAACTCACCACATGGCACTTGGGAAGATTACATCACCCAGCAAGGCTCAACCAAGCTTGGGACTCGAGACACTACACAGTTACCCCTGCATGGCCCCATGGGAGTCTGACAACCAATCAGAATGCATTTCTTACACAGGAACAGGAAGCTCCAAGGCAGGGCCCAAGAGAGATTATAAATCTTTCTGTCTCTCTTTCTCCCACACATGTGCTTTTTCTTTCGGCCAGGATCTCAAACTACGTGGTCCTGTCCACCATTAAACCATCTTTCCAACAAGCTTCCATGTTTTCATTGTCTTTTCTTCCCACTTGGAACTGAACCCAGATGGACATTTCTTCTAAACCAAGAACAGGCCCAGTTCAACATCCTAAAATGGCAGGGTTGTTTTGAGCTGAAAACAGAAACGAAGGCAACAAGATATAATCCAGGAGAGAACAGATGCTCTCTCTTTTTTTAAAACCCTGTCCTAATACCACTTGGTTTTAGGGATTTCCTAGTACATATATTTAGAACTCCTGCCTTAATTTCTTGGCATAATTCTTAGGATAAGACTGCACACGTTCTATAGAATGGCAGGGATCCAGCGGCCATCTCTAATCCTGTCCTTGGCAGAGTGATGTCGCTGTCACCCTTGCAATTCTCATTACCTTTAAAAAAAAAACCACCAGGAAACCAAGGTTATTATAAATATTTGCCAGCGCTGGAATGCAGCCCATTCTGTGGGAGGAAATATAGCAGACTTGCTTCAGATGTCAGCAATTTTGCATAGAGTGTCAAGGATTAGGAAATGGAACATCACACTTCTATAATGGCTAGGGAAACCTGGGAAAATTGCAGCCTTACTAAAAATAAGGGGCTTATTTTCACGTTATGTAAGTGATAGAAAATGATATTAAAGCTCCAAATGTTTTGAATGTGTCAGGATGCAATATTTTGGTGCAGAATATTTCCCCTACAAGGGAGGTAGAAATCCCCCCCTCCCGCTTTGTCAATGAGTTATTAAGGCCTAAGCCACATAACAAAGATCTACCTTCAGGCAGAGCTATAGTAGGAATTGCCCTCACCACATGGCACCTGGGAAGATTACATCACCCAGCAAGGCTTAACCAAGCCTGGGACTCAGGACAGCCTACAGAGTTGTCCCTGCATGGCCCCATGAGAGTCTGACAACCAATCAGAATACAAGCTCAAATTCAAAAGCCCAGAGAGGGTATAAAACCCAGGCATTCTCAGCATCTCCCCTCCTTTCCCCCCAGGACCTCAAACCATGTGGTCCTATCCATAATCAATAAACCTTCTTTCCAAGCAACTTCCATGAATCCAGTGTCTTTTCCCCCACTTGGAATTGAACCCAGATGGTTTCTTCCAACACTAACACCAAAACTTGGCCTCTGGAACAGGAAGCCTGAATCTTTTAAATACAGCATCTGGTTCTGCGACCTGAAAATTTTTGAAAACGGAAGCTATAACTTAAAAAACTGAGGGATTGCATCATCTCTTCCCTGTAACAACTCTCTGAAGCAGGAGGAAGTCCAACTGGCATTTTAGTTACGTCTCATGTTTGCAGAACAGACAATCATGGCCTGTGGTTTCATAGTGTAGGAGGTTAACACCCACCCCTCTCCTAGGAAAATGAGATATTTTAGGAATTATTAAAAGGGCAGAATATTTTCCCCTAAAAGAGAGGCAGAGACCCAGCTTTGTCAACGGGCCATTAAGGCCTGAGCCAGTCTATTCTACATAACAAAGATCTACCTCCTTTAAGCAGAAGCAATAATAGGAATCTCAAAGCCCTTTCATTACATCATCACCCAGCAAGAGTCAACCAAGCTTGGGACTCAGGACAGCCTACAGTTGCCCCTGCGTGGCCCCATGGGAGTCTGACAACCAATCAGAATACAAGCTCAAATTCAAAAGCCCAGAGAGGGCATAAAACCCAGGCACTCTCAGCATCTCTGCCCTTTTTTTTTTCTTCACCCAACATCTTCAAGGTACGTGATCCTGCCCAACATTAAAACCATCTGTCCAAACACCTCCATTGTTTCCAGTGTCTTTCTCCCCACTTGGAATTGAACCCAGAAGGACATTTCTTCCAACAATAGAAAGGTGCAAAGGAGGAGGGTTTGAGTTGGTCAAAAGATGGTGACACAATATCCTAACTATGTCAGAGAGAGAGGGAGAGAGAGGGAGGGAGGGAGAGAGAGGGAGAGGTGGAGAAGGAGAGTGAGGGAGAGAGAGAGAGAGTGTGTGTGTGTGTGTGTAAAAAAGAAAAACTAGAGAAAATTGTTTCCAATAATTGAAAATAAAAGAAACCAGTGTGGCTTGCATGCAAGAAAATATATATATATATATTCCCAAGTTGCAAGTAAATCCGTTCAAAATCAGAAGGCAAATGACTCAATGGTCACCAACCGTGGTCCTAAGAAAGGCAGAATGAGGGGACAAGCAGAGCTGCTTCCAAAATGGAGCGTAAACTTACGCAGAAATGCCCTTCAGAGCTTACCACCTCTTGCACGCAAAAAGATATCCGAAGAAATTTTAGCCACATCTTATTCCTCGTGACCTAGTTTTCGGTGTCTAGAATTTCCTATGGGGGCCATTGAATAAGAGTGAAGTTGTTCTGCCAGAGAAAGATACAGTACACTGCGAATCAACTCTAAAAGATCAACTCTAGGTCAATTTTATGTCCAGAGACCAATGTTTTATTACTATATAATGAGTTTATAGCACAGGGGTCATGTTTAAGACATGGGAAGCTACTAACATTTCCCCCCCTATTAGTATGATGTTATTTGGCATGATTCTTCCGGTGTTTGGAGGGGACCCTGAGCATATTCGTCCTCTTTCCCAAAATATAGACTTTTGGAGAGCCAGTTTGGTCCAGTGGTAAGGCCTAAGCTACAAACCAGGAGACTGTGAGTTCTAGTCCTGCACTTAGGCATAAAAGCAAGCTTGCACGCTCCTCTCCCGGCCACCTGTTGGAATGACCTTGGTTCCCACAGGAAATTTTTTTTGCTTTGACTGCCAGCTAAGTATCCCCCCCCCCATCCCCTCTACTGCCTTGTGGCAACCCTGAAGCCACAAAGATGGCCCCAGCCAGTTCAGAGGTGGGTTCCTACCAGTTCGCACCTATTCGGTAGAACCGGTTCGCCAAATCTACTGAACCGGTTAGAAGAGGTTCCACCAGTGGACCCGGAAAGCAGGCCACACTTACAGAAGAGGTTCCAAAAAATTTTCAAACCCACCACTGGTCCTTGGATATGATTATTCTACACTATCATGCTCATATTTATAAAACTCAGTGCCTCTGTGAAAGGTAAGGATGACTACTGCGTTTGTGGTGCAATCAGAACATTGCGTGTGTTGAAGTTGTTTTAACGCAAACCAAAGATGCCTTTTAAAAAACAAGTTTACATCATCTTCTAATGCATGCCAGTGCTGTGTGTGAGGTGGTTCTGACAAGTGTCGTCGGCATCTTCATATCCGGTCACATGGGCGTCAAGCCACTCCCATCCGGTCACATGGGCAGCAAGCCACTCCCACAAAGGAGGCCACACCCACAGAGTAGGTTCGAACAATTTTTGAAACCCACCACTGAGCCAGTTCCACTTCAGGATTGACACTTGCCTTAGGCATGAAAGCCAGCTGGGTGATTTGAGGTCATTCACCAAGGAAATGGTGAGTTTTAATCCTGCCTTAGGCTTGAAAGCTGTCTCGGTGAACCAGATGACAAGCGTCTAAATTTTGATCACGCAACCATGAGGGTGCTGCAACAGTTGTTGAGTGTGAACAATAGTCCGTGGCATTGTAGCTTCAAACTAGGGGTGAAATCCACTTACCTTTTGGTACCGGTACAGTAGCAATGTGAGCGCGCTTGGACGCTCCCACGTGCCACCTCCGTAAATGCACAGGCTCTTCTGCGCATGCGCAGGGCGTGCCTTCCAAGGTAAGCAAACAGCGAGGGGGAGAATCTGCAATGCCACACAATTTATATCCTGCTTTCTACCTAATATAAATCATGCATCGCAGCTGAACGTCGGAAAAAAACGTTTCGCCCAAACCGGTAGCATTTTTTTTTTTACTACCGGTTCGAGGGAACCGGTCTAAACCAGTAGCATTTCACCCCTGCTTCAAACGGTCGCTTTAGTGAATGGTTGTAAGTTAAGTACACCCTGTATCATAAAGCATGACTCTTTTTGTCCACGTAGCCAGAGGTCTTTGGCCCCAAATGACAGACAGCTACAGATTTAAATTCTGAATCAGTCCAGTTGAATTATGGATATGTCACTTGGGGCTGCTGACAGCATCTTTTGTTTCTGACTCAAAGCCTCTCCCAACAACCCTTTTCAAAAGCAAACTTTGAAGAGTTGTTTTCCATCCGTTGTTCTGCACCATCCAGATGTTTTCCCCAAAGTTACCACTTCGGTTGCGGAGAAGTGGCATTTTCAACAACAGTGTGTTGGCAAACCTGGGGCACACGGAGCCCTCTCTGCGAGCATATGAGCCGTCGCCCCGCTCAGCTCCACCGCGTATGCGCGCGCGCCTCCTGCTGGCCAGCTTATTTTTGGGTCTCTGCTGCGCATGCTGAGATGTGCGTGCACGCATGTGGGGGATTGCGCACCATGGGGTTGGGTGGGGAATGGTTTTTGGTTTCAGGATGCTTCAGAGAAGCCAACTAGGCACAAAATGGGTGTGGGGGTGGTGCATCTCCCCCCATGACCCATTTTCTGTCCCAGGAGGTTTCAGGGAGACCAGCTACACCCAAAATGGGTGTGGGAGGTGTGTGCAGTTCCCCCCCCCCAGGGCCCATTTGTTGTCCCAGGAGGCTTCAGGGACGCCAGCTAGATAGACTCAAAATGGGTGGTGGGTGGTGCAGCGCCCCTCCCCCCCATGGCCCATTTTTTGTCCCAGGAGGCTTCAGGGAGACCTGCTAGGCCCAAAGTGGGGGTGGGGAATGAGTGCGCCCCCCCCCCATGGCCCATTTTTTGTCCCAGGAGGCTTCAGGGACATATTGCGGATTAAAGTTAAAAGATAGTCTAAAGCAGTGTTTTTCAACCACTGTGCCGCGGCACACTAGTGTGCCGTGACATAGTGTAAGGTGTGCCGTGGGAAAATTACTTTATATATAGTCAATATAGGCACAGAGTTAAAATTTTTTAACATTTTCTAATGGTGGTGTGCCTCGTGATTTTTTTCATGAAAAAAGTGTGCCTTTGCACAAAAAAAGGTTGAAAAACACTGGTCTAAAGAACTTTTACTTTTTCCCTAATTTAAATGGATTGTTCTTTAAAAAAAAAACTCCTACATACTACACATAATTTATGCAAAGATGATAAAGGCAATCAATCACAGCTGGATTTGCACAACAGACCAAATAATAAACCATAGTTTCAAAAGTATAGTTTATTTACACAATCTGCTTCTTTCCACTAAAAGCTAAGCTACACTTCATGGCTACACATTATCTGATCTCTTCCTAATGTTAAATTCTGCTAACATTGTCAAGTACTGTTTTTTTCAGTATAACACCGGGAGGGAAGGAACATAAGACCGCTGGACCAAAACCACCGTGGATTAGGCTGAAGCCAAAGCAAATAGGAAAAAAATGTTCTTTAGCTTTCAATACTCATATTTTTCTGCTTTCTTTTTTCCTCTTCCTCCCTCTCCCTGTCTGTCTTTTGACCAGCACAATATTGGGAAAAACATCTCATCAGAAACCTGCTTGTAGTAACTATAGAGTAGTCCAGTGTTTCTTAATCTTATTTTAAATTGTGTGGACTTTGGTTGCAAGATTTGAGCAAAACGATCCAGGGGCCACACTAAGTTAGAAGTATTCTTCCCCAATTACCATATTTTTCGGACTATAAGACGCACCGGAGTATAAGACACACCAAGATTTTGAAAAACAAGAAAAAAAAGTTTTTTCCCTCCTCGGCCCCCAGGAGCACTCTGCAGGCCTCCCAAACCTTCTGCATTTTTCACAAAAACAGGGCACACAGAGGGTTTAGGAGGCTTACAGAGTGCTCCCGGGGGCGGGGAGGCCAAAAACACGACGTGTGTGGGGTTTGGGAGGCAAAAAATGGGCCTGTTTTTCACCAAAATGGGGTGTGCAGAGAGTTTGGGAGGCCTGCACAGTGCTCCAGGGGGTGGGGAGGGCAAAACACCCATTTTTGCAAAAAAAAAAACCAGGTCTGTTTTCTGCCTCCCAAACCCCCACGCATTGCATTTCCCCCTCCCCAGCCCCTAGGAGCACCCCGCAGGCCTCCCAAACACTCTGCACACCCCATTTTTGCAAAAAAACAAGCCTGTTTTTTTCCGAAAACGGGATCCATGGGGCAGGTTTTCCGGAGGCCAAAAATGGTTGTATTCGGTGTATAAGACGCACCAACATTTCCACCCTCTTGGGAGAGGGGAGTGCATCTTATACTCCTAAAAGTACAGTATTTTTGAAGTGAGCACAGCCCTAAAAGTAATACTTTCTTAGCCTGAAACTTAGCCAAGTCTTATCTACCCTGACTGGCAGATCCCCAGTGTTGCAGATGGGAGTTTTTCATATCATCTGCTACCTTATTTATTTTTCAACTAAAGATTCTGGGAGTTTCTTTCTGGAATCTTGCCGGAGCCAAGCAGGTGCTTTGAGCTGTTGCCAAGCTGCAAAAAATTTGAAGACTGAAAGCTGACAGATAATAGCTTGATGTGCACAAATTGGCAGGCTAAGCCTAGGAATGGTTATACCCATTATTTGCATGGCATTCCAAAGACTACATATACAAAACACCCACACTGCCAAATACAACAGCAGGATATAAAATTGAAATTTGTTTCCTGTGTAAGGAGACTTCTGTTTTCCATAATATAAATGTAAATCTATGTAAATATTATGTTGGGAATTTGGGAATGGAATTAAAGTTATATATAGGACACATCGCCCCCAACCAGTAGTGGGTTGTAGGCGGTAGGGCCCGGTACAGGCGTACTGGAGCCTGCCCGGAACACCGGATACCGTTCCGATACAGTGCTCCGGAGGACCCACCCGCCCGCCTGAGCTCCTTACCAGTCTTTTAAGTCTTCTGTGCTTCCGCGTACCCGCATGGCACATATAGCACCTGCGCGATGCTCCAGGAACCCACCCCTGGAATCACTGCAGTGAGTCATATGGTCATTAAACAAATCCATTCTCCCACTGATTTTCCTTGTCTGAAGCTGGGTGGGAAGATCTCAAATTACATGACCATGGGACCCAGTGGTGGGTTTCAAAAATTGTTCGAACCTACTCTGTGGGTGTGGCCTCCCTTGTGGGAGTGGCTTCTCGCCCATGTGACCGTATGGGAGTGGCTTGCCGCCCATGTGACCGGATGTGAAGATGCCGACGACACTTGTCAGAACTACCTTAAATTACCTCACACACAGCACTGGCATGCATAAGAATATGATGTAAACTTGTTTTTTAAAAGGCATCTTTGGTTTGCGTTAAAACAACTTCAACACACGCAATGTTCTGATTGCACCACAAACGCAGTAGTCATCCTTACCTTTCACAGAGGCACTGAGTTTTATACATATGAGCATGATAGTGTAGAATAATCATATCCAAGGACCAGTGGTGGGTTTCAAAATTTTTTGGAACCTCTTCTGTAGGTGTGGCCTGCTTTCCGGGTCCACTGGTGGAACCTCTTCTAACCGGTTCGGTAGATTTGACGAACCGGTTCTACCGAATAGGTGCGAACTGGTAGGAACCCACCTCTGATGGGACCCTGGAAAACATTATAGATACATGCCGTGGTGAAGGGCCCACATTTTGATCACATGACCAGCGGGATGCCATGACAGTTACAAGTCTGAGGACTGGTTGCAATTCACTTTTTTTCCAGTAACTTCAATCAGCCGCTAAACAGATGGTAATAAGTGAAGGACTACAGCTAGTCCTCAACTTACACCAACAGTTCATTTAGTGACCATTTGAAGTTACAGTGGCACTGAAAAAAGTGACGTGATCCTTTTTCAGACTTACGACCTTTGTAGCATCCCCACGGTCATGTGATCAAAATTCAGACAATTGGCAACTGATTCATAATTACGATGGTTGCAGTCACGTGCATGGACACGTGATCCCCTTTTGCAACTTTCTGATGAGCAATGTCAACGGGGAAATCAGATTCACTTAACAACCATGTTACTAACTTAACAACTGCAGTGATTCACTCAACAAATGCGGCGAGCAAGATCGTAAAATGAGGCAAAACTCACTTAACTGTCTCAATTAGCAACAGACATATTGGGCTCAATTGTGGTTGTAAGACTCCCTCTACTACATTTAGTAGCGACTGGAAATCCTTCTGAACTTTTTGCTGAAAAATATGGAATTTATAATTTATGAATTTCCTGATTAAAAGGGTAGATTATGGAAAGAAAGAAACTTACATGGAACCTTAAAGAGATAGAGTAAAATAAAAATGTACTTATTATTGTTGCTAAGATTAGAAGCTACTTATTTATTATTCTTTTCTCCCTTTTTTCTTTCTCCTTTTTGCTGTACCTATACATTTAATGAAATCTATCAGGGGTGGGTTCTAGCCAGTTCTAACCTCTTCTATAGAAGGTTCCACAAATCTATCGTGCTGTTTAGAACCAGTTCCAGCTCCCTCCCCCCCGCCTGTCCGCACCAAGCTTACCCTGCCCGCCGCTCACTGATTGGCTGGCTCCCCAATCGCCCCGCCCACCTGTAAGAGTCCTATCTAAACCTTAAAGTCTTAAAGCTGTCAAGTTTGAACACCCCTGGGGTTGTTTTTTTTTTCCTAAAGGGCTAGGGGTGGAAGGGTCTTGTAACATGACAGCTTTAAGACTTGCGTGCTTCAAATGCCAGAGTTTCTGAGCCAAAATTTTGGTTGCTAAGCAAAAGCGTTGTTAAGTGAGTTTCACCACATTTTACAAGTTGGCCACACCCACCTAGTCACATGACTGCCAAGCCACTCCCACTCAGTCCCATGGCCAGCAAGCCACTCCCACAAAGCAGGCCACATCCACAGACGAGTTTCTAAAGAGTGTTGAAACCCACCACTGACATATGTATGTATGTCTTTGGTTATTTGGGTTTTATCCCGCGTAAAATAGGAATTGTCTTGACGACGTTTCGACGAAATCTCACTCGTCATCTTCAGGCTAGTTTGCTCCTGGAAGAACGAAGCCAAGCAAACCAGCCTGAAGATGACGAATGAGATTTCGTCGAAATGTCGCCAAGACAATTCCAATTTTACACATTTTTATGTGTGTGTGTGTGTGTGTTCCAGCATAACTCTGGAATGCCTCGAGCAATTTCAACCAAACTTGATACACAGATGACTTACTCTCTAGAAAAAAAAATACTGTGGGGGGTAAGACACCTCTAACACCCCTCGGTGTGTGTTTGTGTGTGAGAGGTGGTTTTCAGCAGGTTCTGACCAGTTCTGGAGAACTGGTAGCGGAAATTTTGAGTAGTTCAGAGAATCCGTAAATACCACCTCTCACTGCTGGCCCATTGACCGTTTCGGTGACTCCATCCAGCCACCTCATTCTCTGCTGTCCCCTTCTTCTTTTGCCCTCCATCATTCCCAACATTAGGCCCTTCTCCACTGAGTCCTTCCTTCTCATTAGGTGGCCAAAGTCTTTGAGTTTCCTCTTCAGGATCTGGCCTTCTAAAGAGCAGTCAGGGCTGATCTCCTCTAGGACTGACCGGTTGGATCACCTTGCAGTCCAAGGGACTCGCAGGAGTCTTCTCCAGCACCAGAGTTCAAAGGCCTCCATTCTTTGGCGCTCAGCCTTCCTTATGGTCCAACTTTCCCAGCCATCCATTGCAACTGGGAAAACCATCGCCTTGACTATACGCACAATACAGGATTAGGAAAAATAAATACCTGGGCAATTCCGGGTATCAGCTAGTAGATCATAGAAAGCCAGCTCTTCTTCTCTTCCTGAAGTTTTCCGAGTAATGCTAAATAAGTTATTTCCTATGTCTATTCTGAAAAAAAAAAAGTTCTTACAATCTTTCCCTGCCTCCCTGGGATTTCCCCGTGGTCTCCCTTTCAAGTACAGAGCAGAGCAGATTCTTCTTGCGATCAACCAACTTTGTGCCAGATGCCGGAAGGCATGATTAAAAATGAATGGGAATTCTCTGAAGCAACGCTGCAGCCTGAACATCAAGTCTATATTTATCTCAGGAAACTCCCTTTAGGACTGCAGCAACTCGTGCAAAAACCACGTTAACTGGTTTACACAATGTGAACGAGGCGCTCCCATTCACACGTTCCACCTTTCCGTCCATTTTTAAAATACAGGTAGACCTAGACTTAATTTAGTGACCGTTCAAAATGGCACGGAAAAGTGACTTATGACTATTTTTCACACTTACGACCATTGCAGTATCCCCATGGTCAGGCGATCGAAATTCAGACGCTTGGCCACTGACTCATATTTATGACGGTTGCAGTGTCCCCGGGATCATGTGATCCCCTTCCGACAAGCCAATGTCAACGGGGAACCCAGATTCACTGAAAAAAACGTGTTACTAACTTAGCAACCACAATGATTCACTTAACAACGGCAAGAAATGAGGCAAACATCCACTTAACCATCTCACTTACCAACATACATTTTGGGTTCCCCCCCCCCTTTTCTCCGTGTGATTGATAGGCGGCTTATTTAAGCTTAGGAGTATAGGGCGCAAAGAAATGTTATTTATGTTTAAATGAATTAATGGGGAAATGCAAAAGGAATATGAAATGAGATAAATATTGGTGAAGTTGGAAGAATTTCACCTACTATTTGTATTGTTATTGTTAATGTTGCCCCAAAGAGATTTGACCCAGTCAATGCAACGTCCACATATTATATATGTTTATTATGAGCCGAGGTGGCGCAGTGGTTAAATGCAGCACTGCAGGCTACTTCAGCTGACTGCAGTTCTGCAGTTCGGCTGTTCAAATCTCACCGGCTCAAGGTTGACTCAGCCTTCCAACCTTCCGAGGTGGGTAAAATGAGGACCCGGATTGTTGTTGGGGGCAATATGCTGGCTCTGTAAACCGCTTAGAGAGGGCTGAAAGCCCTATGAAGCGGTATATAAGTCTAACTGCTATTGCTACTGGAAAATTAAAAAAAATATTTGAAAAAAAAAACCAGCCACCTAAATTTTGGCTCAACTGCGGTCGTTAAATCGAGGACTACCTATAGTGGAAAAGGCAGGAAAAAACACCCAGGGAAGGCAACGGCCCACGAGAGATTTCTCGCCCGCTCCCACCCCTCAGGAATGCCGGTGACGTCATCGTCCACGAAAGAAATTGGGGGGGGGGGGGAAGACCGGGCAGAGGAGACGGAAAAAAAAAACCCCGCAGCGGTCCTCCACGCTGCGTCACCGCATTCTTCCTTGTGACGCAGCCCCGGCGGGGCGCCGCCAGGAAAGGGGGCGGGGCGACAATAGGGTGGGGAGGAGGGATGACGGCACGTCACGTGCAGGGGCGTCGGGGGTGTGGCCCCGCCACCACCACCCCCTCCACTGCCTTCAAGGCGGAGCGCGTCACGTGGGCTAGCAATGTTTTTTTTAAAAAGGAGAGGGCGGGCCGAGAGAGGCCCCATTTAAAGAGAATGGTGCCTGTCACGTGATCCGGGCGTCCCGGAAAGACCTCGGAGGCGGCTTCTTCGGCGGCCATTTTCCCCGCCTGTGGTGGCGGAGTCGGGGGGTGGTGCTGGGAGCAAGGAGGAAAAGGCGACGCCCACTCGGGCGGGGAGAGAGCAGAGGCGGCCTTTCTCCCGGGTGACGAGCCAGCCCGGCCCTTCAGGAAGGCGGAGCTCGCAGCTGGGGCGTCTAAAAGGGCTGGGTGGCGGCGTGAGGGCCGGTCGGCCGTGCCTGCCCGCCCTCCTTTTCCTCCTCCCTCCTCCTCCTCCTCCTCCTCCTGCTCCCTCTTTCCCATCCCCGCTTCCCCGCCAGGATCAGCCGCGGCCGCCGCGCCTGGGAGCTGGGCACCATGTCGGGGCAGAGCCTGACCGACCGCATCACGGCGGCGCAGCACAGCGTGACGGGCTCGGCCGTCTCCAAGACCGTCTGCAAGGCCACCACGCACGAGCTGATGGGCCCCAAGAAGAAGCACCTCGACTGTGAGTCCGACGCCGCTGACGCCGCCGCCTCCTCCTCCTCTCGGGGCTGCCTTTCTTTTCCCCTCAAGCCGTTTTTTCCCCCCTCAGGCCGAGCCTCCTCCGCGGCTTTTCTTTCCCCCCCGCTCGGAGTCGAGGGAGGAAGGGGCGCCTCTTCGGGGTCGTGGAGCCTAAGGGGGGGGGGCGCTTTCCCTCAGGGCTCCTTCCGTGACGAAGGGTGGCAAAGTTTCTTAGGGCAGCTTCTTGTCAACCCCTCTGGGTTTCTTTTCCTTCTTATCCGCCTCCTCTTTTTATTCCCCCCCCCCCAAAAAAAAAACTCTTGAAGGAATTTGCCTTGGAAAAAGCGCAGCGTTCCTGTTAATTTGGCCGTCAGGAATATGTGGCTCCTTCGTCCTTCGTGAGGCATTGTTTCATAATAATAATACTCATAATACTACTCATAATACCACTAATAATAATTTTTTGAATATTCAGTTGACTGAGTTTCATGTTTAATGAATAAGGTATATAATAATAATAATAAATATATACTTTATTCATTAAACATCAGTTGACCGAGTTTCATGTTTCATGACTAAAGTATACAATAATAATAATAATAATAATAAATTATTATTATTTTAAGAGGGTACTTGGTTGATACCTAGGCCGTTGGCAGCAACCCTTATCGACCATTAGCACTACTCAATGGCATTTGACACATTCTTAAATGTTCAGTTGACTGAGTTTCATGTTTCATGAATAAAACTTTATAATAATACATTTTAAAATGTGTTCAGTTGACCGAGTTTCATGTTTCATGACTAAAAGTATAATAATTATAAAATAAAATATTTGTGATGCATTTTAAATGTTTAATGGGCTGTTTTATTCATGTTTAATGAATAAAAGAGACAAAAATAATAATAAAGGTCCTTTCAGCACCATTAGGCTGATTAAGTCCCGCTCCCCCCCTCCCTCTGATGCCACGCTGTTCCTTGGGCTTTCTGCGGTTTTCCTTCACTGCTTGACGGGGCTGCCTTTTAATTTTGGCTTTTAAATGAATTTTTCCTGTGCTTCCCCCCCCCCCCTTTCTTCTCCTCCCTGATGTCTGAAATCTGCATTTTTGTGGCAGCTTCTTCCGGGAGTATTTCTAATTAAATCCTGCCCCACCATCTCTCAGGTTTTTCTGATTCGGAAGTTTCACCTCCTTTCAACCATTCGGTTCTTTTGACTCTTGTAGGTATACAGGTGTGATCTTCAACTAGGAAACCAAAAGCAAGAATAGTAGTCCTTGACTTTCAACAGTTTGTTTAGTGACCTTTTGAAGTTTACAACAAGGCACTGAAAGAAGTGACTTATAACCTATTTTCACACTTAACAACCACTGTGGCATCCCCATGGTCACGGGATCAAAATTCAGATGCTTGGCAACCGACTGCTATTTATGACAGTTGCAGTGTCCCGGAGTCATGTGATCCCCTTTTGCAGCCTTCAGACAAGCAAAGTCAACGGGGAAGCCAGATTCACTTAACCACGATTAACTTAACTGCACTGATTCACTTAAGTGTGGCAAGAAAGGTCATAAAATTGGGTAAAATTCACTTAAGAACAGAAATTTTGGGCTTGATTGAGGTCATAGGTTGAGGACTATCTTTATAGAGTTGCCTGACGGCGAGATAGGCCACCTATAAGTTTAATAAATAAATATTGTGGGAAATTTAACCCTTTTTCTCCTCCCTTCCATAATTTTAGTTTAGCCTTGGTTGTTTGGGAAAGTTGAGAACCTGAAACCACTTTTCTGGTTTTGCCCTGGTCCCCGCCTTCAGCACAATAGGGATAAATTTGAATTAGGTGTCTCTAACCCTAATTGCAAAGGCAGTATAAATGATAATTTAATATTTAAGGGATTAAGTAGCTGTTTAGGAAGCCAACAGTAGTAATTCTTCACCTATTAGTGAGGCTTTTACTTTCCTCTGAATTGAATATTTTATTGAAATATTTAGTAGTTTTTAATGAAGTCATGTGGAGGGATATGATCTATATAGTGGGTATCCATTAACATGAGAGGAAGGATTTTTGACATCATATGATGACCCTTGTTGTTACTTGTATTGCCCCTAAAGAGTTTGACAGGGCAAACTTTTCATCCCATTTCATAACCCTTTTCATCCCATTTCATAACCTAAGCTGCACTGCAACATTACAATAATTTCATTTCCTGCACTCTCAAATTAACAAGTGTTGCTAGTTAGCTTTAAGGGTTTCTTCCTGTTAATATGTGGGATCAGTCTTCAACTAAATGGTTACATGTGACAGGGAAAGTTAGCATTTAGTAAAACCACATTTTATTGACTGACTTTTCTGGCTTAAAATTGACTATCACAAACTTGTTTGAAATTGCCTTGTGGTGTTATATAAAGTAGATATTTGCATTCTGAGAACTTAATTGCAATTCAGAACCATCTCCAGCATTTTTTGCTCAATTTATAGTCTAGATCTAACTTGAAGAATGATTTCATATGATTAATTTTCCACAGATTCCATGTTTATAAAACCTCTGTTCTGGATTTATAGTTCATTGACCCCAAACATGTTATTTCCTTCACTTGGTTTTTTTTGCTCCTTATAAAATGTCTGAAAAATGAGGAGAAATAGCCTTTCTGGCAAATAAAATATTTTGACCTATGTTTCAGGGTTTTTAAAAAAAATGTTCATTATATATAATTGTCAGTAAATGCTCTTAGGTGTTGGCTTAAAGTAATAGCAATAGCAGTAGACTTATATACCGCTTCATAGGCCTTTCAGGTCTCTCTAAGCGGTTTACAGAGAGTCAGCATATTGCCCCCAACAATCTGGGTCCTCATTTTATCCACCTCGGAAGGATGGAAGGCTGAGTCAACCCTGAGCCGGTGAGATTTGAACCGCTGACCTGCTGATCTAGCAGTAGCCTGCAGTGCTGCATTTAACCACTGCGCCACCTTGGCTAATGTTTCTCAACCTTAGCAACTTCAAAATGTGTGGACTTCAACTTCCAAAATTCCCTAGCCAGCAAGGCTGACAGAAGAATTCTGGGAATGGAAGTCTGCACATCTTTTTGCTGAGGTTGAAAAACACTGGTTTAGAGAACTCTTGGAAAAATCTCCTACTATTGGGTACTTTTGTATGGTACCTGATAATCTCAGTTTTATGCACGGTTAAACACTAGGCACATTTTCTGAAAAGAAAGCGCTCTTCTCAATATCTCTGTTGAACATAATTCTTTAGTCAAAAGGAGAGCTGAAGGGTTTTTTTTCCTGCACTGCCTTCATTATTTTGAACTATAATTTAGAGCTTTTTGCATTGAGAAGAATACATTGATTGCTCTCCTCAGGATTCAGTGATAGGGAACTGAGCCTAATGTTTTGTGTTTGACTAATTCATTAAGGAAGCAAAGAAGCAAATTTGTGCTCTAGCTAGAAATAATGAAAGCAATAACTTTAGATCTCTTACATGCCACAATATTTATGAGGAAGGCTAGATTTTGTTAATGCATGTGGTCTTACAACCCTATCTAATGCCAGAAAGGAACTTTCAGCTAACTCAGATTGGCAAGCAAGTTAATAGAACAGAGTCGGGTCTTTACCATATAATTTGGCCTATTGAAGCATTGAAAGCTATTTGTACCATTTGTTCAAGATGCAGTTTCATTTATCTTCTAAATGCTGTTTTTAATCTGCCAAGTGGTTCTGTTCTTACGAAAGAGTTCAGAATACTTAGCCTCTTAATCCCCATTCAAACTGCTCCTTTTCCCCACCTATCATCCATAACTAACTGATTAACAGAATAATAGAGTTGGAAGGGATTTTCTAGTCCAACCCCTTACTCAAGCAGGAAACCCTACACCATTTCAGATAAATGGTTGTTTAATCTCTTAGAAACCTCCAGTGATGGAGCACCCACAACTTCTGAACGGAAGCCATTCCACTGGTTTATTGTTCTCACTGTCAGGAAATTTCTCTTTAGTTCTAAGTTGGTTCTCTTTTTGATTAGTTTCCACCCATTATTTCTTCAGGTGCTTTGGAGAATTTGCTCTTTGTGGTAGTCTTAACCCTTAGATATTGGAAGACTGCTATTATGTCACCCTTAGTCTTTCTTTTCATTAAACTAGACATACCCATTCCTGCAATTGGATTAATAAGGCCTTGGTTACTTTATTATATAAATAAAAGCCTGGATTCAACATTTTCTCTGCTAAAACTTTAGATGTAATTTTCAGCTTTATGCCTTATCACTTCCCAAGCTAATATAGTACAGTGGTTGAAGGATCATAGAGAAAATTTGAGTTGCTCACTATAACAAATTGTACTTTTAAATTAATTACAATAGGGAAAGCCTAGATTTTTTTAAAACATAGGTTAAATTTATGCTGTGTCAATAAGATTCAGGGAGAAACACCTGGAATTTTGAATGCTGCAGCCTTCAAATGCTTGATTGCATCTGTCCTTCTTGTGATTTGTCTACTTGTTTTCTGTGAGCCGCATCTGTATACTAAATCCTCTAACTGACATTTATTTGACACTAGGAACACTGCAGCTTTCCAGTAATGCTTTTACCATATGCTCTGCTGTCTTTGGAATCCCACGACTGAAAAAATCCCCTGCTATGCTATTTTATAATTCCCAACACTCGTTCTTTTTTTATAACTCAACTCATTAATACAATAAAAATAACTATACTTAATCAGTATGTGCTCACATTGTTGTAATGCCAGTTATAATTGCCTTGTGGGTTGGACTTGAACAATATCTCAATCTGGACAAGATAATCTCCGGGAGACAGGGCTGTAGGAGATGACCAGGCTGAAGCCGGAGGGAGGGGTCAAGTACATCATCAGTCTCAAGTGCCTACATGAGATCTAAATCCAGATAACCTTGAATTCTTTTGACTCTTATCTGCTGCCAATTTGTTTTTACTATTAGTTCAGATTCTTGTTGAATGTGTTACCAATAAACCAGTTTTCATTTGAACCTGCCTTGATTCCTGATTTCCTGTGCTTGAAAAAGGCTTTGACTAAGACAATTGCATTGGCAAGATCCAACCTGTTTGTTTCACAGGGCTTTTCTACAGTGAAGGCCAGATTTGAACTATGTGCAATTTGGTTGCAGCTGCTTGCTGCATGGATTGTATAAAGTGAGACCTCCAACTAAAGCATGCAGAGTGATTCTGAAGTTCTTATCATTTTCCACTTAGTGATTCTGATGCTTTCTAGAAGGCTTACAAAAACTGATGTGCACTTTTGAGTAGCTTTCAGAGTTTTGTGATGGTTTTGTACTTGAAGATGCCAGCATGTACTTTAACCAAAATGCAGCCTCATTGGTGAGAGATGTCTTTAATTATTCTTGTATTTATTACAGGTAGTCCTTGATTTACAACCACAATTGACCCCAAAATTTCTGTAGTCAAGCAAGATTGTTGTTAAGTGCGTTTTTCCAATTTTATGACCTTTCTTGCCACAGTGATTAAGTGAATCACTGCAGTTAAGTTAGTAACATGGTCGTTAAATGAATCTGGCTTGCCCGTTGACTTTGCTGGTTAGAGGGTCACAATGGGGAATCACATCACCCTAGGACACTCCAATCGTCATAAATACATGTCAGTTGCCAAGCATCTGAATTTTAATCACACGAGCATGGGAATGCTACAAGGTGGTAAGTGTGAATATGCTCATAAGTCACTTTTTTTCAACAGGAATGGTCACTAAACAAATGATTGTAAGTTGAGGACTATCTGTAGCTATGCTGTGTGAAATGATTAACTGTTCTATGGAGCCAATGTCATTTTTCAGGTCAAGAATGATCTAGGAATATCCCAGTTGGTGTATCTTTTGCATAAAATTGATGCTTTGCATATCCCCAAAATTCCATCTTCATCAGTTGCTTAAGGCAGTGTTTCTCAACCTTGACAGCTTTAAGATATGTGGACTTCAACTCCCAGAATTTCCCAGCCATGTTTTAGATTTTCTAGATATTGTTTTCTTTATTGCTTTTATAGCTTTGTGGTAATTTTGTAAACCACCCTGTTTATTCATGGCAGGTGGCATATATATCCAATTAATAAGTGAATTGTTTTTCCACGCTAGGACTATAGTTAATCAATTTCTAACCAGTATTGTACACCTACATGCTTAGGTGCTCTATTAAGCATTTCCCTAAATGAGGTCATGTAAAAAATTTTTTTGCAAGCTTGATTTCTTTAAAATTGAAAATAGAAGTGCCTCTCAAATGAGCTCTCTTGGGGATTGAAATCATTTGGAACAAAGTTGCTGCAGTTGAATCACCTTGTTTTGAAGACTTATTTACACATCTGGGTTGGAATTTGTTTTAGAAATTCTGAAACAATTCTCCACTGCTTAGCAAATTGTGCTTCATCACTTCAATTTGTGTTGTCACAAAAACCAATTTATTTCATGGGGGCCTGATTTCAAGGAATATTTGGACTGTTTATTGATGATGGACAAACAGCTGTCCACACCAGTTTCTCATCCAAAGTAGAAATAAAAATAGCCACCTGGTTTTTTTGTTTGTCTATGCAGCATTGTGGAAATCTGTTTGCAGATTAAATGTTCTGACTGAATGTTAAGTTTTAGTAACCACACATGAACGATCGGCTGTCTGTAGAATAGTCATTCCACCTTGCCCTCATACATTATTTCTAACCTTGACATTAAATTTTTTGTCTTCCTCAAAACCTTTCTTTCATTCTAAAATAGCTAGTTTTAGGACGGTCTGTGTTTTTCATAAAATAGCAACTGTAATTTCAAAATGGGTTTTGTGGCACTAATAACAAGAGACTAAAATATCTTTCGCCTGTGTTTTAGATTACAACTCCTTTCATGTATTATCAGTGCTGCCTGACATTTATGGAGAATTTACTGTAGTCCTGATATCTTAATTGGATGAGATTGGTATGTTTGTGTTAAAAAGAAAACTCCAGTTAAAGGGACTTGCATACTACAGTTTTCCTATTATGCCAGAAATAGATGTGCTTGAGCCTAAGGAGTGACCAGCATTATTGGTCTCGCACAGAAATCTTGAGCAGAGACATTAGAATTGTATTGTTTTTATCACAGTGTACCTGCTGAATAAAGAAATACCATTATTTTTTTTAAAAAGCTAATCCTTCTTTGAACTTTAGGATGACAAACTGGCTTTCACATGGATGGAAAGTCCAGCTTTGCAATCTTGAGGGAGAATTAGTATGATTTATTTATTTATATTTCTTTTATTTGTATCCTGCCTGTATTATTTTTACAAAAAGCTCAAGGTTGCGAACATATCCAACCCACTTTCCTCCTATTTTCCCACAAAACAATTCTGCAAGGTGACCCGGGCTGAGAGAGTGATTGGTCCAAAGTCTGGCTTTTGTGGCTAAGGCAGGACTTGAACTCCTGGTCTGCCACTTTCTAGGCTGGTGCTTTAGCCGCTAGAGCAAACTGGCTCTCTGATGATGATGATGCCAGTAAAAAAAAGCATGAATGAACAATTTATGCAAAATGAAGTTGCTTGGCATCTTGCCTTGAATTCCTAACTGTTGTTCAATTTTAGATATTGTTAGAATTTTAAATTAATTTTTATTTAGTTTGAGACAGATTTCATCACAGTAATTGGCAGATATTTTTATTCTTTGTTTTATGTATGTATGTAAATAACTCAAGGAGGTAAACATATATAATACTGTACAGTACTCCTTCCCCATATTTTCCTCACAACAGCAATCTTGTGAGGTGGGTTTATACAATATAATAGCAGAGTTGGAAGGGATCTTGGAGGTCTTCTAGTCCAACCCCCTGCCTTGGCAGGAAACCCTATACTGTTTCAGACAAATGGCTATCCAACATCTTCTTAAAGACTTTCAGTGTTGGGGCATTTACAACTTCTGGAGGCAACTTCTGTTCCACTGATTAATTGTTCTAACTATCAGGAAATTTCTCCTCAGTTCTAAGCTGCTTCTCGTCTTGATTAGTTTCCACCCATTGCTTCTTGTTCTACCTGCAGGTGCCTTGGAGAATAGTTTGATTCCCTCTTCTTTGTGACAGCCCCTCAAATATTGGAAGACTGCTATCATGTATCCCCTAGTCCTTCTTTTCATTAATCTGACAGAGAGTGGTTGGCCCAAATTCACCCAGCCAGCTTTCATGTCTAAGGCGGGTCTACAATTCATTCATTTTGTTTTTAGCCTGATTCCTTAATCACTATATCAAACTGGCTGTCAGATATCTTAGCAAAGTTTATAATGAGTATCGGGATTTCATTTGACTTTTGTTGAAGTACAAGAAGCCCACGATTTACAATTTATTTAGTGACCGTTCAAACTTAACAACAGCACTGAAAGAAAAACCTCATGACCATTTCTAACATGACTATTGTAGCATCCCCTGTGGTCACATGAGCAAAATTCAGACACTTGTAACTGATTCCTGTTTATGACAGTTGCAGTGTCCTGGGTCATGTGATCCCTTTTTGCGACCTTCTGACAAGCAGTGTCAATAGGGAAGCCAGATTCACTTAACAACTGTGTCACTAATTTAACAGTGATTCACTTAACTGTGGCAAGAAAGATCTTAAAATGCGCCAAAATTCACTTAACAACACTAACTTAGGAAAGAAATTTTAGTCTCAGTTGTGGTTGTAAGTCAAGGACTATATAATTCAAATTATTGTTCACATAATATAGTCAGTTGCATAAGAATCCCTTAAATCTGAGTGTAAAGTGTAAAAAATTCTCAAGGTTAGAATTATGTAGTAATCCTTCAGCTAGTCACCTAATCTTGTTTAATTTTTTTAACATAATAAAGAGATGTGAATATTTATCCTCACCTTTCCAGGTATAGTAATGCTAGGTCTATTATTTAGAATTGTTGATTGAACCTTTCTTTCAAAAATATACATTTCTAATGTACATTTGCTCTCCTTTCTCAAGAGCTCTTTGCTGAATATTTTTTTCCTTTACTTCTTCTACTGTGGCACTTATGTACCTAAATCTACTTTGTGATATGATTGCTCACATGATTGCTTACTGCATAATGTGTTTAATAATATCCTGTGATCAAATGTGCAGTTTCTGGTCCTCTGGGGCTATGAATCCCTTTTAAAATTGAATTAATGGGTGCCAGCTAGAAATATTTTGATATTTAATTTATTCTTGCATTACAGTATTACAGCTGCAATTCTTTTTTTCCCCTTAATATCACATTTTTATTACCCCATATAATCTAGAGGCCCGGATTAGTTTTTGCTTGATCCAATAAAATTGGACAGCCTCATATCAGTGTATGGTACTGTGTTTCCCCAAAAATAAGAGGGGGTCTTATTTTCTTTTGACCCCCGAAATAAGAGCTTGGCCTTATTTTTGGGGAGATCTTATTATTTTTGAGATGTGGGAGGTGGCAAGTGTGATCACCTCATGGCTGCTGCTGTGTTGCAATATTTTTGGGGAGGGCTTATTTTTAGCACATGCGTTCAAAAGCCCGATTGGATTTATTATCTGGGGAGGTCTTATTTTCAGGGGAAACAGGGTAGATTTCACTGGTACAATCAGTGGAGTTTTAGATGCCATTGCATCTAAAATTGAATCAATCATAAATATGTGGAGGTTCTAGCATTCTGTAATAGCAATGAAATTGATACTATCTAGATAGCTTCCTGTTGCTTTTACATTGATGCATGGATTGATATAAATTGCAGTCATTAAGAGTCTGCTCCGTTGTGTTCCACAGGTTAGTGTTCTTTTATTTTAATTCATTTTTTCCCCTGAAATTTTAGCATTGGGATATATAATGTATGTGTAAAATGTAATTAGAACTAGGCTGAAGCTTTTAGTATGATTAAATAACACAGCTAAGGTCAGTTCAAAGCTTTAGTTATATAAAAAAATAGTATTGTCGGCATCAGTTACTCTAATATTGCTAGACAATGCCATATTGTCTATAATACTGTTGGCCGTCTGCCCTAGGATACTTCCTGAAAGTTACCCATTAGCCCGCAAAATATCATTTCAGAAATTCATTCTGAATAATAATGCTTGCATTGTTCTGTACTATAATCATTTAAGTAATCATTCAATTCAGAATGGTCAATTAGCAGTTCTTTTCTCTTGTTGTAAATAGCAATTACCTGATATCAATAAATAAGGTTTATTGCACAGAAAATATACTTTCGTGTAGTAATGTTTTGCTTGGTGTGTATATAATTGTTTTAAGTATAACACACTAAGTCTTCAATTGTCATTACAACTTTGGTTTTTTCACTGGGAGCACTTGTTCCAAGAATAAATTGAGTTCTCTTTCAATTATTTTTCCAGCAGCATTTCTATGACATCTGATCACTCTTTTCAATGAGAGCTCTAGGTTTAGATGATTGCTCACTGGTGCTCTCTTTGGAATTTGGAATAAAGTATTGATCAGCAGTCAGATATTATGTCCTATGATTCCTACAGTACTCCTAAATGATGCTCAAAATTAAAAAATAACATTTTAATGTCACAAATCTCAAGGTTATAACATTAGATCCCAAAAATATTGAGAATGAGATGTACAAATTCTGTTGAGTTTTGCTGATGTTTTAAAAGGATGGGGAGAATAGATATGCTATCATACAGTAAGCAGCAAATGCTACTGTATGATAGCATATCTATTCCCCCCATCCTTTCTACTGGGAAAGATTGCTGAGCCTCCTAAAATATTTATTGGAAATATATGAGGCATTTATCTCCAACCAGTCACATTCACAAAGCATGTGTTCTTTTCCTCCCTCCCTCCCTCCCTCCCTCCCCTGATTGTCCCTCATACAAGCCTTTATTGATCCTACTCCTCTATATGATATGACACACACTGATCTGTCTCAGTTTTTGATCTTGGCTCTGTTTTATGGAGTTAGATGCCTGTGTAGTGTTATCTACGGTATCTCTAATCTAAACCAGTTAGTGTTAGTTGCGGATAGTTGTGACCTTGGTGAGCGATATGGAATAATTTTAGCTCTGCCTATTACAAAACAAAAAAATGTTTTGTATCTTCAAAATCTACAAATAATACCTTATTTACCCTGTTTAACAAGCCTAACATAAATGTGTCGAGATTGTGTAATTGTGTGTGATACTAATGATAATGAAGCAATATCATGCAGAATATGCTGTGAATCCATACACATCTTTTAGATTATAAAGACCTTTTGTTTCAGGCTAAGGACCTTTATGATTGCCACTTTGATATAATTCCAATTCCTGTTATAGAACAAAGCAGGATAGGTTTTTTCAAAATGTATAGTCAAATTTAATCTCTTTGATTCTTTCTAATGGTTGATTCCAGTGATACTTATGGCTTGCAGCTTTATTTGCCAAATATTGTTCCAGATAGTTAATATTTCAGTGATCCTCAAGAAAATAAAATTCTAGGATTGTGCTTCAAAACTAATAAGGGAGGGAAATATGTGGGTTTGAGTTGACATGTTACATAGCAGCCATTTAAAGAAAACCTGCTTGTTTCATAAAAAAATATAGACTATAAAAATATAGTCTCTGGTACTATTCCGGTTACCTATAATTAACTTTGAAATATGTCCACACTAGCAGAAGAGACTTAATTTTCAGTGAGCTGAATTGATACCCATGAATACTCTCTTTAAAGAGGTGGTTACCTATTATTTCTCAGAATTTATATCCTGTTTTTGGACAGTAGGTTGAGGTAAACAACTTGATAGTTTGCTAGGTTTTTTTACATGTATATTCAGTCTGTGATAAAAGTTTCCGAAAGCTCAGCTCAGATGACACACATTTGAGTCTGTCTGAAAATTCATTTCTCAGGCACATGGATTGCTGACTACAGTGGGTTTTCCAATAATTATGTCTACAGCTTTTATGTTTAATGCAAATTGGGATTACTGATGAGATGCTGGTTATCTCTTGAGAGAAGGCTCAGAACATGTTGATTATCTCCAATTTCAAAAGTACTTTTTGATATTTCCATATAAAATGAAAAAGTGTAAAACTAGTTAAAACCAGTTCTTTAACATTCTTACTTCAATACTTTATTATAATAAACTATTCAATCGTGTGCTTTCTAGTAAGCAGTTCACAATGGGAAAGATTACGTGAGAACTAACTGCAGGCAACTGAACCATTGCCTCATTCCCTTTCAAAATTGTATTTAGATTCCCTGCTAGAGAAGATGGAAACATGAGTATATGATAATCAGGAGAAGCGGTCACTGCAAATATGGTTTCACAACTTTTCTTATAAGACTGTTGAGTGCAAAAAAGTGTCATTCACTAGGACTTCTACATAATTGTGCATAATACTATAGAAAACATGAAATGGTGAGTTTGTTAAGTTCATATTTTTCAGTGGTGATTTATTAAGCTATTCCTGTAAAAATAACATACGAACTTAATACAGGATATTGCATCAGTGAGAGGGTCATTTATCACATTCTTTTCAGTTGTATTAAAGCTCTTGAATGAGAGCTTGGCTAATATTCTTCTATCGTTGACCCTTGGCTCCACAGGATATTTAAAGAACAAATGGAATTTTTTTTAAAAAAAAGACAAAAACAAAATTAGATTTTTCCAGATAAGGACATGAATCTGAAGTGGAAATGTCAGGAGATCTCAAACAGTAGCCTATAAGATATATTGCTGTTGCAGCTTAACTTTCTCTTAGTTTCAGAGCTTCATAGTTTTAAGTTGATCTCTGTAGTTAATCCTAGGAAGCATTATAGTCCCATTACAATTTATGTCAATAAAATTGTACAGTTAATGTGTTTATTTTATGATATTGGATACTATCTGAAGACCAAAAACAGACTTGTGAGCCTTCACTTCAGTTTATATGACATTTGAGTTATTTCAGTAATGAGGTAGTATTTAACCCTTGACAATTTCTTGGATGACTGGACCCTATGCCATGAGGGCTTTATGGATGACAACCAGTAAATCAGTTTCTTGAATTACGTCAGGGAACTTATTGCTAACCGTGCAACTTGCAGACTGGAGGTGTGTTACATGGGCACAATGAGACTTGCCCATAACTGCTTGTGTTGGCATATGAAATAGTGTAGAGTAGGTTATTGCCTGCTTTGGATGAACCTATACAAGAAACCTTGGAAAACATGGTATAGTATATTATCACTGAAAAGGGAAAGTTTTTAATAGAGGCATTTGGGTTGCCTTGGATTTATGGATCACAACTCTTATCAGTGAATTAATTACAATAGGTAAATAGAGTCCCTTACATTCAGAGATGGTGGGTGTACCTGGGAAAAGTAAGTGCAGTAAACAAATCAAGGTTGGCAACTGGCCACTTAGCGAAAGAGATTAGGGATGTGGTTCTTGCTTTAATGCATTCAGAGCATCTGCAGTAGAGATGAGCAACCTTAAGTCAGTTGGGACATGCTTCTAAATAAGATTTTTGGCCAGATGAAGACCACAAGATTTCCACCCGCAGTAGTAAACTAGAGATAATTGCTTTCTGAATGGCTGAAGTCAACAGAGTCACAATCCTCTATGCCAGGGATGTCAAACTCAATTTCATTGAGGGCTGCATCAGGGTTGTGTTTCACCTTGGGGGGGACATGGGGGCGTGGCTAGCTCAATGTCACTCGTGTCGGGGGCGCCTGTGGTGGCCTGAGTGCTCTGCCAGGTAAAACCGGCTCCTGAGCTCCATTTTTGCTGACAGAAGCACTACAGGCCAATCCTTCACTGTTTCCAGGGCAGCCCCACAGGTCAAATCTAAGTACCTCGCAGGCTGGATCCAGCCCCAGGGCCTTGAGTTTGACACCCCTGCTCTATGCTGTCCATATTTTATTTCCCTGTAAATTCATAATTGAGCATTCCCCTTCCCACTGATCCCCATCTGCTGAATGCTTGCATTTAAGAAAGTTCATGCTGTAATAAATGCATTCTTTAAGCCGCTTTGCAATTTTGCTGCAGTACATCAAACTGTCTGAAAAGTCCAGTGGAACGAGTAAAGTACACGCTTAGTTCTTTTAAAGCCCACTGGTTCTCCGTGAGGCTCTTATAATATCCTCCTGTTGCTTTCAGTTACAGCTGGGTTTCATTGCAGTGATGGGAATTTGAATCCAGGCTTGGCGGATCCTGGTATGGTACAGTGCCCATTGTGCACTTAGAGGGGCATTGCATGCCCCTCCTCCATGAGGCTCTGCCCCTTGGGCACATACATATTTAAAGCAAGAAATCAAACTACGAAGTAAATTGAAGGAGATCAGAGGCAGCAGCATTCTTAGGAATAGGAATAGCTTTGCCCCCCGCCCCCCATCAAGGCTTCCAGGTTTGGCTTTGCAATAATTAGCAAAAGCAGCTTTGTTTTAGAAGGCCTTTGGTTCTTGATGGATGGAAATGATTGATGCCAGATATGTAGATCTGTTACAATATTCATGTAAGTGAATCAGCTTCCCCATTGACTTTGTTTGTCAGAAGGTTGCAAAATGTAATCATGTGACCCCAGGACACTGCAGCCATCATTAATATATGCCAGTGGCTGAGCATCTGAATTTTGATTGCATGACTACCACCTGAACGGCCACTGAATGAATGGTTGTAAATTGGGGACTACCTACATTTCTGTATTGACCTTATTGTCTAGGTCCCACCTACAGTCTGTTTAAGACTTGGACTGTTTAGAAATTTTTAGCAATAAGTAATATATAAAAGCAAACATCAGATCTTGTGCTCGATACAGTGAAGACTGTTTAACATGCCTGCTGAGAATATGCAGGATGATAATTAGCAGAAAGGTTATAATTACAACTAAGGCCTTTCTTTATCCCCTCCTTTTTAATAACAGGAAGAAAATGTAACTTTGATCAGCTGCATGCTTTGCCATCTTAAGCTTCTGGTGCTTTTAGAACTTTTGATTTCCAAACATGTATTTTCTCTTAATACTTCACTTGTGAAAATGTTTTTCTCATCTATAAAATTTAACCTGAGCTTATATCTGGTGACATATCATTATAGGGAATGTGTATTGTTGTATACCTGCAACAGGCTGCTGAAATACTAAACTGTTAGGTTTCCTTTCTTTTTTCCTTTACATTTCTGTTTGGGGATTATTTTTCTTACTACTGGTCTTGTTGAAGGGATTGGAGTACAGTGACACAGTTGATAAATCACATAAATCACAACTTTGTATTATATTAATAACAGGAAAATGCCTTCCCAAGGGCCATTATTTCTTTTATGTGTCTCAAAGACAGAATTAGCTACACTTCATAATTTTATTTTAGGATGCTTTGAACTTCTAAGATCCCTGGTTCGTGCAAAAATGACATTGTGGTTTAAATTCTAATTTACTAAACAAATCCATATTTAAGACTGGTTTCTTTTGTATTTTATTATACTTTTGCTTTAAATGATAATTCCTGCTTCCTACCTAATGACAAATAGGAATCTCAAGAAAATGTATATTATAATTTGAGGGTAGAAAGATCATCACATGGCCTGTTGCCATTTTATTTTAAAAGAAAAAAATTATTCTTACACACAGCACAACAAATCTAGTGATTTTGAACTAATGCATATTATCTTTTGGAATAAAAATCTGATCCAGATCCAAGGTGGGCAAAAAGACTGGTAATAAAATGGAAGCTGGCTGCCGGAAAGAAGGCCTCTATTTATTTGGTTTTCCAGAAACTTGTGACAGCAGCATGTTTCTGGGGTGGCTGACCAAATGGGGTTGGGATAGGTGAGCTTTTGTACATTCTTTGGAGTTTTGTGATTGAGATCTTGTGTAAGAAGAGCATCCTTTGATATTTTAATGGCTGTTGTCAGATTCCTATGGGGTCATGTAGGGGTCATGGCTGGCTCATCAGACAGAAGGGGAAATGCAAATCCTAGGTGTTTTGTTTGTCTGAGCTAATCTTGTCAGCTTACCTAATTGTGTTGCTTATTTGGAGTCTCTTTGCTTATGACTAGATTGGCCCAGTCTTTCTGAATGGATACAAAATCTCCATTCCAAGACCAGCCTCTAACACAGGGGGTCCCCAAGCTATGCTGTCTGGAGAATTCTGGGAGTTGAAGTCCACAAGTCTTAGAGTTGCCAATTTTGAAGACCTCTGCTCTAACATTCTGCCCCTTTTAATATTCCCCCCAAATATTTCATTGGGGCTGGGGGGCTTCCCACACCCTTGAGTGAAAAGAATGGTAACTAAAAGTTTCCTTTAAGTTGAGCTGACTGATAACTTAATGGACATGTGAATGTCATTATCCTGGCAATAATATAAAAGTAGTTACTGTCCTTTTTTAGGGGCATTATTTGATTTCCCTCCCACCCTCCCCCCGCCAGGATATGATATTTCTAGTGGCATCGCTATAAAGTCCAATTGTGCGTGTATTTTTCTATTTTGAAAATGGTTGCTGTACTTTATGGAGTTGTTACTCTTGAGCAGCTTGCAAATATTTGTACTACTTCATGTAATTCAAATATTAACTACCGTACATTTCTTTATGAGTAATTGCTTTCATTTGATGCACAATGTGCTCTTTGTTAACGCATCTCCATTTAGTATTGTATCACATCCTTTTAAAAAAACATTAGAAACCTTTATAAAAGGATATCACTTTCCATTACTACGTACTTTCCAACTTTTATTGGTTGTCTGGTGAATAGTAGGAATTAAAGATTGAATATTTGAGGCTTTTCTGCAGAATTACAGTTAAAACACAACAGTAATTTATTGCTAGATTAAAAAAGCAAGACTTAAAAGTTGCAACACAAATATTCCGGTTCACAGGACAATTGCTGTTACCCATGTTGTGTGACCTTTGTACATTTCATCTTGCTCCCAACTCATTCTGCTGGATACCTATTTACAAGTCTAGTGAATCCTGTTCAAATTGGATTTTTATTGCTATATTCGCCTCAGGTGGACCCAGACTACTACGGTAGAAAATCAGTATGTGTTTCATGTAGACTGAAAATTTACTTAGTTTTGTCTTAATGCTTATCAGCAAGAGTGCATGGGGGGGAAAAAACCCTGCTGAATCAGACTGACATTCCTCCAAATCACAATTTTGATTTCTAATGCCCAGTCAGAAATGGTTTTAAGAAATGGAGAGGCATTTTGTGAAACTAGTATTCGGAAGCACACATGGCCTCACAGTAAGGAATATTTAATCCAGCCATGATAATAATGTTGATGGCAAGTATATGCTTAGAAGGATCTTCTGAAATTCTAAAGGGAGGCGGTGGCTCAGTGGCTAAGATGCTAAGCTTATCGATCAGAAAGTTCAGCAGTTTGAATCTCTAGTGCCGCGTAACTGAGTGAGCTCCTGTTATTTGTCCCAGCTTCTGCCAACCTAGCAGTTCAAAAGCACGTTAAAAATGCAAGTTGGAAAAAAAGGAGCCACCTTTGGTGGGAAGGTAACAGCATTCCGTGTGCCTTCGGCGTTTAGTCATGCCGGCCACATGACCACGGAGACATCTTCGGACAGCGCTGGCTCTTCGGCTTTGAAACGGAGATGAGTACCTAGAGTCTGGAATGACTAGCACATATGTGTGAGGCAAACCTTTTACCTTTACCCTACTGAAATTCTAGCTAAAAGTATGTGTTAGAAAATGTGCAGTAAGATAAACGTGCTGTATATGACAAAAAAAACCTGTTATAAACTTACAATAGACTCCCCGAGAAAGATACTTATACCCCAGTTCCGTTGTTCCTTCTGCATTTCAGGTAACTGGCTCACTTTTAAGACTGGTCACAGCATTCTGTGGTCATATGATGCAATTTATGATTTTATTTTTAGTGGAAACTGGCCCTTTTAGCTGTAGTCAGCAAAAAAAATCATAGGGATGCATTATCTTGATTCATAACTATGGAATTCACTTAACAACCAAAGCCAAAGAGATTGTGAACCAGGAGTTAAGAAATTGGGGTAAAAACCAGGCGTTCTAGAGGCTCCATAAACACAAAAAACACCCCCAGATGGGTGACTTTGGGCCAGTCATTTTCTCTTTGTTCCCATCTTTCCTCACAGAACTGTCGTTACGGGAAAATTAAGAGGAAGGAGAAGTATTAGGTGTGTTTGCTGCCTTGAGTTACTTCTAAAAATAATAACAGCAGGGTATGAATGAATACAGTTGGTCATGTGGGTGCTGAACTTAATGTTTCTCTCATGACTTATGATGGAAATTCTGGGCTCCTTTAAGGTCAGGATTACCTGTAATAATAAAGCATCTATTCAATTCATATGGAAAAGTTGGAAATTTGTGTGGTTTTGACCACTTTTTGCATCTACCCTTTGAACAATTGGAATGTAAACTTGTACCGGGTTGCCTGGCTTAATGATTACCCTCGGATGATTAAATGTTCAGATAAACTTTAAGGTGTAAGCAGATTATTAGGAGTCATGAAGTTCCACAGAGAAAAAGGCAGTGATAAGTGAAAAGGGTCATCTCAGTTTCCTTCCCTTGTTCTAGATTATTCTGTTGTCCCTCTGTTGGGTTAAGAAGAAGGAACAGACTATTCCTTTCATGCTGAATGTTTCTGTGTGCAGAAACATTTTGAATTTGTACTATTTCAAATGCGCAGAGCTTCGTTTTGAGTTTGAAGCAGCTGTTTTGCATCTGGAGGGGTGTGCTTTGGTCAGCTTGGAAATATCTTGAATTATTTCATCATTCCACTCATTTTTGTTCATTAGTATAAATCCACACTCTTTCATGGCCCCATGGCCCCTTTCTACTGCATTCAAAGCAACATTGACACACTCTATGTCCATTTTCCATCCATTCCAATGGAAGGTTAATTTTATCTTCTAACTTCTTACAGAAGACCCTTGTTCCAAACCATTTAGCATGATCTTTCCCTGTATTTCATTTTGAATTTGGCAGTTCAAATCTCACCGGCTCAAGGTTAACTCAGCCTTCCATCCTTCCTAGGTGGGTAAAATGAGGACCCAGATTGTTGGGGGCAATATGCTGACTCTGTAAACCACTTAGAGAGGGCTGTAAAGTACCATATAAGTCTAAGTGCTATTGCTATATGCAGAAAGCATAACCACAGCTTGGTTTTATCCCAAGCGTGGCCATGCTTTTTTTTAGCAAGCTTGAGTTCTAAACTAGAGACTATCTTAAAAACCAACATATACTGTTGCTTAAGAACAATCCCATGAATTGCTTTGTCCGGGTGGTGCCTTGACAGAGAAACAAATGCAGGTTGAGTTTGAGATGTTCATTTTAGTTTTGAATTATTGGAAGCTCTTACATTGCAAGCTAAAGAATTTCAGTTTGGTTTAATTGAAATTAGAAATGTAGTTCATAATCACTTTTTTAATAATCTAGCCCAGTGATGAGCCAAGTGCTCAAAGCGTGTGCGCACACCCCCAAAACACAATGTGCCCACCCACACATGTTCCCTGCCCCCCACGCATGCCCGCGTGACAGCCCCTGCATGTGCCGCACACCCCTGCACATGCCATCACCTCACATGTGCCCCGCCTCCCTATGTGTGCCCCTCCCCTGTGTGTCTCCCACACATGCACGGCAGAGACCCGAAAACTAGCTGGCCAATGGGAGGCACATGCGCATGTGCGGCAGAGCTGAACAGGGGCGACGGCTCACATGCCATCAGAGAGTGCACTGCATGCCACCTCTGGCACACATGCATTAAGTTCCCCATCACGGACCTAGCCTAAACCAGAGAAGATGGGAAACTGAAAAGCCCAGTTTAAATTACTCTTTGGAAACTAATTGCATATTAAAGGGTTTTTCTTTAAGCAAGTCTTTGTTGGAAGCAGACATGGATGCTAAAGTTCTGAGGCATACTGGATATAATGCTTTTTATTCATTGTGTTTTAATATGTTTATGTATCTAATTGTGTTTAATAATAGAGCTCCATTGTTTGGTTAGTCTTTGAACATATTTGGAAAAAAGGCAGGATATAAATTCCATAAATGAACAAAGCCAGTCTTTTCAATGAATTGTGTGGTTGACCATATCGAAAGCTAGCATTTAGTCATGAGAATCAAGAGGCAGGAAGCAATTTGGTCTCATTCAGGAAGTGGGGACAATATATATTTCCAATACTTCATTTGTGGAAACAAAAATCCTCCACATAAAGAAATTTCATCCAAATAAGATATTAATAATAAGGTTTTCCTCTAAATAGTTGCATATGCATATTTCCTCCTTTTCCTATTAAGTTGCCTTCTTTCTCCTCCTCCCCCCTCCCTTTTTTTTCTCTGACATTAAAACCATTAAACTAAATTTGGCAGTGAAACTGTCTTAAATGTTTGTAATGCTTTTTAAACATTTTTAACCAGCTCAATCACTTAAGTGGATCGGTGGCTGTAAGTCTCTAACCTTGTTATATGGCAACTTAATTCTTCCTAATGGTCTTGGCATAAACCAGCTTAGTTATTCCTAATTGTCAAGGCTGCTTTTTCTCTACTGGTCTACTTTGTGAAGGCAGGTTCTAGTAGAGCCACAATACCAGTGGTAGGTTGCAGGCGGTACGCCCCGGTACCGGCGTACTGGAACCTGCCCGGAGCACCGGATTCCGTTCCGGTATGGTGCTCCGGAGGGCCCACCCGCCCGCCTGAGCTCCTTACCTGTCTTTTAAGGCTTCTGCGCACATGCGCATGGCGCATACAGTTCCTGCGCGATGCTCTGCGGAACAGCCGGAGCATCGCGGAGGTGCTAAGACGCATGCGCGCATCCATGTGGGCCCGTTCCAGCTGTGGAATGGTTGGAATGGGATCCAGAACCCACCACTGCCCAATACCCATGGATAATGCCGAGCAATTTCATAAACTAGAAGTTACTAATACTGAGAACATTAGTATTAGGGTCTGAAGCAAAAAAGCACTTTGGAGTGGGTGTGAATGTGTGATTTGCTGCATTTGTCTGCACATCCTTAAGGTAGCCATGACTTTCTCCATAGTGAGGGGAGGAGTATCCAGGATGGGTTGACCTTATCTTCTCGTTGATTGGACTGAGTCAGGTAAGCTCTTGGTATACATCCCTGATCCACCAGGCACCGCCCAGTTATCGACTCAGTCCCTCAACTGGATGGTTTGCCATTCTGGATCTCTGATAATTTGGAAATAATTTTAAAGAAAGAAATAGAATTAATTCTTCTCCCTAGAGCAGTAGCCGCAAGCGAGCTGGACAGCTCCCTGAGTGGCAAGAAAGCCTGTCAAAAAACCCCTTGGGGCGGCATGCTGCCCAGTGAGACAAGTATCACTCAGAAAAAGAAATCTGCCGGGCAAGCAGGAAACAAAGGGCACAAGCCTTCCAAAGGCAAGCCCTGCTGCGGAGGCTACAGCGGCACCGGAGCGCTCCGCCGCTCCCCACACTTCTCTGTGTCTCATTCCAACCGGGGTCTCTGGTCAAGAAGGTGACCTCCACCACCATAGGCAGGTGGTTGAGAACCTGCATTGCTACGGCCTACCAGTCCCAGGGCACACATTCACCGAGCCCCATCACAGCACACTCCACACGAAGTGCGGCCACCACTGCGGCCTGGGCAACACAGGGCTCATTGACAGAGATATGTAGGGCAGCCACGTGGTCTTCCCCCCTCACCCTTCGTGAGGAACTACAACGAGGCTTCGTTTGGTCGCAGGGTATTACGGGTGGTTCACAGGACAGGGGACACACCCCACCAGGCGTAGTTTGGCCATGGGCCCTCAGTATGTTACCCTCCCTAGGAACGTGTTAGATTTGGTACGTCCCATCCTGGATACTCCTCCCCTCACTAGGGAGAAAGGGTGTTGATACTTAACTGATACACCTCTTCTCATAGTGGGGGAGGAGTATCCAGACCCTCCCTGTCATGGTAATGTAACATGTGTTATGATGGATGTTGCATTAATATGTTCAAGTTATAATTCAATAAAGAACTTGAAACCTTAACAAAAGTCTGGAGTGGATGGCACAACAGGTTGGATAGAGTTTCGCCAATAACTGGGCGGTGCCTGGTGGATCAGGGACGTATACCAAGAGTTTATCTGACTCAGTCTAATCAACGAGAGGATAAGGTCAACCCATCCTGGATATTCCTCCCCCACTATGAGAAGAGGCGTATCAGGTAAATACCAAGGCCCTTTTTCTGGCCTTGCGTGGGAGCTATATGGAACCAGAATGGCAGATATTTAAATTAAAAATTAAGTGCTGACAGAGGGCCAGAAACCTGTTTTTCTAACTATAAGTTGCTAACAAGGCACTAAAAGGTGATTGCCTCCTTAGACCTACAGTTAGCCAAAGGAAGATAGTTCCACAATGGATCAAAAACTCTTAATTCTTCTTCTACCTTCTTGTAAATGTAATTCTCTGTTTTCAACCACAAATTTTTCTAAGCAGATGCCTGAGTGAATAATTCACTTTTACAAGCAGTAGCATGATAGATGTTATCATAATAGATGTTAAGATGTCTAAAAAGCTGTCTTTTGGTGATATAAATTCAAAATAGTCTTTTAGGAAGGTGTTGAGAAATTATGTGAAGATAATGATCTTCACATAATGAAGATAATGTTGAGCTTCCTGTTTGAAACCTATTTTCTCCCTGTGAATTTCATCAGTAGTTTAATTTAGCAGTAAAAATTAAGAGTAGTACATGATTTTACTTAATTTTTGTTTTCCTACTATTGCAGGCAGAGCTCAATTTACAGCCGTTCATTTAGTGACTTTTTGAAGTTACAGCAGCACTGAAAAAAGTGGCTTATGATCATTTTTCACACTTGTGACCTCTGCAGCATCCCCCATGGTCACATGATTTACATTCGGGTGCTTGACAATTATCATATTTTTCAGAGTATAACACACACCTTTTTCTGTCAAAAAAGAGGGTGAAAATCTGGGTGCGTCTTATATACTGAAGACAGCATTTTTGGCTTACTGAAACCATGCCTCCTTTGAAAAAAATGGCCATGCATAGCCTTTAGGAGGCTTATAGAGTGCTCCTGGGGGCTGGGAAGGGCAAAAATGAGAGAAAAATGAGCCATTTTTTGCTTGTTTGTGCCCCCCCCCCCCCGCCCCCAGGAGCACTCTATAAGCCTCCTAAAGGCTATGCTGCCCCTTTTTTTACGAAAACAGGCCCATTTTCACAAAAAAAACAAGCTATTTTAGGGTGGTCTGCAGAGGGCAAAAACTTCTTTTTTTAATTTGCCTCTTCAAAATCTTGGGGCGTTTTATACTCCGAAAAATACATTAACTCGCATTTATGACGGTTGCAGTGTCCCACAGTCATGTGAGTCCCTTTTGCCACCTTCTGACAAGCAAAGTCAATGGGAGAAACCAGATTCGCTTAACAACCGTGTTATTAATTTAATAACTGCGGTGATTCACTTAACAACTGTGGCCAGAAAAGTTGTAAATGGAGTAAAATTCACTTAACACACTTCGCCACAGAAAAGTTGGGTTCTATTGTTGGTCCGTAAGTCGAGGTCTACCTGTAGAGGAATTCTTTGGCGTGGGATCTAGAATGTATTCTATGGAAGAGGCACGGTTTAAATCCAGATGTGCTCTTCTTTCAGTGGCTCATGGGACCCTGGGGGAATAAGAAGCTTTTCCTAATGGAATGCAGCTTGTTTGGCTTGAAATATCAATATGCATTTTCCTTCTTTTTCAGATTTAATACTGTGTACGAATGACATGAACGTAAACATCCCACAGTTGGCAGACAGCCTATTTGAAAGGACAACTAACAGTAGCTGGGTAGTAGTCTTCAAATCTCTCATCACAACTCACCATCTCATTGTTCATGGAAATGAGGTAACACCTGCTTCTCTTATAACTCTAATTAATGCCTGTGAAACATGTTAGATCCCCCTTTCCTATAATTACCAGCAATTGTGGCCGGTTGCTAGGCTGGGGAATATTGTTTTGGAAATACATATGGGTCCTTTTTTCTCTCTCTCCCTGGTGGCTTTCTTTTTGATCAGGGAGGGGAAAAAGATAGTTAAAAAGAATAAAAAGATAAAGGACTAGCAAATACATGTTGAAGAGCAAAATACCAGAATATATCTCACAATCCAATTTACATACAAAGGAAGACTGGTGTATTTTGGTGTCACAAGTGTATTTGCACCTCAGCTTAAAAGTGCTAAGTCTGCTAGTTTCAAAACAAAACGCAGTCTGAAGGACATTGTATTTTAAATGATACTTGTTAGTTATTGTATGATAAACAAAAGAGGGAACAGGGTTCCGGGGGTGGGGAATTCTATACAAATTCATCTGAGAAAAAGATGTGTGTTACACTCCTTGGCTTGAAGTATTTCTGCAGGCTGTATATTTGTGTCCATGTACAACATGCAACTGTGGTTCTTGGTAAGAGGTCCCTTGTCTCTTTATCTCTAAAGGAGATATTTAAATATACCCTAATTTTGAAAGCCAAACTGGTAAAACTTTATCATGGGTGCTTTAGGTTAATTCCTACTTCCATTCAGTTTTTATATTTAGTTCATATGCTGTAAATATACGTGTGTGTGTGTGTGTGTAAATGTAAAGGTTCCCCTCGCACATATGTGCTAGTCGTTCCTGACTCTAGGGGGCAGTGCTCATCTCCATTTCAAAAATGAAGAGCCAGCACTGTCCGAAGAAATCTCCATGGTCATGTGGCTGGCATGATTAAATGCCGAAGGGTCATGGAACACTTACCTTCCCACCAAAGTGGTTCCTATTTTTCTATTAGCATTTATACATGCTTTCAAGCTGCTAGGTTGGAAGAAGTAACGAGTATCGGGAGCTCACTCTGTTATGTGGCGCTAGGGATTCAAACCACCGAACTGCCAACCTTTCTGATCGGCAAGCTCAGCGTCTTAGCCACTGAGCCACCATGTCCCTGTGTGTGTGTGTTCTGAAATTTCTTAATGCTACTATAGATAGTCCTCGATTTACGAATGTTTGCTTGGTGACTGGTTATCATTATAACCTACCTGAAAAAAGGGAATTATAACTTGGTCCTGAAGTTGCAATGGTCATGTCACACACACCCCATACAGTCATGTTACTACATGTTTGGCAACATGGCCACATTTGCAGCCTCCTATAATCGCATGACTTGTGTTTTATGATGGTTTTGCTGAAAATTGACAGCTGTTTTTGGTTTTTAGCAGAACCATGCCATAGAAAACTCTGGGTTTCACATAATGACTGCCATGTTCATTTAATGGTTTCACAAAGAAGGTCATAAAATAGAGTTGATCACGTTACTGATCTGTTTTAGGGTCATCATGGCATACCATCTTAATGGGCAGGCTCCGTTATGATTGTATGTTGAGTACTATCTCTATTTAGAATCTCTTCTGAAGTGTAATGTGAATTGTGCCTTTCCCTGAGTTTTGGCTTCCATTCTCCTAAAGATTAATGTTTTCTTAAACCCTTTTAGCTAAAAACAATTTCCAATTGTCCCCAATTAAAAGTAGAACAATACTCCAATTATAATCCTCCGCTGTGAGCAGAAACAATGCTTTTCGGTTTGCCTATTTAATGTTGCCTGTACTAACGTGTCTCAGGTATATAATTGTCCTCGCAAAAAGGGTGGGGCAGACCAGTGTATTTACAGAACAATGATGCTATATCATTCTGACAAACATATCCGGAGTATTAAACTAGCTCCTCATCTCATACTTCTATACTACAATACTTTTATTTATACCGTGCAATTCATGTCTTTGGCATTAGTGAGAACTTTATCAGTAAAGAAACAGGAAGCTGTGGGCTAGACAAGACTGAGAAATTAATGGGCTAGATATGAGTCATCCCAAATGAGCATCATTAACCATATGGTTAAATCGTGACTGATTAAATGACTAAAGTGCCTTGCCATACAGTTGTGTGCATTGTTCTAAGTAGGCCAATGGTGAACCGATCCAAGTTTTTAAAGCAAATTAGCCGTATCTCTTTAACTTTCAGATAAGGTTTTAGTTCCTCTGACAAGATTTGCAATCAATGTCACTTTTTATGGGATGATAGGCTAGTAATTTTTCTCGTAATAATTCATTTCCAGAGAAATCTGTTGGCTCACAATGGTTTTCTTTAACCTGGTGAACAGACTATATTTATATACTCGATTCTCGGAATTTTAAACTCCATTTCGCTATGTGAAATATATTGAGCCATGTACAGTTCCAGTTGAATAACTGAGTCATTTTCTTCCTTCCAGCGTTTTACCCAGTACTTGGCTTCCAGAAACACATTGTTTAACTTGAGCAATTTCTTGGACAAAAGTGGATTGCAAGGTAAATTCTTCGATCTGTGTCAAATAATCCCTAACTTTTTTCTTAATAGTGTTTTGCAGTTTTATGTCCAATGAAATAGTGCCTCTGCGACGCTCCGGCTGTTCCACGGAACATCGTGCAGGCACTGTACGCACCATGCGCATGTGCGCAGTCTTATGTCCAATGAAATACTCTAACAAGAAAAGCTAAATTGCACTATGATAGAAACTAAAAGCCCCCCTTTTGCCCCCCTGAAGAACACATGTACATGTTTACAAATATGTTTACTTCATTAGTTGCATTGAGTGCTTGTAAAAAATGGGTTGGTTACATGGGTGACCCACTTCACAAGTGTTACAACTTATGACCGTAATGGGCAAGTCTATTACAATTATAAGTTGAGGACTATGTATATTGCAGTTTTATTCAAGCTGATCAATAAACCACTACTCGCACTCCCAGCTTTGACGTTAATAAGCAAAATGGGGGTGGAGTGGGGGAGCCCAAGGCATAATATCTGACGTGATTCATAGCAAAACATATATGCTGCTGATAATTAACAAACTGATTCAAATACATAAATTTGCTAGTGGGCAATCCTTTGAATGTCACCTCTTTAATATTAATCTGGTTTCACATAAGAAATAACTTGCTTTCTCTTTGCTTCCTTTAGGATATGATATGTCCACATTTATTAGGAGATATAGCAGATATTTGAATGAGAAAGCAGTTTCCTACAGACAAGTAGCTTTTGACTTTACAAAAGTAAAAAGAGGGTAAGTATTTCACACAGGTGAACCCATCACTTGTTTGCAGCGCCCGCTTTAATCATGCAGAATAATTTAGAATCTAAAAATTCAAAGAAAAATTCATTTTCAAAGCTTCAAGGATCTGATCCTTTCTGGAAACTCATATAGAATTTGCTTAAACTATTTAAACATTAGTACTATTGTAGATAACTGTTATATTACCCCTGCTAAATCCACCCTGATAATATGCAACTATTCGAAAACAAAGCAATAACAGCATACAAGCAATGAAAATCAACAACAAAATTAGCCTCCTAAAATTAATATACAATGAAACGTATAACTCTTGCTAAAATGGGAAATGGAGACAAACAAATAAATGGACCAGGAATTTTGGGCATATTGTTGTAATGGGGAAAAAAAGTAAAATTATAATAATTACTGTATTTTTAAGATTATAAGACGCACCTTTTTACCTCAAAAAAAAAAAAGGCTAAAAATCTGGGTGCATATTATATGTTGAATACAGAATTTTTTGCCTCCTGAAACCCTGTCTCCTTCACCCAAATGGCCTTGCATAGTTTGTAGGAGGCTTTCAGAGAGCTCCTGGGGCTGGGGAGGGCAGAAATGAGCAGGAAATGGCCTATTTTTTGCTCAATTTTGCCTCCCCCCCCCACCTCCAGAAACACTCTATAAGCCCATTTTTCACGAAAAATGGGCCATCTTTGCTTGTTTTTTTGAGGGGGGGGCGCGTCCCCGCCAGGAACACTCTACAAGCCTCCTAAGGGTTATTCATGCCCTTTTTTGGAAAAAGGGGGGGGTCATTTTCACGAAAAATGGGCTGTTTTGGGGAGGTTTGCAGAGTGCAAAAACTTTTTTTAAAAAATTTGCCTCTTCAAAACCTGGGTGTGTCTTATACTCCGAAAAATACGGTAAGTGGCTTTATGACTTTCTTATAAGCATAGTCAATGGGGAAGCCAAATACACTTCACATTCATGTTATTAACTTAACTACTACAGTGATTCACTTAGCATCTCTGGCAAGAAAGGTCATAAAGAAGGGCAAAATTCATTTTTAAAATGTCTCAATTAGCAACAGAAATTTTGAGCTCAGTTGTGGCTGTAAGTTGAAGACTTCCTGTACTACATTTAGTAGCGACTGGAAATCTTTCTGAATTTTTTGCTGAAAAACATGGAATTTATGATTTATGAATTTTCTGATTAATCGGATAGATTATGGAAAGACAGTAACTTATATGGAGCCAAAGAGATTAAAGAAAAAATAAAAATGTACATATTATTGTTGTTAAGATTAGAAGCCACTTAATTATTATTATTTCTTTTTTTTTTGTCTCTTTCTTTTTTCAGCTTTCTATTTTTTTCTTTGTTTCACTTTAGCTTAAAAACTATTGCTTTTGCTCTGTGGATAAATTTATTTTTTAAATGCACATACACAACAAATCAATATAGAATGAATACAGAGACTTTCTTTTTAAAGTTGTGGTGTATTCTATTAACCAGTGACTCAGTTGTCAAGCACTTTCATTTTTCTTGTGATTGCTTCAAGGAAAGTAAACACTTGTTTCAGAGAAAGTAAAAAAAAAACCACCGTTGATGATTAGGTTCATTATGTACTGATCCAGGTAGTTGGCACAATTGATCTGAAAATAAGTGGCATCAGGCAACATGCATGTGCAAACTTTAGACTATTGCAGACTAACAGCCAGAACTTCTAATTGGATGGAAGTTGAAGAATGTGGGGGATAATTCTTGAAAATCTACTAGCCTATCTGGTTCTTAAAACCCCAAACTAGCTCCCAGTTTGTGTATTTTAGAAATTCCAAACTACATAACTAAATAGTTTTAATGGGGATAAAAGGGTAGTTCAGGAATTACTCCCAGTCCAAATCATTACTTTGATGTGCATACCTGAGAAAAAGGAAGTGGAAAAAAAACATAGCAGTCTTAAACCTCTGGAAACATCTGTGGCAGGTATTATACCAAATCCATTTACTTATCTTAACAAGTTTTCTTTTGTTTAATAGAGCTGATGGAGTCATGAGGACAATGAATACTGAAAAACTGGTAAAAACTGTACCAATTATACAAAACCAAATGGATGCACTGCTTGATTTCAATGTAAGTCATTTTAGCTACTCATAAAGGAATATTAGAGAGGAGCTTTTACATGATCAGAATTAATCTTGTGGCATTGGTTTCAGTTTACTGAATTAATCTTGATTTAATTTATGTCTCATTAATGACATCTAAACACCTTGTTAAATTTGCATAAGGTAGTAAAAACCTATGTTTGCCTACAAGTAGCGTATTGTCTTTTATATTCTTTCACTTGTTCTTCCTATATATATATATCCTATCTTATCCCATCCCATCCCATCCATCCATCCATCCATCCATCCATCAATCTATCATAGAACGTACATATTTCATGACATAAAAATATGTATATAGCTAAATATATTCGTGAAGTATTTAAAATACACTGTTGTGTTAGAGAAAATAGATTTTGCATCGACAGTAGTTCAGAACTAATAGCTGGGTTGAAATGTACTCAAACGTGGTTTGTGTTACCACTGTTTAGAATTCATACCCTGGTTTGAAGTTCAAAATGTAAGGTGTGGATCATTCTTACAGTTCCTTCATACCTAAAATGAAGTAGAAATCCAGAACTGTTAGTAGGCCAATGTAGCAAGACCAGACTTTGTCCCACTGAGTTCTTCTGTTAATCGTACAGATGAAAGCAATCAAAGCTGGGGAATGTGATTGCTCTGGGCCCGTGTTTTTCAAGCATGACAACTTTTAAGTTGCGTGAACTTCAACTTCCAGAATTCTAGGGGTTGAAGTCCACTTATGTTAAAGTTGACAAGTTGAACACCGCTCTGGAAACATTGTAGGCCCTTTAGCAGTTAGCTGCTATGCCTGCCTTTTGTTCATTAGAACCAGATTTGAAATTGGGGAATGAAACTCACTTCAATTTTCTCTTGGCAAAATAGTCATTTCTAACCTCTAACCCAGAAGAAATGCCCTCGTTAGTTGGTGTTAGATAGCAGTCAATTCGCCTGGCTAAACGATACAGAAAACACAACCAGATGGGCTAAATCTACTTTATTGTAAGACTTCATCAAACAGAATCTTGCAAGTCTGAAAGTACGAACTTCCTGCCACCAACTTTTAAACCGCCTGATCAATTAGGGTGGGTCCTTCCTCAGTTTCTTCCTCTAAGCATTAAGTCTTTGGCAGCTTCCCCTTCTCTTGTCTGATTGATTCCAAGGCAACATCTCTTTCTCTCAGATTTGTTTGTATCTCGCCTTTATTATTTTTACAAACAAGCCATGGCAGCAAACATACGCAACAACTTCCTCCTCTTATTTCCCCACAATAACCACCCCGTTAGATAAGTTGGGCTGAGAGAGGATGACTGATCTAAAGTCACTCTACTGGCTTTCATGACTAAGGCTGGCCGTAAACTCACAATCTCCCATTTGTTATCCTCGTGCCTTAACCATTAGACCAAAATGGCTCTAGCCCAAGGTCCCCACACACTCCATTACTACAGTAGAATGTTGACAGAACCACACACATTTATGAGAAAGGGATAGACTTTTTCCCCCCCTCTCTCTTTCTCCATACATTGTACATAGTTGCATTACTCTGGATGAATAACTGCAAATCAGTTTCCCAATGTGGGATAATATTTATGAAAGGATATTTTAATGTGATTTTTGTTGAATTGCAAAGTTTGGGAAGGGCTACAAGTAGGAATGTAAGTTTGCCGTTTTATTTTCATCAGTAAGGTAAAGGTTCCCCTTGCACATATGTGCTAGTCGTCCCTAACTCTAGGGGGCGGTGCTCATCTTAGTTTCAAAACCGAAGAGCCAGCACTGTTCAAAGACATCTCTGTGGTCATCTAGCCAGGATGACTAAATGCTGAAGGCGCATGGAGCTCTGTTAACAATTTATCTTGCTAAGTGAGTAATTTGTTAAGTGAGTTTTGCCCCACTTTATGACTTTTTTTGTGCTACATTTGTTAAGTGAATCACTTTGGTTGTTAGCACAGTTGTTAAGTGAATCTGGCTTCCCCGTTAACTTTGCTTGTCAGAAGGTTGCAAAAGGGGATCGTATGAGCAGTGGTAGTGCAGGGGTTAGAATGCAGTATTGCAGGCAAATTCTGCCCATTGCCAGGACGTTCGATTCTGACCGGCTCAAGGTTGACTCAGCCTTCCATCCTTTCGAAGTCGGTAAAACACAGATTGTTGGGGGCGATATGCTGACTCTGTAAACCGCTTAGAGAGGGTTGTAAAGCACTGCGAAGCGATACTTAAGTCTAAGTGCTATTATTATATGACCCCGGGACATTGCAACCGTCATGAATACATACCATGGTCAAGTATCCGAATGTAAATCACATGACCATGAGGAAGTTGCAACAGTCACTAAGTGTGAAAAGGGTCGTGTCACTTTTATTCAGTGCTATTGTAACTTCAAATGGTCACTGACTGAACTGTTGTAAATCAAGGACTACCTGAATGAGTTTATATGCAATGTCAAAGGAAGAAATCTGTATCCGCAATATGAAGTAGAAGATAGTTTGGATGTTTTTTTTCCCCTCAGTTTGCTTAACTTCCCTCTTTCTCCCTCTCTCTCCTTCTCCCTTCTCCTCTCCTTTTTTTTTAACAGGTCAACAGCAATGAACTCACAAATGGTGTAATTAATGCAGCCTTCATGCTCCTTTTCAAAGATGCCATTAGACTTTTTGCAGCATATAATGAAGGGATTATTAATTTGCTGGGTAAGAACTTTCTCAGTCACTTACTCCTTATACTTAGTAAGGTTGTGAATTTCATTTTCATTGTTTTTCAAGATAATTTCAGATCAGCCTTTAAGAGCGGCTTTCTTTACATATAAACAGAAATAATCCTGAATACAAGCTGATTCAGAATAATTTTGACACAATTGGTTCTTTAAATTATAATTTTTCTGTAAAACCATTCACCACACATCAAATTACACTTTTTCCTTTGTTCCTTCTTTATGGAATGTGGCAATGTTGGCAATAGATTTCATGTTAACTCAAGTTTTGTTGTCATAACTTATGTTGTTAGAGTGTTTTAAGGATAGATGCCAAGACCCTGAGTAGAGTAAGCAGGTTACACATTTCCATTAATAGATAATGCCCTCTACACACTGTATTAAATGTAATGTTATAATCAAAAATTCATACTTCACTAGTCACTGTGAATCAACTCCATGTAAAGACGAAATGAAGGCTAGAAAATATGACAATTTGTAGTTTGTCTCATTCTTGATAAGTTGAATTTCTAATTTCTGCTTTTTAAGCTACAGGTAATTGGCTTACTGTAATTGTGCCTGCCATAAATTGGGGCATCCCTATTTACGGTGGTAAAATGGGATGCCCCATGACCTGACCTGTTCTTGCAACGTTTTTTGCAATGATCAAAACCATTGTTAAACAAACCTATTATTCACATATGGCTGAACACCACCAGTTCTGGCTAAAATGTCATAAATCATGATCATATAACTGCAGGGCACTGCAGATGCCATAAATACAGACCAATTGCCGAGTTTCCAAATTGCAGTCACAATTGACAATTAGCAGGGTGCAACTTGCAACTTCAAAACTGGGTTGTAAGGGGGGAAATGTCTTGGCCAAGACACTTCCAATTTTACACAGGAGAAAACCCAAATAACCAAAGACACACACACACACACACACCACACACACCACTTTATATATAACAAGGGTAACCTTCGTGATATTTTTAGAGCAGCTCAAATATACATTTATGCTGTGGGATTTCATTTTAGTATTTAGTATAAACACAGGCTTTTTTAGAATTCTAATTTTAAGTAATTACCTGTTTGAATTTAATTCCAGCTGGCATCCCACTCGTTCTTATTTTGGAACTGTTGTTGGTGTATCAGACCTTCATAATACATTGACAGGTTGCAAGGAAATGTTTGTGATGTTTAAGATTTAATAATGTGAACAGTTGTGAACATCTCTGACCTTTGTAACTGTGTAATACACAGATTTTTTTCTGTAAACAAGATGATTATCACGACTGTTGTCATTTTAAAAAATTTCCTTCTGCAGAAAAATACTTTGACATGAAAAAGAACCAATGCAAGGAAGCCCTTGACATATATAAGAAGTTTCTGACTAGAATGGCAAGAATTTCTGAATTTCTCAAAGTTGCGGAGGTAAAAATTGCTTAGTCCCTAAAGAATATTCTTACTGTTTTATTATTTACTATATTTTGACTGGATATTATTGTCAAGAATTTATGGAATGTTTAGACATTTCATTGAAAGCTTACTTCAGTGCTTTTGAATCTTGGCCATTTTAAGATAGGTTGACTTCAATTCCCAGAATTCCCTAGCCATGGCTGGCTGGGGAATTCTGGGAATTGAAGTCCATCTATCTTCAAATGGCCAAGATTGAGAAACACAGGCGTAGATTAAACCACACTGAAGAGAAGTCCAATGGGAGGATTAATATTGGTGCAGATATAGATTTTGTGAACATTTCATTCAAGTTGGCTGCTTTCCAACACTGTTGATACACAATACTGAGGCCTTTATCTCATTAAATCTCTTTGTTCTTACAGCAAGTGGGGATAGATAGAGGAGACATACCAGATCTTTCTCAGGTAAATTCATTATGATTAATTATTATCTTGGTATACATGCCATCTTCAGTTGTCAAAAAGACAATTTTGATGGAATTTCATCATACTTACAGAATGGATTTTTTTTTTGTATAAAAACCATAAATTTAAAATCTGCAGTTTTCCCCATGGTTCAACTTTTGCACAGACGATTTTTAAATTCTTCAGGATTGATCCTTGAAAAGCTTGATAGTTTTTATTCTTGTCTGCCATTTTCCCTCTTTAGGTTTATATTTTGAGGCTTTAAGCTGTTGATATTTTTGTTTCATTTTAAACCTTTGTTGCCACGTAGAGTTACTGTGGTGAGAGAGATGGAGATATATTTATTTATTTTTAAATTTTCCCTTAAAGTGCTGTGTTCTTGAATGTAAATCATATTTTGAATTTTCGTATCAAGCTAAAAAAAAGTACCTCAGTACAGCACATGATTGCCAAGAGCCAAGAAAGGATGACAAAGATTTATAGTAATTAATACACTGATTTGGCTTATAGTAGCTGCTTTAAAATTGTATTCCTTGGAATGTGGAATCAATGCCAGCTCTTAAATGTACCACATTATCTGCTTTTTCCTTAAATTTATGATCGTTTTTTAATCTGTGTCTGACAATATAATGGAACCCCATATGCTACTTAATACATTTTAATCACTGGAGAATGATAACTTTATATTGCTGCCAATCTTGCAATTACAATTAGGCAGCAAGTATAGGGTTACAAACTAATAATCCTGAAGATTATGTTTTATGTTTTTTTAATGGTTTTTAATGCTTTTGATTTTTTTCATTATTTTTGCTAGGTTTTTGGTCATTTCTGTACCATAAAAAAGTATACAATCATAACTGGCTTGTCATTTCCCAGGGAACAACCCAGATCTTCAAGGACTTAAATAGCACTCAAATTTATATACCGCTTCAAAGTGCTTTACAGCCCTCTCTAAGCGGTTTACAGAGACAGCATATTGCCCCCAACAATCTGGGTCCTCATTTTCATTGACCTCAGAAAGATGGAGGGTTGAGTCAATCTTGAGCCAGTCAAGATTGAACTCCTGGCAGTGGGCAGAGTTAGCCTGTAATACTGCATTCTAACCACTGTGCCACCATGCCTGCCTGCCTGCCTTCCTTCCTTCCTTCCCTCCCACCCTCCCAATAACACCTAGACTTATACTGCTTCACACTTCTTTACAGCCTCTCTCTAAATCGTTTACAGAGTCAGCCTATTGCCCCCAACAATCTGGGTCCTCATTTTACCAACCTTGGAAGGAGGGAAGGCTGAGTCAACCTTAAGCCGGTCAGGATCAAACTCCTGACAGTCTGCAGAATTAGCCTGTAATAACTGCATTCTAACCCCTGCACCACCACAACTTACAAAACATCCACAGACTTGAGGCTGGGAAGGTTAACATTAAATATTTTGGATTTTCTAACCAATTGATGAATTGTCTTGTAGGCACCAAGTAGTCTCCTGGATGCTTTAGAGCAGCACCTGGCCTCCTTGGAAGGAAAGAAAATCAAAGATTCCACTGCTGCTAGCAGGTATGTGTCGGAGGCTTTTTGTAGCAAGCTGGGCATTGGGTAGCATGCAAGCTTCTTTGGATATGCTTTGCATATTTTGATGATTTTTGTAGCTGGTTCCTTTGCCTGACAAAATTTCATACCAGCTGATCTGCTTTGTGAGAACAAATGGAAAATTATATGTGACGCTCTCTTAGAGGGCAAAACCAGTCTTGGTCCTTGTGTTTGTAAATATAAAGAGGTTTTGTGGACCTCTTAAACATGAAACTCTGAAATGGTGTCTTGGGGAGGTTTACTCTAGGAAAAAGTGGCTCACCTTTGTTCCCAACAGCAGTAAATCTGTGGGACAGGTTTGACGACTGGTCGAAGTGCACCCTGTGAATATTTATATCTCAGGGTGGACAAGAAACTGGTCTCCCCAGGTTAGTCCAACACCATAATGCCGTGATGGCAAACCTATGGCACGCGTGCCACAGGTGGCATGCGGAGCTCTCTCTCTCTCGGCATATGAGCCGCCGCCCCAGCTCAGCTCCACCACGCATGTGCGTGCCTCCCACCAGCCAGCTGATTTTCATGACTCTGCTGTGCATGCAGGGAGAGAGGGGCGCTTGTGGAAGACATGTGTCCATATGTGGAGGGGTCATGTGTGCATGCGTGAGGGCAGAGGGGAATGCGTTGCGATGTGGTGCACCCACCACCACCCGTTTTTGGTCCCAGGAGGTTTTAGAGAGGCCTGCTAGGCCCAAAACGGGGTGCAAGGGGGATAATGCGTGCATGTGCAGGGGGTGTGGGGCGCTCACATGCACAGGAGGATGGTGCGCACATGGAGTGTGTCATGCACGCATTACATGTGTGGGCAGGTGCTTTTGGTACACAACAATAAAAAGGTTAACCATCATTGCCATAATGGCTACTAAATCTTTCATAATTTATTGGATATAAACAGACCCTACTCATGGTCACTTATGCCCTAGTCACTTCCTGTCTTGAATATTACAACAGGCTCTACATGGGACTGCTCTAGAAGAGCATCTGGAAGCTCCAGTTGGTGCAAAATGCAGCAGCCCACATGGTTTTGTGCAGACACCGGTGCACACATGTATAGCCTCTCTTGCAGGAGCTGCATTGCTTGCCAATTTGCTTCTGGGTGCAATTTAAGGTGCTGGTTGTCACCTTTCAAGCCCTTCATCACTTGGGACCAGTTGATCTGAGGGACCGTCTCTTGCTGGTCACATCTACCTGGCCCATCAGAGCAGGGAGGCAGGGAATGTTGCGAGTCCCAACTCTGAGGGAGATATACTTGGGTGGGACTGAGAAGAAGGGCCTTCCCCGTGGTGGCTCCCTCTCTCTGGAACATCATTCCCCCAGAGATTAGAATAGCCCCCACTAATACTCTTCCAGAAGGCGCTGAAGACCTGGTTCTGGCAGCTGAGCCTGGGGAACCCAGAGCGGGATGAAGCCCATTAAATGGCTCATGTGATTGGCTGTCATCGGGGCAGGAGATGGGGGGGGTGATTTTGTTATATTGTACTATATTAATTTATTTGATTCTTTTTGTTCATTTTTATTGTTGTAAGTGGTTTTACATTCTGTAAGCCGCCTTAAGTCGCCACGGGCGAATAGGTGGCAATATAAATAAAATAAATAAATAAGTAAGTAAGTAAATAAAACCCAAACAAAACAAGATACATAAAGTTCTCAAAGCTGGACTGATGATTTTGCTCTTTTATCCCCCCGAAGCGTCGTGTTATTTTGAATAGCTTAAAAGTCACGCCTGTGAGGCACATAATTGGGAATGAACACAGCCTAAATCAATAACCAGTCTATTAATCTAGTATAAAATGTAATAAAAACTTCAGTCCCAGCATTGTGTTGAAGGAATTATTAATAAATGCATTGTTTGTTGCTTCTCTCGTCATCTTTGTAAAAATTAAGATCTCCAGGAGTATATAAATCTGTTGGGATTCAGGCAGAAAAGCCACTCAATTCTAGGCCACAGTAGGTCCATCTGGTCAGAAAAGGGGAGGAGTTTCCATTTGGAATGCTGAATAAATGAAAGTACAGCAGAATCCCTTTTCCTATCTACACTGTATAACAGTCGGTTTCCTATTGTCCTGTTTTCCTAGGGCTACCACGCTTTCCAATGCCGTTTCTTCCCTCGCAAGTACTGGCCTCTCGCTCACCAAAGTCGATGAAAGGGAAAAACAAGCTGCATTAGAGGAAGAGCAGGCCCGCTTAAAAGCTCTAAAGGTTGGTGTTGTTTTTTTTCTTCCTTTAGACCAGGGGTGTCAAACTCGATTTCATTGAGGGATGCATCAGGGTTGTGTTTGACCTTGGAGAGGGAGGCCAGGGGGGAGGGGGGGAGGCCAGCTTGACATCACTCATGTCGGGGGCACCTGTGGTGGCCAAGTGCTAAGGACTTCCCTCAGACCCTCTCTCTCATTATAATCTTCCTTCCTTCCTTCCTTCCTTCCTTCCTTCCTTCCTTCCTTCCTTCCTTCCTTCCTTCCTTCCTTCCTTCCTTTTCCCTTCCCTGTTCATTCTCCTTTCTTCTTCCTTCCCCTCTTTCCTTATTTTCCCTTCCTTGATATCTTCCAAATCTTTCCTTTGTCTTTGTCTTTCCTCTTTCCCTTTCTCCTTTACTGCCCCTTCTTGCATGCTCAAATGTAAAAGGGGAAACATTTCTCTTTTTGATTTGCTTTTAGTTTGTTTTGCTAGTCCTCTGCCAATAAAAATGGTGCTTCGGGGGCAGGGGCTCCTGCAGCCACCCCAGGTCCATTTTCACCTTCTGCAACCCTTGACCCTCCCGAGCTCTGTTTTCACCAGCAGAGACATGCGGGCCAGTCCTTTGCTGTTTCCAGGGCAGCCCCATGGGGCAGATCTAAGTACCCGCCTTACATTAGACACCCCTGCTTTAGACCAGTGTGTCTCAACCTTGGCAAATTTAAGATGTGGGGACTTGAGGAACTCATGCTGGGGAATTCTGGGAACTGAAGTCCGTGTAATTAAAGTTGCCTTGATTGAGAAACACTGCTTTTTAAATCAGTTTCTGTATGTTCGATGCCCCTTGGATTGCAGATCATAAACAGGTTGCTTGGGCCTTGGTTTAGTTCATGTGTTATTGAAGCCAAAAATGACTTGTTCTTGGGCATCAAGACAATAATAATATAATACAATAGCAGAGTTGGAAGGACCTTGGAGGTCTTCTAGTCCAACCCCCTGCCTAGGCAGGAAACCCTATACTGTTTCAGACAAATGGTATCCATCTTCTTCTTAAAGACTTCCAATGTTGGGCCATTCACAACTTCTGGAGGCAAGTTGTTCCCCTGATTAATTGTTCTAACTGTCAGGAAATGTATCCTTAGTTCTAAGTTGCTTCTCTCCTTGATTAGTTTCCACCCATTGCTTCTTCTACACTCAGGTGCCTTGGAGAATAGTTTGACTTCCTCTTCTTTGTGGCAACCCCTGGGATATTGGAAGACTGCTATCATGTCTCCCCTAGTCCTTCTTTTCATTAAAGTAGACATATCCAGTTCCTGCAACCGTTCTTCATATGTTTTAGCCTCCAGTCCCCTAATCATCTTTGTTGCTCTTCTCTGCACTCTTTCTAGAGTCTCCACATCTTTTCTACATCGTGGTGACCAAAACTGAATGCAGTATTCCAAGTGTGGCCTTACCAAGGCATTATAAAGTGGTATTAACACTTCACGTGATCTTGATTCTATCCCTCTGTTTATGTAGCCTAGAACTGTCTTGACTTTTTTGGCAGCTGCTGCACACGGCTGGCTCCTATTTAAATGGTTGTCCACTAGGACTCCAAGATCCCTCTCAGTTACTACTATTGAGCAAGGTACCACCTATACTGTACCTGTGCATTTTGCTTTTCTTGCCTAAATGTAGAACCTTACTCTTTTCACCATTGAATTTCATTTTAATCACCTGATTTTTTTTTAATTCTGGTTTTACTTTTCCACTAGGAACAGCGTCTAAAAGAGCTTGCAAAGAAACCCCACTCGTCTTTAACCACAGCCTCTTCCCCCGTGTCTAATGCTGCAGGAAGTATAATGACCACCCCAGCTATCGATATTTTTTCCACCCCCAGCTCTTCAAACAGGTAAGATTCAGAATAGGTGGGTTTTTTTCTTTTTGCCAGGTGTTACTTTGAGAGAAATGCCACTCTCTTTCTAACGTCAGAGCAACTTGACAGACAAACTGAAAGCTCTCAGCCCAATTCACCTCACAGGGTTGCTGTGGTAGAGACAATAGGACGGGAAAGGTGCATTGGATATGTTTGTAGATTGTAAAAAAATAAAAGTGGGGTATGAATAAATAATAAATAAAAAGAGGTCATAATGGCCCTGTTAATACTCCAGCATCATTCCTCACCCCGAAGTACATTGCAGGAAGAGGTTTTTGGTCCAGAGGGGGATACTAAGATGAGGTTCTGTAACATAGAGCTACTTTGAGCATGGCAGCCTCCTTTGAATTGGATGAACTGCCTCTTTTAAGTTCCAGCTTTGGTTTCTCAGGAGGTAAATTCTGAATCCCTGCTTCAGTCTGGGTATGTTCCCAGGGGCTGTTCTGAAGGGGTTCTTAAATGGAACAATGGCGCTCTTGTTTAAATATTTACGATGCTCTTCTGTGTGTTATTGTTTCTGTAGTTCATCAAAGCTGCCAAATGACTTGCTTGATTTACAGCCAGCTTTTCACCCAGGTGTGAATCCGATATCCTCCGCACCACAAGTGGGAGGGACCTGGGCAGGTAAGAGGACTTGTTGTGATTATTACTTGGCCACTTTCACTCTTGATAAAAATGCACAATTCCTCTCTGTATTTGGTTGATAAAAGTTATTATTTTAATACTTCTAAATATGTGGATCACATATTTCTTTAAAGCCTTAAAATTTTCATGGACCAGAACAAGTTTTTTGTTTTGAATTTCCATCACAATTATTGAATTGCTATTTATTTTATTGGGCTGCGGTGTTGTGTAAGTTACGAACAATGTCCATAATCGGCTGATTTGCCTCTATTCTTTGAGCCATATTTGCAAACACAGGTGGGATTTCAATAGCAGGACAAAATATATGGCTAATAAGAAAAAGAAAAACAAACTAGCATCATGTCAGCTTATTTCCCGTCTCCAAACTGTGGGCTCTGGGTTGAGCTGTACTGATGCTTTAGGGCAGAGGTCCTCAAACTTGGCAACTTTAAGACTTGTGGACTTCAACTCCCAGAATTCTGCAGCCAGCTGGCTGGAGAATTCTGGGAGTTGAAGTCCACAAATCTTAAAGTTGCCAAGTTTGGGGACCCCTGCTTTAGGAAGTGATAGATAAGACGCTGAGATTGTCAATTAGAAAGTTTGACAATTTGGCAGTTCGAATCCTTAGCACCGCGTAACAGAGTGAGCTCCCGTTACTTGTCCCAACTTCTGCCAACCTAGCAGTTTGAAAGCATGTAAAAATGCAAGTAGAAAAATAGGGACCACCTTTGGGGGGAAGATAACAGCGTTCCGTGCACCTTTGGCATTAAGTCATGCCGTCCACATGACCACAGAGACGTCTTCGGACAGCTGGCTCTTCGGCTTTGAAACAGAGATGAGCACCGGCCCCTAGAGTCAGGAACGACTAGCACATATGTGTGAGGGGAACCTTTATCTTTACCTAAGCAGAGACTGGAATACGTATGTAGGTGTTTAGATACCTAAATTTATAGATTAAAATTTGAGAAAGCGTCTCTCAGACTTGAATAAAACAATTTTAAAATAATTCAAGGGAATGGCACATAAGATGCAGGTTATGCATCACTGTTAAGGAAGTTACGCTTAGCTCATTACAATTCTATTCTAAGACATAAATGTGTTACTGGTATCTTCCCCATTTCCATTTCACAGTAATGATTAGTCTTCATTTTTGCATCAAACCAGAGGGAGTAGGGCTTGAACTGTTAGATTGGCTTTAACAAGAGTAATAAGTAGGTTTCAGTCTGGTTTCAGTCTATGAATAGAAAAAAGATTATTTGTAGAAACACTTTGAAGTACGGCAAAAACAGGAAAATTCCCTATTACTATATAAGGGTTGATCCTTTCAAAATCCAATTTTAGGATACTAAGCTTAGGTTCTTTGTGGGCTGTTATTTCATATAAAACTTTTTTCAGCCATATAGTCTATTATTCATGAAACCATTTGATGTTAACATATTATGTCCCATATTTATGTATTTGTTGCATTTGCTTTTCCATCAGGAACTCAAAGTGACATTCGTACTGTTTCTCAACTAGTCAAGGAATTAGATGTAGTTCTTCCACTATGCTTTTCCAGGAAAATTTTTAAAATTTTTGCCTCATTAAAATTCAGTCAACAGTTTACAGTATTTGGCTACTGCATTTTAAATGTCTATTTTTTCTTAATAAAAACGTGCATTTCAGTGTATAAACACAATTATTAAACTTCTGTAAACTAAATAAAAAAAATGCAGCCAACAGACTAAGCCATTGTTTAAAAAAAAAAAAGCAGAATTCTCTGCAAGAATAAAATCTTGAATATGAACTTGATATTGTAGCTTTCCAGAATTTAAGAATTTTTTAAAAAACAACCATAAACATCATGATTCTGTTTTGTATTTGCTGCTTTGCTGTTTGAAGGGAATCGTGGATGGTAGAGAGAATATTAAAAGCTCTTTACGTTAGGATTTCATTTCCTCTTTCATCTGTGTTCTTTTTTCCCCTAAATAACAATGCAGATCTTTATCCTGCTTGCTTTTGTTATCTGATCTGCCTTTCACATTGCAACGGGATTGTTATGCGCTTTCTTTTAAGCACTAGTGTATTATGTGGTCTGAATCAGAGTAACCATATTTATATGGTAGCTGTTCATTAAAACGGGAGGGGGCTGAAGCAACCCCCCCCCTTTTTTATTGTGATAGCCAAAGTAGCATCCTATCTAAAATTGTTTACATGGAAGAAAATCTGTAGGAAGGCCATAATTATAGTTCTGAATGTTTTCCTTGAGAAAATGATAAGCCATTGTAAGGTTTTTACTCAATCTATCATTTGATGCACATGTTCAGCTTTGTCTTCTATCACCTACCCCATAATCCTGTGCTAGAATGGAGCTAGGATTATGCTCACTGAAAATTATGGAAGTTGAAGTCTAACTCACCTGGAGAGAACAAAAAATTTGGAGAAAGCTGTGTAGCTTTTTGGCAGAAAGCTGCTTTTGGCCTTGAAGAAATGGAGAAGGTCTGGATGAAAATAGATTTTATTTCATTTAATTTTAATTTTAAAATTTGTTCAACGCATTTAATAGGATTATTCCACTTTTTTCCTTTCTATCATGCTGAAAGTATAATTCAATAGCGACCCCAGGGGTCCCGAGCCCCCATTTTGGAAGAGGCACAGGCCTCTTTGAAAAGTTCATTTCTGCTCTGAGATTGTGATTGGAAGCTGAACCAAAGGTGCATTTTCAAGGGGCAACTGGACTTCCTTTGCTTTTCGTTGAAGGCGTTTTGCTTCTCATCCAAGAAGCTTCTTCAGTTCTGACTTGTGAATAGAGTCAGATTGAGTCAGAACTGAAGAAGCTTCTTGGATGAGAAGGAAAATGTTTTCAAGGAAAATCAAAGAAAGTCCAGTTGCCCCTTGAAAAAGCACCTTAGGAACAACTATGACCTGGATGACTGAGAATCTCCATAGACCAGGGAGTCAGCAACCCACGGCTATGGAGCTGCATGCGTCTCTTTCATCCCTCTGCTGCGGCTCCCTGTCAGCGGTTAGCTCCACAATTGATAGGGCTTTCGGTTAGACAGGTAGAGGAGAAAGGATGCTGCACTAGAAGGAGACTCTATGGTGGGGAAACCAGACCCATTCAGCTCCAGAATTGAACCGGGGGGGGGGGGGCTTCTGGTTAGGACCTTTGTGGCTCTGAGTGTTTAAGGTTGCCAACTCCTACAATAGACATTGGAAGTTGAAGTTAGAAATACTTACTAGATGGCATTAGAGGGTTCCTGTTTGCAATTTTGTTCATAGAGGAGAAAGCTAAAAGATAAAATCTCCCAATTTTAGGCTTGCTTTTTCCGTTACCTGCATTTAGTCTCCATATTGAACCGAGAAAACTCATCTCTAACCTGTAAAAAAGACTAGAAAAAGGCTTTTAATTTTTACAGGCTCTTATTATGCTTTGATGATTTTTTTTTATCAATCCATCAAATTTTTTAAGCCAACAGTGTAAAATAATACAATACAATACAATAGCAGAGTTGGAAGGGATCTTGGAGGTTTTCTAGTCCAACCCCCTGCCTAGGCAGGAAACCCTATACCGTTTCAGACAAATGGTATCCAACATCTTCTTAAAGACTTGCAGTGTTGGGGCATTCACAACTTCTGGAGGCAAGCTGTTCCCCTGATTAATTGTTCTAACTGTCTGGAAATTTCCCCTCAGTTCTAAGTTGCTTCTCTCCTTGATTAGTTTCCACCCATTGCTTCTTGTCCTGCCCTCAGGTGCTTTGTAGAATAGCTTGACTTCCTCTTCTTTGTGGCAACCCCTGAGATATTGGAAGACTGCTATCATGTCTCCTCTAGTCCTTCTTTCTATTAAATAGACATACCCAGTTCCTGCAACCGTTCTTCATATGTTTTAGCCTCCAGTCCCCTAATCATCTTTGTTGCTCTTCTCTGCACTCTTTCTAGAGTCTCCACATCTTTTCTACATCTTGATGACCAAAACTGAATGCATTATTCCAAGTGTGGCCTTACCAAGGCCTTATAAAGTGGTATTAACACTTCACGTGATCTTGATTCTATCCCTCTGTTTATGCAGCCTAGTACTGTGTTGGCTTTTCTGGCAGCTGCTGCACACTGCTGGCTCATATTTAAATGGTTGTCCACTAGGACTCCAAGATCCCTTTCACAGTTACTACTGTTGAGCAAGGTACCACCTATACTGTACCTGTGCATTTTGTTTTTGTTGCCTAAATGTAGAACCTTACTCTTTTCACCATTGAATTTCATTTTATTAGATAGTGCCCAATGTTCAAGTTTGTCAAGATCCTTCTGTATCTTAAGCCTGTCTTCTGGAGTGTTGGCTATTCCTGCCAGCTTGGTGTCATCTGCAAATTTGATGAGTTCCCCATTTATTCCCTCATCCAAATCATTGATGATGTTGAAGAGTACTGGGCCCAAAACAGAGCCTTGGGGTACTCCACTGCATACTTCCCTCCATGAAGATGCAGTTCTATTGAGAACTACACGTTGAGTGCGGTTGGTCAGCCAGTTACGACTCCATCTGGTAGTGATGCTGTCCATCCCCCATTCTTCTACTTTATCTAGTAGTAGGTTATGGTCTACCTTATCAAATGCCTTACTGAAGTCCAAGTTAACTATGAAACATTGTACTGTGAGCCACTCAGAATGTTAGGAAGTGAAGGAACAAAAAATCACTGAATGAACGAATGAGCTCTGTGGAATTCATATCCACAATTCATAACCATTTTCGTTGTATACATGATGTACAATGACAATAAAGGCTATACTATATCCAAAATCCTTAAGGATCAGAATGAGCTACTGATTTATTTGCCTTTGATCTCAAATAGGGTTCTCTGATAATTGCTGTATAAAGTATTTGAAAGAGGTAAAAATAAAAAAATAAATGGTGATGCCTGTGATGGAGAGAAAATTGCAAGTTCAACCAGCAACTGAGAAGAATATTTCATAGAGTTCATAAAATGGGCCCTAATCTTCAGAGTGATTCATGCTCTAATACATTTGTCAATCTTTAAGGAGATACAAGACTCGAATCAGTGTTCTATTTGACAATAGAAACTGGTTGTACAATGAACGACGACAGTACCATTATACAGTTTCAAACAAAAGGTGCTTGTGTTGGACATACCAGTTCAGTATCTAACCCACTGATAGGAGAGTTGACAAAGATTAATTGCATGCACAGATGGTAAAAGTCCAAAGTGAAAGTTGACGCCGGGACTTTCCTTCCAACAGTGATGGAAGTACACAAACCTCCATCTTGAAGAACTGGCATTTCCTTTCCATTTATTGATTGACTCGGTAATCCAGTCCCATCAAGTCACTGTTGACTCTTAGAAACCACATAGATGGATTCCATTTCTTACTTCATTTTTGAAGCTTTTTGAGATTTGCTTGGGTATTAGTAAATGTCTAGGTTAAATAGATAACTCTATATAGCAATGAAAGGAAACTTTTGCAGTGTTCTAGCTCAGCTTGGAGATAACATCTAGCCAATCTCAATCAACTTTGAAAAACTAAGCCTGGTCAGACCTGATTAGTGCTTGAGTGATAGGCTGTCAGGAAATCCCTAGGCTATAAACTAGACTGGAAAATTTGGAAGAAAAAAAAAAATCCACGGAAAGAGCAAATCACTTCAATATTGTTGTCACGAAAATCACAAAAATATGTTCATGAAGTCATCACAGGAGTTGAGCCGGACTCTGAAGGGACCTGTATATACACTGAACAAATTAACTAATTTAGCTTGATCAAGCTAGCTATTTTGATTTGAAGACAAAAGACATGATTCAGAGCACATGGGGTTATGAACACAGCATCCGTTTGCAGCTCTTAAAATCATTTCCCAGAATTGCTGAACAAGTCACGCAGTCTCAGGAAAAAAAGCATAGCTGTTTATCTGTTTGAAAAAAAACCCCAGATAAAATAGCAACTTGTTAAGATGTTGCTTTCCTTTTGTAGACAATGCTTGGGTATTGTCTACGGGTAGTCCTCGATTTATGACCACAATGGAGCCCAGAATTGATGGCGCTAAGTGAGAAATTTTTAGTTTTGCCCCATTTTATCACTTCCCTTGCCATGTTTGTTAAACGAATCCCTGCAGTTGTTAAATTAGTAACGTGGTTGTTAAGTGAATCTGGCTTCCCCATTGACTTTGCTTGTCAGGAGGTCACAAAAGGGGACTCTGTAACCATCATAAATGTGAACCAGTTGTCAAAGCATCCAAATGTAAATCATCTGACCATGGAGATGCTGCAGTGGTCATAAATGTGAAAAATGATCATAAGTTGCTTTTTCCAGTACTGTTGTAATTTCAAATGGTCACTGAACGAACTGTTGTAAGTCAAGGACTACCTGTACAGTGCTCTGAGTTTGATGAATGCATGCACCATCTCCTTGTAAGTGTAATTAGTAGTTCTTTTCCAGGTAAGGATAGTATGCAAACCACTGAGTGGTCACATCTTCTATTAATCAGTGTTCGAAATTCATAATTGTAGCTTGACAGTCCACTTAACTAGACATAGCAGCCATTCTGCCCATTATAAAAGAGTGGCTGATCTTTATTCAGGCCACAAAGTAGAACGAGGACACAGACTTATAGCATGCATTAACCAGAATAATTTAATCTATCAAATGTGCCCCCAGGTTTTATCTAGATGCAAGCTTGTCAGTGGATATTGAGAGTCCATGACTGGAGGAGACATGGCAACAGGGTCAGCCAACGAGGGCTGTTTGGAAACTGAAAAAGTATTTGGTGTGTGAACAACAAGGAGGCAGCAAGGAGCCTGGGCGTGGCTTAGTTAAACTGTTCTGTACTAAAGCTCTGAGTCTGTTGAGCTCTAAACGAGTCAGCTGCTCGAAACTGAAACTGTTCTCTGCCTGTGTTTGCTTGTATTTACTACCACGTAGGAAAAACCTGTTTGGGTATTGTCTATTTACTTCATGCGTTATATTGTATATAAAGAGAAGTTAATGAATCCTGCTGAATCAGTTACCTGTGTGTGCTTTCTGGGTGTGATTGCTGCTGCAAACTCTGAAGTCATATCTGCTTATGTTCTTCCTGAATACTAATGCACCGCTAATTTGGTTCCCCTTCCTTTTCCTTCTTGCTCCACCTGGACTGTTGCAGATCCTTTCGCATCCACTCCCGATGCCGTTGACGATGCCCTTCCCAACTTAAATCCTTTTCTCACAAAATCTAGCGATCACCTCTCTGTCTCCTCTGATGTACACCCTTCTTTCACTTCTAGGACACCAACCCATGAGATGTTTGTTGGTAAAGTACTGGCTGGCTAGCTGGCTTTTCTTTTTCTCCGATGGGACCGGCCAATCTGAGGTCTTTCAGTAGGAGGGGGGCAAAAAAGAGTCCATTTCTGAACATCTTTCTTAATATCTGCCAAAGATTTAATTCAGGGGTCTCCAAACCTGGCAACTTTTAAGACTGGTGGACTTCAACTCCCAGAATTCCTTGGCTGAGTCTTAAAAAAAAGTTGCCAAATTTAGAGACCCCTGATTTAGTTTAACTGCAGGTAGTCCTCGACTTGTGACCACCATTGGGACCGGCATTTCTGTCGCCAAGCAATACGGTCTTTCGGCAAGGCATCACGTGCCCAGAACGACTTGATGGCTGTTTTTGCCATGTTTATTAAGTGAATCATGGTTGTTAAGTGAATTGTACTGTCGTTAGCCAGATTCAGCTTCCCCAATTGATTTTGCTTAGCCGGCTGGGGAGATTGCAAATTATGCAGCAACCACCTTGACAGACACTTGAATTGCAATCACATGATGGCCTCTGGAGTGGTACCACAGTGTAACTTTGAACAATTGTTAGCAAAGACTTGTAAGTTGAGGGCTACCTGTATGATCGAGTTTTGCATTCCTTTCCATCTATCTGTCTGTCTTCTCTCTGATTGACTCCGTATCAATTAGTCTTTTTCATTGATTTTCCCCTGTGGAAGATGTTAATCTTTGCTTCAGTCAATCATTAATATTGTGGTGCCAGACACATAAATGGTCCTACCATAGGGAGTGTCCCAGTGATCTGTACCAGTTCATACCCTGCTCGGGTATGAGTTCTCATAGATCCCCAAAACGTCTTGTGACTTTGGTCAGTAAATTAAGGAAGGCGCAGTGCTATCTGACCTCAGAAATGTAACCCCTAAATCTTTTGTGCCCAAACCTGTGACTTTCAGTTTAACTGTTCTGGTTGTCTAGAACAGTGTTTTTCAACCACTGTGCCACGGCACACTAGTGTGCCGTGACATAGTGTAAGGTGTGCCGTGGGAAAATTACTTTATATATAGTCAATATAGGCACAGAGTTAAAATTTTTTAACATTTTCTAATGGTGGTGTGCCTCGTGATTTTTTTCATGAAAAAAGTGTGCCTTTGCACAAAAAAGGTTGAAAAACACTGGTCTAGAATGACTTCAATCTGGTTTTTTAATCTGATCCCCTGGAAACACCCATTATAATCATCCACTAGAGGTAGCCCTCGACTTATGACCACAATTGAGCCCCAAATTTTTGTTGTTAAGTCAGACATTTGTTAAGTGAGTTTTGCTACAGTTGTCAAGTGAATAATTGCAGTTGGTAAGTTAGTAACCTGGTTGCTAAGTGAATCTGATTTCCTCATTGACTTTGCTTGTCAGAAGGTTGCAAACATGACCTAGGGACACAGCCACGGTCATAAATATGAACCAGTTGCTAAAACATCTGAATTTTGATCACATGATCATGGGGATGCGTCAAAGGTCATAAATGTGAAAAACGGCCGTAAGTCACATTTTTCATTGCCGTTGTAACTGTGAACGGTCATTAAACAAACTATTGTAAGTCAAGGATTACTTGTAATCAGCTCTCCCACTTTACTTTTTCCCATTTTTGAGATATAAAATGTAACAATGTTCTGTCTTGTCTTTGGATAGAATAAAACTATGTTTCTCTGTCTCTGTGTTGGATGTCTTGTAGTTATAGTCTTAACTTAAGGTCTGAATGTTTGGTTAACTATATAATAGTGTGCACTGTATTTTTTTTTCTTTTCTTTTTCCATAACATTCCTTCTTTGCTCTTCTGCTTCATATGCTTCTATCAGATTCTTTTTGTGGCCCACAAGCTTATCCTAATGCTTCCCATTTCTGCAATGAACCCTCAACTGTAGCTGGTCTATTTGGAGGTGGGTAAAAAAATTTAGCGCACAGGACTTTGATTCCTCATGCAGACGGAGGAAGATAGCTGTATCACTTTCAGAATTCCTACATTTTTAAACCGTCAGGGAATAAATTGTGAGTTCTAGTCCTGCCTTAGGCACAAAGCCAGCTGGGTAACCTTGGACCAGTCACACACTCTCAGCACTAGGAAGGAGGCAATGGCAAATCACTTCTGAAATCTTGTCAAAAAAACCCAAAACACAGGGACAGGTTCAGGCAGTTGGCAAGAGTCAACGCTGACTCAAAGACATTTAAAGAAAGGGAAAAAATAATTGATGTTCTTTAAGCATCAAAGGGCATTTTCATTCTCTTTTTTGAAAAGCAATAAATCATCCAAAATGTTATAAATTCTGTTTTTTCCTATTAGTTTCCGCTGTTGTTGAGTCATAGATCATAATTGTATGTCTTCTGGTGATATTCCAAAGGTGCTTTTTTTAAAAAAACAACTTGGACTTTCTTTGATTTGCTTGAAGACGTTTTGCTTCTCATCCAAGGAGCTTCATCAGTTCTTCTTCAGAACTAAAGAAGCTTCTTGAGGGCGAAGTGAAATGTCTTCAAGCAAAGCAAAGAAAATTCCAAGTTGTCTTTTGAAAAAAAGCACCCTTGGGACAAGCATGACTTGCATGACTGAGAATCTCCATAGATATTCTTCTGGTGATGGTTTTCCTAAGTAAGCCCACTGCCTTTATAAATTTTTATTTATTTTATGACCTTGAGATAAAAGTTCAGCAAGTATAAAAAGGCATTCTGGTTGGTGTTTTCTTAAATAGGAAAACTGACATGCAGTTGATATCAGTTTTGGTTTTATAGCAGCTTTAAAATGGAGAATGTGGGAAACAGTCTGCACTATTTAAGTAATGCTGAGGAAAAGTGTGATGGTTTTTTTTCCAGATTGATGCCAGTTGTGTTAGAAGCTGCTTAGTACAATGTCCTTATCCCATTTGGAAGAGAGTACATATAGCAATAGCTCTTAGACTTGTATACCGCTCACAGTATTTTACAGCCCTCTCTAAGCAATTTACAGAGTCAGCATATTGCCCCCAACAATTTGGGTCCTCATTTTACCCACCTCAGAAGAATGGAAGGCCGAGTCAACCTGTATATAGTTATGTTTTGAGTTGTTATCAGCAATGATAACGTATGGATCACACGGTTCTGTGGGAAAACATTCTTTCTTTGGATTTTTGGATTGTCTGCCGACCTAAACCTCTTAAAAACATAACAGGGATTGAAATGAGCAGCTCATGCTAGTAAACCTCAGTTAAGGATGTGAAATAATTTGCCATGTACCATAGGAATGGACCAGAATTCTTTACACAATCAGAAATTAATCCTCAATTACAGAAAGCATTGGATGCAATTATTGTAGCTAGAGGTGATGAATTACTAGAGTTTCTGGATCTAAAAGGGTGACGACTTCCTATTACTCAACAAGGGTGTTACATGTTCTGTTGGATTCTTCTTATGTATTAGTAACACAAGGATTAGTAAATTTAACATTCCATACAAAGATGTAGAAAAATTAGGAAAATTCAAAGCGGAGCAAATGTGTTTTGTTATCAGGATTCAGGAACATTGTCAGTGTTCCAAGTAATAGACCCGTAGCAAGCAAAACGCCAAGGCGGGTGGATTCCTCAAAGAATAGCTTTATTGGATATATCATATTGGCACAGATTTGGTGAAAACCAACTCTGAAGGTTCCAGTGGTTTTCACCTACCGTATTTTTCGGAGTATAAAACGCACCAAGATTTTGAAGAGCCACTCTATAGACCTCCCAAAACGGCCCATTTTTTGTGAAAACGGCCCCATTTCCCCCCCCAAAAAGGGCATGTATGGCCTTTAGGAGGCTTGTAGGGTGCTCCTGGGAGGTGCCCCCCAAAAACGAGCAAAAAACAACCCGTTTTTTGCCAAAATGGGCCCGCTTTTTTTTTAATTTAAAAAATGGCATGCATAGCCTTTAGGAGGCTTATAGAGTGCTGCTGGGGGGGCAACATTTCTGCCCTCCACAGGAGCATTGTGAAAGCCTCCTAATGGCTATGCACGAACATTTTGGTGAAGGGGGCAGGGTTTCTGGAGGGGGAGGGAATGCTGTATTCAGTGTATAAGAGAGACCCAGATTTTCATCCTCTTTTTTGAGGGAAAAAGGTACGTTTTATACTCCGAAAAATAAGGTAATTAAAAGTAAAAGTTTTCCCTCAACCCCAAACAGTGACATGGTCCAATCAAGACACTATCTGGTTGCCTGGTGACCTCACTCTTCCTTCCTCTGGCTAGGTGTGAGGATGTCCTTGGTTCCCAAGAGAAAGTATTTTGTTTTGGCTACAAAACCCCAGCTATCTCTAATCCCCCCTCCCTATCTCTCAGCTCCAGTGTGGCAGCACTGAAGCTCCAAGATGGCTTCGGCCAGGCCAGCTTCAGGGTTGACAAAAGTTAAGAGCCACTTTAATCAGCTCAACAATTCATCTTGTCCTCCTGGATTTGCTGGAAACGCCCTTCATTATTTTGTTTATAGAATCTTACTCAACATCCTTTTACAGTTACTACCGTTTCTGATTAACAGCAAGCAAATTTTATCTTGATAAGTGAATAACTGGGAATATCAATCATTCGTTATTATGGCCATAAACTAGCATAATGGGATGATTTACAGTCATAATAAAAGAAGCATAAAATGTATGCCAGACATAAAAAGTGAAAAATCTGAATTATACATGCACATATACACACACAGAGTATAAAAGCAATAAGGTAAGACTCCAAAAAGGTATGGGAGCCTTAGATAGATATAGGAGAGACAAAGGAGTTACAATGAGGAAATTTATAAGGTTACAAAACACCCCCAACATAATAAATTTGGTGCCTATTGGTTTAAATTTATAATGTAGGCTGCTACAAAGAAGAGGGGGTCAACCTATTCTCCAAAGCACCTGAAGGCAGGACAAGAAGCAATGGATGGAAACTAATCAAGGAGAGAAGCAGCCTGGAACTGAGGAGAAAATTCGTGACAGGGAGAACAATGAGTGGAACCACTTGCCTTCAGAGACTGTGGGTGCGCCTTCACCCACAGGTTTTTAAGGAGGGGTGGACCACCATTTGTCTGAAATGGTATAGGGTCCCCCGTTTGTGGAAGGGGTTGGACTAGAAGACCTCTTAAGGTTTCCAATTTTGTTATCTTGATCCCTAACATATGCCAGAAGTCTGAATTTTGATCAGTGCTGTACAATTTATCTCCAATTGCAATGTGGTGTAAGAAGCCCAGTTAGGAACTTGAAGCTCTTCTATGATTGGGAGTAGAAGAGTATTAAAAAGTTTTTTTCAACAGAGGCAAACCTTTAGATGGAATTGAAACTGATTAGTTAATTAGTTAAGTTAAGGAAATACTTGGAAGAAAGATTCTGATTTCCCCCCCTGTTTTCTGTGTTCGCTTTTCTGCCTATCTGGTCTTCCTAAAAATAGCAAGCGGTCATATTTTGAGTTCAGGAGCTTGTAATAAAATTCTGAAATCAGAATCTGTTTTTTTCTGAAGTTCTGTTTCCTGAATTTATTGCTATGTTTTCATTCAATGATTTCAAATTTTGGATCAAATACATTTGCCTTTTTTGACATTTTGGCACTCTATGGCATACTATTATGACTATAAATAACTATCCGCCTATCTATTTTCTAACCCCCAAAAAGGGTCACCACCTCAAACTTCTTTTTCAAATAAAATGATTATGTGTAAAGTTTTAGTTCTTGTATGCCACTTCCAGGTCTACAAAAACAATAATACTTTTGAGGGGCTTGTATTCAGCTAACCAGTTATACCTACAATACAAGCTGTCTGTTTCCATGCTGGAATTGTATTTTCTTTTCTGCTTTCGGTCCCTTGCTTTGCTATTTCCAATAACACATTTATTGTTGTCGCTATTGCAAAATTTGCCTGGCAAAATTTCTTTACATTCAAGCTTTACCAAAACTGTACTTGCAACAAAAGGAAACACGTTTCAATTTACATGGCATTGTATATACAGACGGTCCTCGACTTACAACAGTTCATTTAGTGACGGTTCAACGTTACAACAGCACTGAAAAATGTGACTTAGGGCTGTTTTTTTTTTTCTCATGACCATTGCAGCATTCCCAAGGTCACATTTTCAAAGTACAGACGCTTGTCAACTGTCTCGTATTTATGACGGTTGCAGTGTCCTGGAGCCATGCGATCCTCTTTTGTGACCTTCTGACAAGCAAAGTGAATGGGGAAGCCAGATTCCATTAACAACCGTGTTGCTAACTTAGCAACTGTAGTGATTCATTTAACAACTGTTGCAAAAAGGGTCATAAAATGGGAGAAAATTCACTTAACCAATTTCTCACTTAGCAACAGTTAAGTTACAATTAACAATTTCTGGGCTCAATTATGGTCGTAAAGTGGAGGGCTACCTGTATTTCTCTTTTAATATTGTCAGCAAACTCATAGCACTTCTATTTCACATTACGGTCTTGATTTATCAGTTGAAATATCAGTAGATTCATCAGTAGATTCAGCATACAAAAATTGGCATAGTTATTTCTTTAAAAATTGGTCCTTGATCCCACCCAATTTTTTGGGTGGTGGTTGTTGCAAGAGGCTTAATAAAAGACAAGTCATATGTGGATATGCGGATATCTGTGGAAGATGTAGCATGACTGCTTGATGGAAACGGAGTGTAAAACATGCTCGGCTTCAATGGCTGATAAATATTTGTGGGACATTAATTTAAAAACCCAAGGTTGAGGTAGATATAATGTAGAGTCTAAATGTCATTTAAATGTTTGTGATTCAAATATAGGGATCTTTATGGATCGGCCAGCGGTAGAGTAGAAATAAGTCAGGAATCCTATTCAGAGGAATTCTTGAAAACTGTTTTACAATAACGCCAGCTCAGTAGTAATGCTAAAATTATTTAAATCACGGGTCTCCAACCTTGGCAACTTTGAGACTTGTGGACTTCAACTCCCAGAAGTCCCAGAAGTCTTAAAGTTGCCAAGGTTGGAGCCCCCTGCTCTAAAGCACATAAAGTACATAAAAGTATATTTTAGTATGACAGACAGATAGACAGGCATGGAAAGGAGGGTGGGAGGGAGATTACCTCAGGTCATCTGGTTTCGGGAATACGTGTCAAACAATAAACAAACGTATTCCTTCTGTACTTCTCTAGATACGAAAAATGAACCTTGCAGTATTTTCATATTATTTTTGCTGTCAAGCAGAAGTTGAATGGCCATCTGTTAAGGATACTTTAATTTGCATTTCTGAAATGGGCAAAGTGTTGACTCAGTGACCTCTAGGGCTGCTTCCTGTTCTGTGATTTTTCTGAATCATGGAACTGCCCTCCAGTTCCTGATTTCTCATCCATCACAATAATTTATGGCAATATTTCTCGTCTGCAAATTGAGGCAAATTGAGAGTATGTGTGTATACACACACAGACAATCTATCCCATTTTTTTTGGCAGGGTTTACACCATCTTCTGTTGCTCCATCGCAGCCATCAGCAGGCCTTAACGTCGACTTTGAGTCTGTGTTTGGAAACAAAACTTCAAATGCATCAGTGGATTCTGGTGGTAAGTCTTTTAAGTAGCCCTTATTTAACCCTGTTGTGATAAAGGAGAATATTTTTAGATTGGGGTTGAAATGAGGGGCTCTTGGTGCTTTCTGAGCGGGGTTGTTTTCTTGCAGACGTTTCATTACCCACCTAGGTAACATCATCAGTGCAGTGGTGTGCATTAGCATTGATCATGTTACCTAGTTTGGGTAATGAAACGTCTGCAAGAAAACAATCCACCTCAGAGAGGACCAAGGGCCCCTTAATCCTGTTCAGAGAGTAAAGAAAAATGGCACACAGCTGTATGAAGATCTCTCTGAGTTTTCCGAAAAGGAGTCTTTTAAATGCCATGTTTCCCAAGGATGAGCAGATTGCATTTTCTCACCCTCAGTGAAGCGATTTTTTGTTGTTGTTCACCAAGGCTAATTCTGGAAGAGCTTGTAGGGTATAATCAACTTTTTCGGCTGCAAGATTCCTTTTACTCTTGTTTCAGGTTTGATCCCAGACTTTCTGGAATTGTCAAGTTTATTTTACAGAAAAAAGATGGCAGTATTCTAGTTACCTTTTTTTTTTGTCCTTTGAAGGATAGCAGCAGAATTCCTGAAGTGTTTTTTAGCTGTACAGATAGTCCTCTGTACAGCACTCAAAAAAGTGACTTTATGACCATTTTTCACACTTAATGACCATTGCGGCATCCCCATGGTCATATGAGCAAAATTCAGATGCCTGTCAAATGCCTCATACTTACAACGGTCACAGTGTCCTGGAATTATGGGATCACCTTTTGCAGCTTTCTGAAAAGCAAAGGGAGTGGGGGAGCCCAATTCACTTAACAACCCTGTGACCAACTTCAGTGAATCACTTAACAAATGTGGCAAAAAAGGGTCGTAAAATGGACAAAATTCACTTAACAAATGTCTCAGTTAGCAACAGAAATTTGGGGCTCAATTGTGGGAATGTCAAGAACTAACTATTGTGCTAAAGTTTTACAATACTTATGTGTTGCTATCTGCTAAGATAATTGAAAAAGTTCTGTGACATTTAATAATGTGTCTTATTTTTAAGGCTTTGATGAATTAGGTGGACTTCTAAAACCAACAGTGGCTTTTCAGAACCAGAATCTTCCATCTTGCAAAGCACCACCCAATAAGTTAGTATTAGATGACTTGGATTCATCTCTAGCCAACCTCGTAGGCAGTAAGTATTTGTACGGGACTTATATAAAAATCAAAATTTAAAAGGAATGAACTTTTTTTCTTAACAATTTTCTTGTTTTGTTTATAGATTTGGGCATTGGAAATGGGACAACGAAAAAGTGAGTTTTTTTAATAGGTTATTTTCCCTTCTAAATACATGTTCACAGCAGCTTTACATGACTTACCAAATTCATATTTTAATGGTATGGATAAAGATAGTGTTGCTGATTGGGCGAGTACTGTAAATAAGCCAGTTGTGACAGACCAATATTTAACATCTTCCATCTACCCCAATAATATCCATGCTGCGGATGGCTACTTGTTCTCTGCTCTCTACCAATCCTCCTCCTCCTCCTCCTCCTCCTCCTCCTCCTCCTCCTCCTCATATACAGGCAGTCCTTGACTTAATTGAACCACAAATTTCTGTTGCTAACTGAAACAATTAAGTGAGTTTTGCCCCATTTTGTAAGCTTTCTTGCCATAGTTGTTAAGTGAATCACTGCAGCTGTTAAGTCAGTAACAAAGTTGTTAAGTGAAGCTGTCTTTGCGTGCCAAAAGGTCGCAAAAGCTGATTCATATAATCCCAGGATGCTCCCAACTGTTGCAAATATGAACCAGTGGCCAAGCGCCTGAATTTTGATCACTTGACTATGGGGAGGGTGCAGTGGTGATAAGTGAAAAACGATCATAAGTCACTTTTTTCAGTGCCATTGTAACTTCGAACCATCACTGAACAAATGGTTGTAAGTCAAGGACTCCCTGTAGAGACGAAGGATGCAAAATCTCATTCTTTGGGGTGGCTTTTCTAACATGCATACATGTGAGTTTTAATACCTTGAACATTTATTTATAGTGATGTAAACTGGACCCAGCCAGGAGAAAAGAAATTAACAGGCGGTTCCAACTGGCAGCCCAAAATCGCACCCACCACTGCTTGGAATGCTTCAACCATGGTAAGCAGTTGTCATAAGGCAGGAGTCCCCAACCCCTCGGCCGCAATCCACTATCAGGCCATGGCCTATTCGAAACTCAGCCGTGCAACTGGCAGGCCGGCGCACATGCATGTGCGTGCAGCTTGACTTGCGTGAATGTTGTGTGAGTGTGTGCCAGCCTGCCACCCATGCAGCCCAGTTCACTCCCCCCTGCCCTCCAGCTAGGCCACCAAACGCAAAGGTTAGGGACCACTGTCATGCGCAGAGCATCAAAAACGGGATGTGATTGTCGTCCGGGTGGGTGGGTGTGTACCCGAACCGGATAGAACCGGCTGAATTGCATCACTGCATGGGGTTGTTGGAATGGCTGGTTGTAAGTACCACTGGTTCAGCACTGTCAGAAGTTCAAATGCTCACTGAAAGAGTGGCCATTAAGCAAGGACCAGCTGTTTCTGAATATTCTTAAGGCAGTTTTTGTTCTAAGAATACCTTATAGTATTTAATGAGTAGAACAAGGAAAGAGGAGTCAGAAAAAACACAAGGCATCAAGAGAATCATGAAAGAACACACAATTGTCATACTTCTGTTTTAATGTGAAGGCTAAACTAAAAAAAAAACACCCCACCTTCCAGGCATGTTTTGCTAAAAAAAAATGAGACTGAGGTTTGCGGAAATCTGTTTCCCTTGACCTCCCTAACTCTTGGTCAAGAAATATTTCTAAATCATTTCAGAGAAAATTAGCTGTGGAAGCAGTCGTGATATGCCCTTCCAACTTCTCTGAGTCAGGATCCAGTTCTTATAGGACTTCATACAACAAAGAAATCCTTGTGACCATTACAACATCTAGCACTACCCTAATTTTTCATACCTGAGTGAAGACTGAGGCTTCCAAATAAATTGTGCAATAACTTTAAATTTAAAAACCAGACTTTTTAAAAAAAAAACATTCCCCAATATTCTTACAAATCACATATATGGGAATGACAATTCTGAAATGGGTGTCTAGGAAGCATGGGTGTAATCAGGAGATTTTGGTTTTGTGTTATACCGTATGCAAAGTTTTTGAGTTTTCGTGATCTATTGGAATCGGAAAAAGTAGTGTTTTGCTTTAATCTTCTGCTTTAACACTAAATGTTGTCTCATTTTTCTCGCCAGTGTTTTGTCATAAATTACTGAAGTCCAGTATGTCAGAAATACATGAAGTGTGACAAATGTGCCTACAGTAGATTACGTTATATGTTTTGTCACAGACTTAATGAAATCTTGTTAATTTTCTTTGTCGCTCAACGTCTTACTGGTTTACAAGAATGTGTCCTCGGGGTCGTTAAGCACACTTGTAACCAAAATGCTTTTGTGTATATTCCGTTGTGTAAGCAATCATTTCTAATCCAGTGTTATTGCATTGTGTAATTGTTCTTCCGGGGGAAAAGCAGAATGGCATGCATTTTCCACAATACGTAAGTGAACAAAACTTGCAGCCTCTATTTTTTTATTTTATTTTTTTGCAATCAGATTGGCATGCTGATATTAACCACTACAGCAGAATCTCATAATCCCGCTACTCCACACTTCTGTTAAGATCTTTTGGGCATGATGGAAATTTTGAACAGCTTCTAATACGTCCAGATTTTAAGGACGCCCTTTTGAAGCCACGAATGGCATGAAGAAATATTCACAATTATTTTCCTGCTTTCACTCTTGTCGTTTGCTGCCCAATTAGCTGGCGTGTCGCGTCTGCATTGCCTTTTCAAATGCATTTGAATTTGAATAAATGAAATGAAAAAAGGCGTCCGTGCGTACAAATAATTGCATGAAATCTCACAAGCTTCTTTCCACTCCCACTTACCATAGAGTTGATTTCAAAGAGGGAGAGACCAATACATTCTAAAATATCACTGAATGGAGTGATATTTCTCATGTTGGGTCAGTTGATTAAAAAAATGTCTGAACTGCAGTGCTATCTCATTCCACTAAAATAATAATATTTTTTTTAAAAATCCGCAAATGGCCTAATTGTTCATAATTATTGATAAGAGCTAAAGAATGAAGTCTCCAAATACTTTATATTCTTAAATACCTACAGGTAGTCCTCAACTAACGATCACAATTGCGCCAAAAATTTATGTAGCTAAGCAAGACAATTGCTAAGTGAGTTTTGCCCCCATTTTGCGACCTTTCTTGCCACGGTTGTTAAGTGAATCACTGCAGTTGTTAAGTTAGTACCACGGTTGTTAAGCAAATCCGGCTTCCCCATTGACTTTGCTTGTCAGAAGGTTGTGAAAGGGGATCACATCACCCTGGGACACTGCAATCGTCATAAATATGAATCAGTTGCCAAGTGTCTGAATTTTTGATCCCATGACCAAAATGCTACAAAGGGTGAAAAACGGTCATAAGTTGCTTTGTTCAAGAATAAGGATATAAGCAATAAGGAAATAGTAAATCACTTCCTTATTATTGCCAAGAAAAGTATGAGGTTGTCCATGAAATCCCCAGAGATTGAGATTTGACAGAAGGGAGAATTTGTAATGTTATTCACCAAATTTTGATGACATGACCATGGGAATGCTGCCACAATTGTAAAAAATGCCTATCAGTCACTTTTTTTGATGCTGATTGGGCACCTCACAAATGGTTGTAAGTTGAGCACTACCTATTTTTGATGTAAGTTCAACTGATAGAAGTCTTTATCTTTAGATTATCTTCTCGTTTATTCAATCTGCTCTATAAGTGACGCTTACGACTGAATTTCCATGCATCAAAAATCATAGTAACTTTAATTCTTCAGCTCTTTTGGTTTTACTTTCCCTATTATTGGTCTTTCCCTATAATCTCTTCATGGAGAAGAAAACCTTAAACTACCTTAAACAGTTAAAAAATGAGCAAACCTATAGCCATGTATATGCTTATATATACCGTATTTTGCTATGTTAAGCACTGCCATTTCATCAATCATAGTAAACAATAGCCAATTGGATTCCGTCGTCCTGTGTAACAGTGTAGTCCATAGGAAAAACACTGTGGGTTTTCCTTCATTCACTTTTATGTTGTTGGAAAATCTTTTTCAGACAGTTGAATTTCTTATAAAATTATGGGTATTACCTGCACGTCCTTTAAATTCAAAAAACTGCATAGCAGGATGACTGGTCCCTATACTACACACGTGTTTTTCTGCTTTACATTTTAAGGAGCAATTGGCCTCTTTCTATGATTTTTGCATTAAAGTTCATTAAGGCTAATTAACCAGCAGCTTGCCTGCAGAAATCGTGGGCGCTCCATCACTCGAATTTTTAAAAAGAGACCTGACAGTCACTTGTCTGCGATGGTCTAGATTCTCCTGCTTGAGCAGGGAGCTGGACTAGAAGACCTCCAAGGTCCCTTCCAGCTCATTCCTTCTATTCTATTCTAAAGCTCTCGTTTCCAATAATTGACCAAAATTACATTATTATTATTGCTAAATTATTGCTGATCAGAAGGAGGAGGAAGTGGTACATGTTAAGTTACTCTTAAGCACAATTGCTTGCAAAGAGAAATATGTACAAGGTTTTGACTATTGGGAATTTTGTGGCATTTGGGATTTTGGTTTGAAAATACTTCTATTTTTGAAGTATTATGAAACCTTGTTAAAATGAACCATGAAGGAGGAAGGGAATTCCCAATCTTCCTGAATGTCAGTTAAATATGAAAATTTGTTGCTGCAGTGGATGATTTCAAGAAGCAGATGATATATAGAATGTACAGATGTCACAAAATTAATATGAAATTAAGGATATCCATACCTAAGCTATGTAGGTTAAAATGCTAATTAACGTAAAGGCATACGTCTTACAAAACACCTTGTCAATATTAACTGGCAATGACGTGGAGAAAAAACTTAAGAATTTATATGTGCTAGCATATAGTTGTTGAACTTTATGCAAATACCTAGCACAATCATCTAATAATTGTCTAAAGTCCATCAAGTTTGGAGTTCATTTTCATGCAGTTTTAGGGATTCATTGAGCGATTGTTAATGTTTTGGTAAACTTCCTACCTAAAATATAACAATTTAAAGTAGTAAGTTGGAGTTGTCAGCTCTGTGAAGATCCCCATATTAACCTGGACCAGTTCTAACCTGTAGATATCTCAGGTATCTGCAACTCTGCCCTTGGTGCTTAAAAAGAGCAGCAGTTCCCAAACTGCTTATTTTAATCAGTAATTAGTTATTCTAATGAATTATGTAGTTGCCAGTTGTGGTTCAGCTGATAATGGAGATCATACAAGAGTATTGTCAGTTAAATAGTTCAGTAATTGTGTTAATTCTTTTATCTTGTCCCAGTTAAGAGACTTTGGTGATCTCCCTTCAAAAATATCAGACCCAAAGTTAACAACAAAAACCAACATAAAATCAACTGTGTCTTTTATCGTTTCTTCTTTGGGGAATTGATTGATTTATCCACTCATTCATCAAATTTATACGGTTTATGTTGCTACCTATCTTCACGAACAAACGATTTTAGGTGTATATTCTTAAGATATACAGAACAATTATTATCATTAAAAAATGTAAAAATTGATAAAAAACATGGTTAACAAAGAGAACAAAGCAATGGTGTGCTTTTCCCATTAGGCACCCCCTATCATGGCCTATCCTGCTACAACGCCAACAGGAATGATGGGATATGGAATGGTCAGTAAAGTTTGTATTTTAAGTCCTTTGTGGAGCATTGATTTGTTAATACATCCCCTTCCAATATATTTATTGTGCTTGTCTGTGTTTATGGGAGAAGGCTGTTGTTTGACAAGATGCCACATACCCAATGGGCAAGATGAATCTGTTTCAATTCTAGTTTTTTTTGTTTCCTGGTTTGTGATCTCAGTTTGCTAGGAAAATCTCTCATGGTAAACTACTTTGAGCACATTATGGGGGGGGGGGGGAGTGGGAGACAAATTATAACCCCAAAGAATAATGCACTCTTTTGCTTCCAGTCTTCTAATAAGTTCCAGATGTGCTCCAGAATTTGTACAAATGTACAGTTAAATTTAGAGTTAACTTAAAACAGATGTTTGATATAAGAAGCATTAACAATCAGGCTCAGTTATTACAACTGAAAAGAAAGGGGTGCTTTCTGAATACGAATAACTTAAAATGATGCAAGAACAGACGCGGTGAAAGAATTTTGTAGGTATTCTCTGGGCTGGAGCTTTTTTGCGGGGGGGTGTGTGTGTGTCTTTTTTGGAAAAACAAAGCAGATTCTTGTTGGCCATTCCTAAAATCAGATGTCTCTAAACTTAGCAACTTTAAAACCCGTGGACTTCAACTTCCAGAATTATCTAGCCAGCATGGGAATTCTGGGAGTTGAACTTCACGAGTCTTAAAGTAGCCAAGTTTGGAGACCCCTGCCTAAAAGCACAGAGAGGTTATATAGAGAAAGTCCCTCCAGCAAAAATGACAGCAAAGTGTCTCCAGTGAGTTCTTTGTGGTAGCTGTGATGGCTAACCCATCCTGCTATTCCATAAATATTCTACTGTCTTGTTAACAGAAGATGATGGTTGAAAGCATACTCTTAATGGTGTGGGCATTTCACCATTTTAATTTACTTAATTTCATAACATTAATTCTGTGCTATTCTGGATTTTTAGCCATCCCAAATGGGAGGAGTACCAGTAATGACGCAGCCAACTTTAATATACAGCCAACCTGTCATGAGACCTCCAAATCCTTTCGGTCCTATATCAGGAGCACAGGTAGGTTTTAAATTCTACTCTGCAAGGAAGGCCCTCTGTTGAGAATGACGAAATCGGTTAAAATATTTTGTAATCGTTAGTGGCAAGCAGACGTATCTGATTCAGATGTTAAACTAGTTTCACATCCAAGGCAGTTTTCATTCTGAGCCAGATGGATTTGCCCAAATGGGTCTCAAGAAAGCTTATTATACACGAGAAGACTCCAAAGATCTGAGAGGAGAGTTGTTCAAAAGAGGTCTTTTTAAATATATTTTTATTATTTTTACATTTAAAACAATGCAATACTGCGAAGTCGAAGTGACCATACATTCACATTATATACAGCTAGTATCAAGCCATTAACAATTACCCTACTTAATGCATTGTCTATCCTTCTGTCCAATCACAATATATACATTCTGTTCCAATCTTGTCACCTTGTCTTATACCAATCATAAAATCTGTTCCAGACTTCAAAATATTCCGATTCCCCTTTATTTTTAAGTTCAAGAATGGGCTTATCTGCTTCCGCACAGGCCAACACTTTTCTGATTATATCTAGCTCTGATGGTGTATTTTCTTTTTTCCAGTATTGTGCATAAGTTACGCGCGCCGCAGTTAGTATATATATATAATTAAAGTGTATCTTTTTTAATAAAAATATATTTTTTGAAAAAAGAGGTTTTGAGGTGACAATCAAATTATTGGAGAGGTTACAGTCAGAGTGGTACAAGAAAGGTAGAATAACTATTCACAAATGAATTCATAAATTTAAAAAATAGTATTTTTCTTCTGTCAGAGAAGTTGAAACTGAGGAGGCACCAGAAGAGTTATTAAAATGAATGAATAATACATGTTTTCAGGGGGTGCTTTAGAAGGAAAGTTATAAAGAAATTTGTCTCACTATCCAGATGAAGTAGAAAGTTTGTACTTCTGAGACTTAAAGTATTACGCTGGTTTGGAGGCCTACAAGCGTGTTCTCGTTGTACCGATGCCATTTGGCCTTTCCTTTTTATTTATAATGAAGGAAATGTTCCATTTTTGTTCTTCCCTTACACGAGAATGTGAAAATCGTCCCCTTGGGTGCATTCTGAAATCAAGATGGCACTGAATTCTGTGGTGTCTCTATGTCCACAAACTTGCTTTCTTAAGCATTTGGAAAACACGTGGAAGGTGCTGAAACCCGAGAATTGATTTTGTAAGATAAGAGATCCCGATGCACATTGAAAAGGCTTGTGTCTATTTAGATCTTCAGAAGGAATTAGATAATGTAGAACTTTATAGCAGGGGTGTCCATCCTTGACAACCTTAAAACTTCACCTGTGGTGTGGACTTCACCTGGCTGCCTGGGGAATTCTGGGAGTTGAAGTCCACAGGTCTGAGGTGAGGTCCACACGTCTTAAAGTTGCCAAGGCTGGACACCCCCTGCTTTAAAGTATCAAACCAAAACTGTCCTTAGGCTATCCAAAAAACAAAACAAAAAAATGAGGCCAGCAGTATTTTCACAGATAGGACATATTATGGGAGACTTCAACCATGAGCTATTCCTTCCCCTCTACTCCTGAATGAGACAGCAGCAGAAGAATTTGTAACCTGAATGCTTGGGATTGATCCTGGCCGTGTACTTAAGAATGAGGAAATCAACATCCTCAGTGGAAACACTTTCTGGGTTTGCCCTGGAATTAAACCGTTTGTGGTTCCTCGCTGATCTTGGCTTGGCTTTACCGATGTCAGATTTATGAGAGTTTTCTTGCTGAGGGAACAAAGGCTTGTTGTGAAGGTCTATTTGCTAGCTGGGAGTCCCCTCTACTTGACCTGCCTTAGCGTTTCGAAGGAGTTGTTGTTCCTTTTGGTTCACCTGTGGGCGTTGGCGATTCCTTTGTTAGTCAAGCTGCACGAATGTGAACTCAATATATCAACCAGAGCAACGAGAGTGAATGAGCCTGGACTTTTCACCATTTTCCATGGAACTGAAAGAGGCCATTCCTGTCCCTTTCTCTTCCTTCATTAAACCTCCCCATAGTTTCCTCATTCTTTTCTCTTCCACATCCACCTGCTTCTCCCCAGCCACAAAAGCACACTTCCTATTCTGTGTGTGGTCCTGACCTACGGATAGGTTTTTTTGCATTTAAGGGTGCTTGTAAGAGGCTGTCAACGTGACCAGTTTTAGTAACTGCTACAGTCAGAGCTTCACCCAGAGCACAACAGAAAATATCTCAACCATCGCTCAGCGGGCAAGAGCAGAAAAGTCAAAACTTAGACGTTTTACTCAAAGAAGCTCTTATAATACAGAAGCTCAAATACAGCACATTTACCGTATTTTTCAGACTATAAGACGCACCCTTTTCCCTCAAAAAAAAAAAGGCCGGAAGTCTGGGTGCGTCTTATACACTGAATAGAGCATTTTTGGCCTCCCGAAACCCTGCCCCCTTTGCAAAAATGGCCGTGCATAGCCTTTAGGAGGCTTCCAGAGTGCTCCTTGGGGCTGGGGAGGGCAGAAATGAGCGGAAAATGGACCGATTTTTGCTCATTCCCCCCCCCCCCCCCAGCCTCCAGGACCACTCTATAAGCCTCCTAAAGGCTATATATGTCCTTCTTTTTTTTTTCTTTTTTTTTGACAAAAGGGCCGTTTTGGGGAAGTCTGCAGAGTGCAAAACCTTTTTTTTATTTATTTGCCGCTTCAAAATCTTGGTGCGTCTTATATTCTGAAAAAATATGGTAGGCGGTCAGGTCCTCTATTTAAAACATCCCCAAGGTTTAATGCCTAATGGCTCTTTTGACCCTGCCTTCTTGCCACTTGTTTTATTGTCTTGCATTGTGTTTGGCTAAAGGTCTCGCCTTCCCTCAGTCCCTTTGCTTCCAAGCCTTCCCTTTATCAGCTTTCACAGCAAGAGCCGTTTACGAATAACTGATGGCTTCCTAACAGCAAAAGATTCACCTTTTTCCGTTCAGGCTAAGTGTCTATGGAGATTCTCAGTTTCTGGAGTTCAGAATGTCCAGTTGCCTCTTGAAAAAAGCATCTTTGGGATGTTCAGGCTATAAGGAAATTTATGCGATGGAGAGGAGAAGAGAGGAAAGGAATGGAGCAGAGCAGAGCATGTAAGAAATAGGACAGTGATGATTAACCTTTTCAGTACCAAATGCTGAAACTGGAGCACACGCATGCTGGAGCACCAGAACTCGGAAGAGAGCAGCTCATATGCATGGCGGCCAGCTGCACTTCTAGGTTCTGTCATGCGCACCGGATAGGTGGTCCAGAGCACATGCACACTGGCCAGCTGCTCTCTTCCAGCTGCCGTCGTGCACATGCGCCAGAATCCAGAAGAGGGCAGCTGACCTGTGCCCATGCTCATGACGGAACTCAGAAGAGCAGATGGCAAAGGCTCTGTGTGCCACCTCTGGCACGCATGCCATGGATTCGCCATCACGGCTGTAGGAAATTGACATAACAAGGAAGTTGTGTCGATTACTGAACACTCAGCAAGTAATTTTGGATAACATAAGCTTGTTTATTCATTTGATAAACTTCGGAGGCTGCGCAACTCCCTAAAGACTCTGGATGGTATAGAATATTAAAAACAGTCAAAACCATTATAACCAAGAAAAAAGAACCATAACCCTCCAGATTAGGATGGGTTCTCAAGGGAATTTCCAGGACTTCAATTCCCAGAATTCCAAAGCCAGAAGGATCATTGATGAGAATTCTGGAAGCTGAAGTCCACACTCCTGGAAATTCCCAAGGTTGCTCCAGACAGTAATAAAACCCATTATCTTTAACGCTGGCTTTCCGCCCAAATGGGTCTCCTCCATTCCCTTAGCCCAGGGCACGGGGTCAGAGCCAGGGTTTTCATGGCTAACTTAAACCAGGTTGAGGTACGTTGACGTGCTTTCGTTTCCTTTGAGCCGTTTCCTCAACTGAGGGAAATGCCTGGATGAAAGAGACTCCATGCAAGCATTAATACTATCAAAGGCAGAGGAACAGATGCGTTTCATTTTATTTAACTCCCCTGATGAAGTTGATATCCTGTGCTGGAAACCAGAACATGGAAGGAATTAAAATCCCATGGGAAAGCTTGGATCAGAGTGATATTTTAGGCATTTGTGGGAATCTTGGGTGCTTTTAATAGGATTTCGTTCTACCTTCCCACATTCAGTGTGACTGAACTGTTGTGTATATACGAAAGACAGAAATATTTACTTTTTTAAAAATGCCAATTTGCGGCTGTTGTTTGGAAGACGGTTTCCATGGTAGGAAGAATTAGCTAAGCTTTTTAAGTATCCTGGACCCACTTGTAGATTCTATTCTAAACATAACTAGTCTATTTTTAGCGGGAAGCAAATTCTGTCGTGACAGTTGACATGGAGCAGGCAGCCACTTTCACATATTGATAATATTTATTTACTTACGGTTTTGAACAGAATTTAAACACAAGGGGAATTGTCTTAAAAAGGGCTCAGAACAGTAACGGGGAGAAAAATTCCTTTCCCTTCACCTAATTTGTACAGCCAATCTAATAACATGCTAAGGTGAGAAATACAGAGGTATCTTGGAATATAGCATAACATAGAATAAGAGGCTTGGAAGGGACCTTAGAAGGTCTTCTAGTCCAACCCCACTTGGATTAGTCTCCAGTTGTGTTGTCTGTAGTAGACTAACATTGAAAGTGTCTCTCAGAATATCTCTGAGTGAGCCGTATGTAGGCTTAAATCTGGAAACAAGGGTTTTAATTTTAATTTTAATTTCCTCAAGGTTCAGAAATTGCAGTAAAACCAATAGGTAGAATTGCTTATCTATTAGCCAGTATTGCCTGCTCTCGGGAAAAGAGTTGTTTCCTCTGGGCTGTCTGTGTTCCTTAACATCCCTATTTGTGGCCTTTGAATTCTTACTAATAAAGTGATAAGAACTAATGAAAACTCTAAAATATGCATATATCAGTGGATGCAGGGAATCCTCAACTTACCACCCGTTGCTTAGCAACCGTTTCAGGTTAAAAATGGACCTCCTGGGGAGGGCGGTGCTTACGGCCCAAATTCAAAGTTCTGATACTTCCAAACACACATCCGCCATGGTCACATGATCTTTAAGCACTGGGCAGCCAGCCGGGGTACACAGCCATTTTGCAACATCCTGTAAGTCACATGACTGCGTTTTACGACACTTTTGTCGAAAGCTCAGCATTTGCTTCCAGTTTTACGACCATGGCATTGGCTTAACAACTATGACAAAAAAGGCTTGTAAAATCGGACATGTCGTTGTGGCGCAGCGGTCAGAATGCAGTACTGCAGGCAAACTCTGCCCACTGCCAGCAGTTCGATCTTGACTGGCTCGAGGTGGATTCAGCCTTCCATCCTTTTGAGGTTGGTAAAATGAGGACTCAGATTGTTAGGGAGCAATGCGCTGGCTCTGTAGGCCACTTTAGAGAAAGCTGTAAAGCACTGTGAAGAAGTGTATAAGTCTTAAGTGCTATTGCTGGGTCACATGGATAGTTATGACCATCAGGACTTACCACCATAATGGGCAGGCTCCACTATGGTCATAACTCAAGGACTCCCTGCAGTGCAGCTCTACCCTCCTTTTCCTGAGTTGTATCCTTTGGCAATGAAAATGTTGTCCAATGCAACTCATTCTGTCTGGCAGCAAAACTTTCAGACACATTTATTCCTTTTAACATGATTTGCCAAATGCTGAGCCTGGAAACCATCCAAATGAGGGGAAGGCACTCTGCCACTTTGCTGTAATCCTCGCTCCATTTTTAAAGACAAGTTCTTCCCTTCCAGAATTCTATAACTGACCTCTTTTTTTAAAAAAAAATTCTCCCTCCCCTGTACAAACACACACACACACATGTAGACCCAACAGTTTAGGCTACGGTGAAAGGTGGGAAGTGATTGTAAAGGCCTTTTTGGTTGAAACGCTGACTCTGCCTGTAATTTAAATAGAGAATTTTACCCACTGGACGTGAAGTACCCTCAATATAAAATAAAATAAAAACAAGAGTAGTGAAAAGAAATGGTTGCAGATAGCCCCCTAGAGGGGACAAAAGCAAAATAAGCAATGCTTTATTGTGAGCTCCATTGCATAAGAGGAGTGGTGGCGCAGTGGTTAGAGTGCGGTACTGCAGGCTCCTTCAGCTGACTGCTAGCTGCAGTTTGGCAGTTCGAATCTCAACAGGCTCAAGGTTGACTCAGCCTTCCATCCTTCCGAGGTGGGTAAAATGAGGAACCCAGATTGTTGGGGGCAAGAGGCTGACTCTGTAAACTGCTCAGAGAGGGCTGTAAAAGCACCGTGAAGCGGTATATAAGTCTAAGTGCTATTGCTATCTTTACTTTTTGACATCTACCATACCATTGGAGCACAAATGGTATTTTTCATGCCACGATTCTTTTTTTTTTCCCTCTTCCCCTTTTAACCAGTCCACTTCAGCTGTAACTTACCTTTTCTCCTAACTGCTTTCTCCATCATTACATTTCCTGCCTTTCTGGTTCTGTCATTGAGGCCTTCTTTTTCTCTCTCTCTCTCCCCGTCTCCCTTTCCGCCATCTTCTCCCCCAGCTGTCTGCCGCTTCCAGCCCATCCTCTCAGAGTCCACACAGACCTTCAGGAAACGACCCCTTTGCAGAGGTCTCCTTGCAGGATTTCTTATAGGATCCTTTAGGTATTGCATGTTCATTTCGTGGGTGGGGTGGGGTGGGGTGGGAGAAAGTTGGCCAGCTGGATGCTGCCTCCTAGGAACAACCCCTTCGTCCTCACAGAAGGCTCCCTCCTTGCCACGAGCGCATCAAAATGTCGTTCCCGTTGGAGAGGTCTCTACAAAAAGTTGCATGTTTGGATGGTCTGATTGGATGAGCTCCAGCAAACTTTCCCAATGGTGCGAAATTTTATCGCTGCCACCAAAACTCTGAAAACAACGTCATGTTGGTTGAAAATAATGAAATACGCAGGGTGTGCCTGTTGGATGTGGAGGGACCTCTGAATCGGATCAGCAACTGGTATCTTGAGATGCCTCTCTTGCTACGTTCCTGGGTGTCGTAAGTGAGCCCCAGGTCCCACAGATCCGAATCTCTCCAGTTGTCTATGTTGATATCAAACAGATCTACACGGAGATCGTAAATCACCATAATTTTCGCTCCATAAGACACTCCTGAGCATAAGATGCACCTAGGTTTAGAGGAGGAAAACAAGGGGGAAAAAATATGTCTGCCTCTGCCTCCCAGCTTCCATCCGCTATTCATCTGGCTAGGGTCCTTGCAGCAAACAACAAACCCCTCCGTGTCTGCTGCTGGGGAACGCAGGAGCCTTGGCTTGCGAGCAGCTGATCAGCGCTTGGATCGGCTCCTGGAATGCCGCCGATCAGCTGTTCCAGGATTGCTGCCACTGTTTGCCACTGCTGCCTGCCGCCCATATTCGCTCCGTAAGATGCACATTTTCACCCACTTTTGGGAGGGGAAAAAAGAGTGTCTTTGGAGCAAAAAATATGGCAAATCTTTTTCTAGTCTTATTGTGATCCCATAATGACTTTTTTTTCCTTTTTTTTGTCCTTCCATCACATTTTTGGATTTGTTTTGCATTAGGTTTTTGGTCTAAAAATCCTCTCAACCATGGCCTTCGAAAGAATAATTACTACTTTTGGAGACCCAGTTTGTGTTGTAATTGCCATAAAGCCATTTTGCACTTATTCTGTTGTCCCCTCTAGCGCTGTGATGAGTTGCCCTGTTTTGACCGTGATTCCATTTCTCCCATCTTCTTGGTTACCACCTGTATTTTAAATTCCATATTGGGCTGAAGGGTGGCACAAATAAAACAGTTGTGATGACTATGCCCACATCCTCCATCTCGGTTGAATGGAAACCAATTGTACATTTGTGTGTCATAGGGCAGTTTTCTCCAATAATTTATCTTTCATTATAGAGTGACGTTGGAGTGGTGCAGTGGCCTAGAGGTGGTGCTCCCGCCTCACAATCAGGAGGCTGTGAGTTTGATCCTAGGTAGAGACAGATATTTCTCTCTCTGGGCACACTGAGAATATATCTGCTGAACAAAACTCCACATTGGCGACAGGAAGGGCATCCGGCCATTAAACACCCTGCTAGCTCCATTCAGTTGACCAGACTGCACCCTTCATGGGATTATAGGGTCATTCATAGGAGGTGATGATGATGATTGTAGAGTGATGTTGAGTACATCAGAGATACTTTGGAGGCTTCCTTTAGGTTTTAAACAGGTGGCTAGCGAAGGGCTGAGATCAGAAGAAATTAAGACAGAGTTGTGTGCTGACATTGTTAAGGTGATCTGTGACCTTCCTTGGTGCGCTCTGAGCATTGCTTTCTTGCAGATGTTTCGTCACTCAACTAGGTAACATCAGTGCAGCGCTGCTGATGTTACCCAGCTGGGTAATGAAACGTTTGCAACAAGAAAACGAACCACGCTCAGCGAGCACCGAGGGACCCTCCCACAGTTCACAAGCTCCAGATATCCTCTTCTACCGACAAGCTAATCTTGATTTCCTCTTATTTTCTCAGATCCAGTTTATGTAATCCAGTCTGTACGCCAGGCGGAGTGGATGGAGCGAGGGGGGAAAAAATCCCAGAAAGACCCGTGTGCTCAAGTGACCAACCCTTTTTTTGCAGCTCGGTCCAAACGGAGGTTCTCTCCCAGCAGCTCTCCAGTAGAAGAGACTCAAATCATGCAGAAGCCCACGACAAAGCCCTCTCGGCCAACTTAAGGAAATCTCAGCACCTTCGGCGTGGTATAAAGCCAAGAATTGCCACAAATTTGGTGTGGGATCTTTTTTCTATTCCTCTCCCCTTCCCGCGGTAACTTAACATGTTAGTAACTCCTGCCCCCCCCGCCCCCCCCTATTTTATAACATTGATTTGGTAATCTATGAAAGAAGCTACCTATTCTGCTATTTGGTGTTCTGGAAAGCGCTCTTGGGAATGAAGAGCTGGGCGCCTTGTTTTTCCTTAACTTCAGTGGCTTTTCTCTCTAGAGGATCAAATCCTAACACTTTTTATTCTACAGCCCCCCTCTCTCCATTTCGTCACCAACGTTAGTCTCCCCTACCGAAAAAGTTTTAACTTAAAAAGGAGAACAGGAAAAAAAAAAAACCAACCCAACCCACCGATTTATATATTCCGTTTGCATAGACATTCCTTTATGTATTGTTTGTATTTATTTATGATTCTCCGTTTAAAATGACAAAATGTATCACAAATCCTCCTCCCCGGAGAAACGAACGCCGATGTATACTATGGGTCTCCCGTTAAAGAGTTTGTCTCTCCTTTTATTATTATTATTTTAATCCACCGGAAGAATTTCTAGACAATTCTCAATCCACAGTTCCTGCCCCGCGGAATATTGGGGCACGTTTCCAGCAGGTTGAAAAAATGCCCCTTTTGTGGAATACCCTCCAGGAATTAAAAGAGCAATCGACTGACCCGACAAGACGGAGTTGCCAGTTCTGCTAAAGATTTGGGGAAGAGGGAGGGGGGAACAGCTGACTGGTGGGAGCATGGTTGTCCTTCCCCCCCCCCCCCCCCGACCAGGAGTCGTCCTCCGGTGCTTTGAGAAAAAGCTTTTCCTTGCTTTGTGCTTGGCATGCCATTTATCTTACACTTGACATAACAGCCTTTTCCAAATGAATGTGAGGAATTGCTTTCACTTTCAAAGACTTTCCTTCTCTGTATAAAAGAAGAAAAAAAACACAAAACGAGGAAGCAACGAGGGAGGGTTCTGGTGTATTACGTGAAGGGGGGGGAGGGAGGGAGGGAGGGCGCGGGGGGGGAAAAAAGTCGACTTCTTTTCTGCGTTTGAATCATGTACCAAGAAACAGAACGAACATCTCAGAAGAGAAGTCAGGCCTTTTTTGCGATGGGCAACCCAAACCATGAAGTTCTCCAGGGGAAAAGCGCCATTGCATCTTTGTGTTCGGGATGAGTTCCTGGTGCCCTGGGTCCTTGGCGCATAGGAATCCTTTTTGTTCTTTGGTGAATTTGAAAACAGCACTGTGGATCGGTGCTATATGTAAATATATCCTATCGGTTTTAGGTGGCATTTGGGGCCTTAAAACAGGAGGGGATAGTCTGGGGGCATGAAAGCAATTCTGTACATGAATTAAGCATATTTGCTGCGTTGTCTCTGCAGATTCTATTTTTGTTTAAAATGTTATAAAAATGTATGTTAGCAAAAAAGGTGGATTTTCAAATAAAATGCAGCTTCCACAAACCTCTTTTTTTTTTTTTTGTGAGTCGTGGTATGAATCTGTTGAGGGTGTGAAATGTATTTCTATAAGGGTTTCTGGGCCAAAATAGCAATGTTTACTTATTGTATAAATCCAGGAAGCGAGAAGAAAAATTATCAACAGCTGCTGCAGGTAATAATATCCTGTGGTTTTTGGACTGAGGTCTTCGTGAATAGTCCTATTTATTTTTGGTATTTATTAAACATTTATAGGCCGCCCTTTTCCCTGAGGGGACTCAGGGCGGCTTACAATAATAGGGGAGGGGAGTGAAGGACAAAACACAAAAAGAAAATGTGAGTAAAAATAATTAGCGGTAAAACACAACATTCATTCAACAGGGCTCTGCAATCCTGAACACTCTTAAGAGTCATTTGGACCCGTTTCCCACAGAAAAGAAAACACCAGGAGCCACAAAACCTGGTGGGCGTGGTCAACTCAACGTCACTCCCTCCCACCAAGTCACATGACGCACACACCCCAGTCACGCCTACCCAGTCAGTCATTAGGGCATGGAACCAGTTGTGGAAAAACCGCCAGGAACCACAAAACTCTCGACATTCATTCATTTATTCGATTTTTAGGCTGCCAAATCCCGGAAGACTCCGGGCGGCTTACACAGAACAAGAAAAGAAAAGCTGGACATCTCTCCCCCCCCCCCCCCCCGGTGTGTCTCCCTCTTCCCTTCTCTCTGTCCCTATCTCCTGCCTCTCTGTCTATGTCTCTCTCCCCCTCCCCTCTTCTGTATATATATCTGGCTGGCTGGCTGGCTGTGTGTGTCTCCCCCCCCCCCCGTGTGTGTCTCAGTTGGGGGCTCTTTTCATGTCCCCCTTAAGTTGTTCACCAAAGTGGTACTCATCTATTTACATGTGGCGGCTGCTTTTGAACAGCTGGGTTGGCAGAAGCTGGAGTGAGTGACAGGAGCTCGCCCCAATGCATGGCAGCAAGCCTGCCGATCGTCAACCCAACCAGATGTTCTCTTTAGACATAGCTACTTTCTGCCTTGAACACCATTCCATTACCTTCCAATATGAGAGAGATTTTGCCCGGTCTTTCTAAGCTGTCGTAAATTCAAATGGTTGTAAGCTGAAGATTGCCTCTACTTGGGAGTTGCAAATTCTGAGTCCAGTTCATTTAATTCAAAATTCTTTAAAATGGGGTTTTAAGTACTTAGTACTTCTAGTGATTCTGTTGAGTGCTGTGACTTATCAAATCAAGTTTGCTCACTTCCTATTTTTCTGTTAGAAATCATTTTCCGTAAGAAAATATTTAAAAGTACCACTTCCCCTTTCCAGAGAATTTTTATTTATGCAAGTATGTATGCCAAGCGTAGCTAGGACTGGTTACTCATTTCTCAAAAACTACTGAAAAGTAGGAATATGGGACAACAACTGCAAGCAGAAATCCGACCCTTTTTTATTTCATCTTCTAGAAAACGACAGGATTTTCTTAATATTTGAAAGCTGAGAACTGTAGCTTTTGAGGGAAGATGGAAAAAGCTTTCCTCTTTTTGCAGGCCACCCAGAGATAAGGCTTCATTGGAAGTTTTTCATCTGCTAGACTCTTGTGGCCTGCCGGTGGCCAGCATAGCTGGCAGCAGAGTCGGACAGTGAGGAGGTTGGGGAGGAACATGGGCCAGTCCTGGGGGCTGAGGAAAGCTCAGACGAGGGCTCTACATTGGAGGCAGAGGGAACTAGAGAGCAGTGAGGCAGAAGAACAGCTGGAGCCTGTTCCCAGTGTGCACATGCTATGAACAACTAAGAAATCAGGGTCGACGGGAGCAAAGCCAAACCTTGGAAGCGATTGGCCCCTCCCACAGGAAACAAAAGAGAACGAATGGGGGAGTGGGCTTTTGCAGGAAACAATTTGTTCATTTGGTTGGTTCAAAAGTGGAAAGTTCTGTGTGTGACTTTAAGAGACTGCCAAGTTTGCCTGGTTCCATCACAAAACCGCGGACGACAAAATCGCGGACGACGAAAGCGTGTATGTGACGTCATCACAGCGCGACGAAAAAGATCGAAAAATGTAAAAATAAAGCGAAAACCTTACCCTAACCTCCCCAAACCTAAACCTAAACCTAATCCTTAACCTAACCCTAAACCTAACCCTTAACGTAAGGAAAAACCTAACGCTAACCCTTAACCTAACGCTAAACGTAATGCTAACGCTCTAAACCTAACCCTAATCCTTAACCTAACCCTAACCCTTAACCTAACGCTTACCTTTATGTGAATCGGCTTGCTGTAATTTAATTTTTATTTCAATTTTCCGATCTTTTTCGTCGCGTTGTGATGACGTCACATACGCGATTTCGTTGACCGCGCTTTTGTGGAACACGGTTTTGACGGGTCACGGTTTGCCTTGCCCTGCGTTTAGAAACTAGTTATCTGGGAGCTCTCCAAACGAGATAAGGTGCGTGTAGATAAATATTCCTCGGAAAGACTGTTTGCTAAACCTTGCTGACTGTGAATGAAAGGAATTCACAGTCGTGTAAATAAAAGAGGTTTTGCAGGGACCGAGAGTTTGCTTCTCGCTTTCTAAGGAAGCCAGAACACAGACATAAACAATTCATACACTTCGTTTCCGTAACAAGCAAGTTTATAATCTGATGGGAACAAATGACAGGAATTCGGCAATACAACATATATTCTTTCCCGGTGAGTCCAACGCAAATCTCTTTTAATTTGATCAGTTGCAAAAAAACACCATCAACAATTAACAGCCAATATTTTTAATATTCCTTCCTCTTTTTCCATATACACAATGGCCCCTAGCACCAAAAGGAAATTTTAAGAGGCTCCGAAGTATCTGAAAGGACCTTTTCCCCTTTGCCTTCCTCAATTTTAAGGAAATACAGATTTGATCATACGGTAAGTGATGTGCTGTGAAGCCTTATTCGGGTCATACCTCTCTTCCAATTGACTTTTGCTGGGCATTTCTTTGAGGTCTTCATGAATTGGCATCTTCTGGCCCACGGCGCACATTAATTTCACATCCAAAGGACCCAGCTCCTTATAATCCTTGATTCAGAGCAAAAGACAATGGTATTAGGCAAAAGTCAAGGTTCCCCTCGCACATATGTGCTAGTCATTCCTGACTAGGAGACGATGCTCATCTCCGTTTCAAAGCCGAAGAGCCAGCACTGTCCAAAGACGTTTTAGTTTAGTTTAGTTTTATTGATCTTGTATGCCGCCCACTCCCGAAGGACTCCGGGTGGCTTACAATAAAACAAGGGAAGGGGGGTAATACACAAAACAACATATTGAAAACACAACAGTCACAATTTCCGACGGGCTGGGTATTTCGAAAGCCCCCCGGCCTGCTGGAGCAGCCAGGACTTAACAGCTTTGCGGAAGGCCGGGAAGGTAGTAAGGGTCCGGATCTCCACGGGGAGATCGTTCCAGAGGGCTGGAGCTGCGACAGAGAAGGCTCTCCCCCGGGGAGTCTCAAGCCGACATTGGCTGGCAGATGGAATCCGGAGAAGACCTAACCTGTGTGATCTAATCGGTCTGTGGGAGGTGATCGGCAGGAGGCGGTCTCTCAGGTACCCAGGTCCGATGCCATGAAGGGCTTTATAGGTAGCGACCAGCACCTTGAAGCGGATCTGGAGACTCATGGGTAGCCAGTGCAGCTTGTGGAGGATAGGTGTGACGTGGGTGTACCTGGGTGCACCCACGATCGCTCGCGCGGCTGCGTTCTGGACCAGCTGAAGTCTTCTAACACTCTTCAAGGGCATGACAAAACACGGAGGGCGTACGGAACGCTGTTCCCTTCCTACCAAAGGCGGTTCCTATTTTTCTACTTGCATTTTTACAAGCTTTTGAACTGCTCGGTTGGCAGAAGCTGGGGCAAGTAACGGGAGCTCACTCCATTACGCGGCGCTAGGGATTCAAACCACTGAACTGCCGACCTTTCTGACTGACAATCTCAGCGTCTTAGCCACTTAGCCACCATTTCCCTTTTAGGATGGTATTATTTGGTGGTAAATTTGATTGAATAATTCCAATTTTCTCTAAACCATGGGTGTCAAACTCAAGGCCCTGGGGCCGGATCCGGCCCACCGGGTGCTTAGATGTGGCCCGTAGGGTGCATCCTCAAAACAACAAAAGAGTGGCCCGCGTTGCCTCTGCCAGTGAAAACTGAGCTGAAGAGGGGCGCGGACAGCCCTCCCGAGCTCTGTTTTCACTAGCATTGGGTTGCAGGAGGCCGTCGCAGCCGAAAACGGAGCTCAGGAGCCCATTTTCGCTGGCAGAGTGCTCAGGCTACCACAGGCGCCCCCAAAATGAGTGATGCCATGCCCACCCTGGCCTCGTCCATCCCAGCTTCTGGAGGCAAGTCTATCCAAAAGGGATCGACTGAACTTCCATAATTCTCAACCCATCGAGTTCTCCCACTCCACCACCACCACCACCGAATCTTAGAGGGGGACGATAAATCTTTTACCTTGAAGTCGTTTGTATCTTCGTACAGCAGAGGAGGTAGAAACTGATTGGTGGACATTCCCCGCAAATAAACCACTTCGAAGTCGTCCGCCGACTGCTCCTCCGGTTCTCTTATCTCCTCACTTGATTCTGGGTCTGCAGAAAGGACTAGATCCTTTGCGGACTGCACACGTTCCTCTTCTTTTATGAAATAAATAACAAATTATTATTTTTTTCATTTTTATTCCCCGCGATCAATTTGACATTTCATTGCAGAAGACAGACAGACAGAACATAGAAGTAAAGTATTGGAAGGGACCTTGGAGGTCTTCTAGTCCAGCCCATTGCACAAGCAGGAGACCATAAACCATTTCAGACAAATGGATGTCCAATCTCTTCTTTAAAAACCTCCAGGGATGAAGCGACCACAACTTCTGGAGGCAAGTCATTCTACGAAATAATTATTTCATCAGGAAATTTCTCCTCAGTCCTAGGTTGCTTCTCTCCTTGATTAGTTTCCACCCATTGCTTCTTGTTCTATTCTCAGGTGCTTTGGAGAATAGCTTGACTCCCTCTTCTTTGTGGCAACCCCTGAGATATTGGAAGACTGCTATCATGTCTCCCCTGGTCCTTCTTTTCATTAAACTAGACATACCCAGTTCCTGCAATGGTTCTTTATATGTTTTAGCCTCCAGTCCCCTAATCATCTTTGTTGCTCTTCTCTGCACTCTTTCTAGGGTCTCCACATCTTTTCTACATTGTGGCGACCAAAACTGAATGCCGTATTCCAAGTGTGGTCTTACCAAGGCATCATAAAGTGATATTAACCCTTCATGTGATCTTGATTCTATCCTTCTATTAATGCAGCCTAGGACTACATTGGCATTTTTGGCTGCTGCCGCACACTGTTGGCTCATATTTAAGTGATTGTTCACTAGGGCAGTGGTCCCCAGCCTTTGTGGCTTGGCTGCATGGCTGGGGGGGGGGGCAGGAGAAGGGTATCTGACCGCATGAGAGGTGGCCTCGTGCGCGTGCATGCAGCTCCACTCACACGAAGAGAAGCACAACATTCTCAGCTAAAGTGAATCAGGTACTATGAAAGGTTTTACAGCTCAGTCGGAATAACTATGCGCCTTTCCCCACTGCTGAGCTTAAATAATTCTCCATTCTTGAGTTGGCAGAAAACTGCACCAGTGGCAAATGTACTGTACTGTCCCTCTTGCCAGTTCTTACCCTGTCTCTCTTTAAAGTCATTGCAGTTACCTATTTTCTTCTAAGGTAATGGATGCTGTTGTGGCCCAGCAGGAGCCGTTGGAGCTGCCACCAGACTTTGACAGCGAGGGGCCCTATGAGTCGGCTCTGGAGGATGTGGAGGACCCTGGACAGGGTTCCGACTCTGAGCAGGGCGCAGAGTGGCTGGTTGGCCACCAGGAGGCACCTGAGCCTTGGACTAGTGGGGAGGAGACAAGGGAGAGTGAGCCGGAAGCCAGTAGTGAGTTGTTCCTGGATGCACGCCATCAAAGAGCTAATAGGCGTCAGGAACAATTACGCAATTACAGGAGGTGATTGCACTCAGCTGGTGGTCATTAGGGTCCTCTCCAGACTATAAAAAGCTACTTGTGCACACGCCCCTCTTTGCAGAAGTCAACACAGAATCGAATGTCGGAGAACTTTGTATGAGCTTGGCAAACTGGATTGCTGCCAAGCCTTATCTGTGTTTATTGCTGCCCAAGCTTGTCTGTGCTGGGTTGCTGCCAAGGACCTGTTTGTCTGTTAATTAAATGCTGTAATTTATCTCTGGCTCGGAGTGTGCTTTGGTGTGGAACGAGGGTGGTCAGAACAGATGCCAAAGTCTAATAGATTTTGCACACCTTGAAGCTGTTCTTGTTGGAATAAGTGGAAATAGGCTACTTTTAATACTGGTACAGCTAACGATGGAGCTGCCTCATTTATCAGTTGGGGAAGAGATGGAGGCAATGTCATGGAGATACTGAAGAAAAATGTTTCCAGACACGTTTGTGCTGCGCTTAAATACAAATAAGAAAAATAATATGAGGTTGTAGTAAAAATCCTGCGTCTAGGGTTTGATTCCCCCTGGCCTTCGAAGCTTTCCATCCTAAAGTTTCTCCTTAGTCAGCTGGTACCTCCATCGTATGTTTGAATGGTGTCATTTTGTCAAGAGGAACAAAACCAACTTGTAGAGATAGAGGAAAGGTGACGAAGAGGCCATGTGCAGCACACTGCCATGACTTGGTAACTGTTTACCTCAGATGCCTATGAGCTCACCTAATTAAACAGCACCAGGTACCGCCAGGAACTATGAAGATATGTGAGGCTCTACCCTGGCTGGGGTGTTCTTAAAGATTGACAAGGAGAACACACCAATTACGATGCTGTTGCTATAGGCTCTTTGCTCTGCTTGTTAAAACGGTATAAAAAGTAATAAACTCTGTGAAGGCAGAACCCTGCTATGACTGGTTTCTGAATCCATCACCAACTCATATGTGTTTGCTATTAATGAATTTTAATATTAATGGGTTTTCGTGCCCCTTCTGGCTTCTGTGTGCGCATCGGTCTGCCTCTCGCGTGGCCCAGTTCCAAAGAGGCCACAGCCCGGGCATTAGCCCCCCCCTTGCATTAGGACTCCAAGATCCCGCTCACCATTACTACTATTGAGCCAAGTCACAAGCCTATGTCGCAATTCTCAAAATAGCAATAGCAATAGCAGTTAGACTTATATACCGCTTCATAGGGCTTTCAGCCCTCTCTAAGCGGTTTACAGAGTCAGCATATCGCCCCCACAGTCTGGGTCCTCATTTCACCCACCTCGGAAGGATGGAAGGCTGAGTCAACCTTGAGCCGGTGAGATTTGAACCGCCGAACTGCCGATAACAGTCAGCTGAAGTGGCCTGCAGTACTTCACCCTAACTACTGCGCCACCTTGGCTCTCCCCCTTCAGTTTTGAAAACTAGGGACGAGAGGTTTGTTTGCAAGTTTAGCCAGCAGGGCTGACCTTTAGATTTTGCAAACATATAGATCAGGGCAGGGATGGGTTGCCACTGGTATTACTGCCAGCTCGGTGCATGCAAACATTTTGCGCCTGCGTCCTTATTTGCGAATAAAAAGGTCTGTGCATGTGCAAAACCTTAAAAACTGGGGGGGGGGAATACATTTTTGCAATGAAAAGCATTTTGCGCATGCGCATAAACAAAAAACAAGATGGCGGTGCCATAGGAGAACCGGTTCAGGGGCATGGCAGGCCTGGGTCGCTGCCGGTTCCCAGCGACTCAGGCCGCCAAGTTACTACCGGTTTGGCCAAACCCGGTCCAAACTGGTAGGAACCCACCTCTGAATCAGAGTTTCACAAACTTGGCAACTTTTAAGAGTTGTGGACTTCAACTCCCAGAATTCTCCAGCCGGCTGGAGAACTCTGGGAGTTGAAGTCCACAAGTCTTAAAGTTGCCAAGTTCGAAGACCTCTGATTTAGATATTGCAAGCAAGAAAAGAAGGAACGGTGTTCAATCTAGCGTACAAGTTGCCAAAATGTCCTTTCTTCTGCCAGAAAAAGTGAGAGTGCTTGTAAGAAAATGCATCTCAATCAATAAATCTTTCGTTACAGTTAAAAATTAAAACATGGAAATAAAACAGCTCAAACCATGCTAGCATACTGTGTTACCATCAGTGATGAGATAATTGAGGGGCAGCCAAAGACTGTCTAATTTTGCAGACAGTATAGAGACAGTATGGATAGATTCAAAGAAACAGTATTATTATATTGAGCCAATAGTAACAGCTGTACATTAAAAGAGACCAGAATTTTCTGGCTATTTTGTCAGCTAAAAAGTCCGAAAACGGGGTACAATATAACAGGACATGAACTCTGGTTTCAATGCCCCCTTGCCTACACCTATGAGACAGACAAACAGCTGCAACCTGTTCCCAGTGTGCGCATGTGCAGAATTGCCAGACGAAGGGAACAGCTAAAGAACAGGGGTCGACTTGGGAGGTGGACGATGAATGGCCCCTCCCAGAGGAAATAAAAGAGGAGCGAAAGGGGAGTGGAGTTTGCAGGAGACAATTAGTTCGCTTCATTGGTTCGTGACTCTCCGAGACTCCTTGCCAAGTTTTGCAGATATCGGCCTGGCAGCTCTCCAAGCCAGATAAGGTCTGTGACTGTAAATCCTCCCTTGAAAGACTTTGCCGGATGTGAATGAGCAGAATTCACAGTCAATTAATAAAAAGGATTTTTGTCGGGACCAGAAATTTGCTTCATGCTCTTGGGAAGCCCAGATCAGAACAGATTCAGACTGTTCAGCAACTCCCAAACATTTATTATATGAAAATAATTCAATAAATACTACTATTAACTAATGATACCAAGAATGATATTAATAACGAGCACAAGAAATAGATTGTCCTGTCAACCCTTGCAGGTCAATGTTGACCATTTAGGAACACACATACACTCCCTAATTTCAAGCTAAGAATGTGAATTCTGTAACTATCTGGAAGCTACTGAATCAGTTAGGTCTAGGGAAGGGGTGTTAAACTCAAGGCCCATGGGCCAGATCTGGCCCGTGAGGTGCTTAGATCCAGCCCACAGCGCCATCCTGGAAACAACAAAGGACCAGCCCACGTTGCCTCTGCCAGTGAAAACGGCATGGCCCTCCCGAGTTCCGTTTTTGCTGGCAGAGGGTTGCAGGAGGCCATCGCAGCCGAAAACAGAGCTCGGGAGCCCCTTTTCATTGGCACAGCGCTTGGGCCACAGGTGTCCCCGACATAAGTGACCTCAAGCTGGCCATGCCCCCCTGAGGTCAAACACAACCCTGATGTGGCCTTCAATGAAATCGAGTTTGACACCCCTGATCTAGAAGTTAAAGCACCTGATTAGAAATCAGGAGATTGTGAATTCTAGTTCTACCTTATGCATGAAGGCCAGTTGGAGGAGTAGGGGCCAATCTCCTGGAGACTGTGAGTTCTAGTCCCACCTTAGGTATGGAATTCTGCTGGGTGAATTTAGGTCAATCACCAGGAGATAGTGAATTCTAGTTCCGTCTTAGGCATGAATGCCAGCTGGGTGACTTTTGAGCCAGTCTGAGCCCAAATCACCTCATGAGGTTGTTATCGCGAGGAAAAGAGAAGAAGAAAGGAGGATTAGTATGTTTGCTGTCTTGACTTACTTATAAAAACAGCAAAGGTGGCATATAAATAAATAAAATAACGTCTGAAGACAGGTTGGCAGCTTCATTCCTCAAATTCACCACTACTACTTCAAGTGCCCTTCTTTCATAATTCACAGCTGCAAGACTTAGGCACATCAATCTGATTCAGACAACAACAACAACAAAATAATGAGGTAACTACCTTCTTCTTGATCCATGCTTTCTCCGGGAAACTTCAAGCCAGCTCCTTGAGTAAGAAACAGCTTCCTGGAAAATGCAAAACATAGCAAAATGTAGGATGAAAATCAGTGGTGGGTTTCAAAAATTGTTCGAACCTACACTGTGGGTGTGGCCTCCTTTGTGGGAGTGGCTTGCCACCCATGTGACCGGATGGGAGTGGCTTGCCACCCATGTGACCGGATATGAAGATGCCGACGACACTTGTCAGAACCACCTTAAATTACCTCACACACAGCACTGGCATTCATAAGAATAGGATGTAAACTTGTTTTTTAAAAGGCATCTTTGGTTTGCGTTAAAACAACTTCAACACACGCAATGTTCTGATTGCACCACAAACGCAGTAGTCATCCTTACCTTTCACAAAGGCACTGAGTTTTATAAATATGAGCATGATAGTGCAGAATAATCATATCCAAGGACCAGTGGTGGGTTTCAAAAACTTTTGGAACCTCTTCTGTAGGTGTGGCCTGCTTTCCGGGTCCACTGGTGGAACCTCTTCTAACCGGTTCGGTAGATTTGACGAACCGGTTCTACCGAAAAGGTGCGAACTGGTAGGAACCCACCTCTGATGAAAATAGTAACCCACCAGAAAACAATGGCGAAAGCCAGTTTGTGGTGAAAGTATCTGGCTAGAAACTGGAAGACCAAGTTCCAGTTCCACCTGAGGCACCAAATCAGTTAGATGGTCTTGGGCCAGTCCCTCTCTTTCAGCCCTAGGATACAAGCAATGGCGAACCACTTTCAAAATAAACCTTGCCAAGAAAACTGCCAGGACTAGTTCAGTGATGGCTAAACTTTTTGTTCCTCGTCTGACGAAAGCCTGCATGTGCGACTGTGGCGTGTGGCACACATCCCACGCGCACGCCGCCCCCCCTGCACATGCGTGCATGATCTAGCTTTGGGTCTAGCAGGCCTCCCTGAAGCCTCCTGAAACCAAAAATGGGGTGCAGGGGTACCCCACCCCTCCCCCCTGTGCATGCATGGGCATCTCCGACATGCACGACAGAGACCCAAAAATTAGCTGGCTGGTGGGAGGTGCGCGCGCATACACGGTGGAGCTGAGCTGGGCGACGACTCGCGTGCCCGCATAGAGAGCTCCGCATGCCACCTGTGCCATGCGTTGCCATAGGTTCGCCATCATGGGACTAAATCCCCAGGAGGTTAAAACAACAACAGAACAAAGCCCCTTGACTCCTAAGTGCCAAAAAAGAATAAAAATAAAAATCTAGATTTAACTTCAACTCTGGGGAATTCTGGGTTTGAAAAACACTGGCCTATAGCGGAGGTCTCCAAATTTGGCAACTTTGAAGACTTGTGGACTTCAACTCCCAGAATTCCTTAGCCAGCCATGTGGATTGGGGAATTCTGGGAGTTGAAGGAAGGAAGAAGCAGAGATTGCATTGCCCGGGCTCATAAATACATTATCTCACATTTTGTCAGTGTTAAAGAATTTATGAACGGGAATAGCCATAACAACAAGTCAGCCAATGGGAACTGTTTGATGACTGAGACACAGCTTGGAGCCTGGGCGTGGCTTAGCTTAACTGGTCTGTGTATATAAGAGTTTGTTTGTCTTGATTTGAGGGTCCTTGCTTCTACTTCTTGTCCTTGCACTTGCTACTTCTTCTTCTGTCTACCATGTTGCAAGAGCTGCATGGGTATTGTATACATGCATCATGTTTTATATTATAGTATATAAAGAAGTTTCTTCTACAAATGAATCCTGTGTATATAAGAGTTTATTTGTCTTTGCATAATTGTTCAAGCTTCTGGCTTCTTGGCTTCTTGTCCAGAGGTGGTATTCAGCAGGTTCTGACCAGTTCTGGAGAACCGGTAAATACCACCTCTGACTGGCTCCGTCCCCATCTATTCTCTGCCTCCCGAGTCCCAGCTGATTGGGAGGGAATGGGGATTTTGCAGTAACCTTCCCCTGGAGTGGGGAAGGAATGGAGATTTTACAGTATCCTTCCCCTGCCACGCCCACCAAGCCCGCCCGCCAAGCCAAGCCACGCCCACCAAGCCACAGAACTGGTAGTAAAATAAAATTGAATCCCACCACTTGTCTTGTCCTTGTACTTGCTACCACGTTGCAAGAGCTGCATGGGTATTGTATACATACATCATGTTTTACTTTATTGTATATAAAGAAGTTTCTTCTATAAATGAATCTCCTGCTGAATTATTTGCATGTGCGCCGGCTGGATAGCTACAAACTAACACATTTTCCATGTTCAGATCACACATTTTTTAAACCTGCTTACAGAATTAGTCACATTTCATCATTCCCACCCCATGCTGAACAATTAAGTGGACTGGGTTTGTCCAGCATGCTGTGCTTAAAAAGGAAACAAAAAATGAATCAAAAATGTATAAAAGAATCACCACGACTCATTGGATTCAACGGCTGTCAACAACTCGGTTAAGCGAGCTAAAGTTATATCATAACTTTTTTAGCCTTTTTTACCTGGGTACTTTAAGAAATTGTAGTCTCCGTTCAAAGAGTTTGTTGATGAGATAGATATTTTCCTTCTCAATTTCATGGACAGCTTGTTCTAAACCATTCACTTCCTTTCGATAAGCTTCAACCTGCCATAAAATAGGAAACCTAATTCTGAAGTTCTAAGAAGTTACATGCATAACTTAACAAAGCCGTTCCCGCATTTCTCTCTCTACAAAATGAGTCACAATGCGGAATGCTTTGTTCAAGAATGGAGTTGAAGGTGGCTTGCTGAATGTAGAAAAAGCAGGAAGAAAGCAAGAAAAACAAGGGAAGGTTGTCTGAACTCTTGGCTGAATTTCTCCAATACTAAAGGAGGAGGAAAACAAGGATGTGGGATGTCTCCGAGGAATGAATATTTGTCAAAAGAAGCCAAAACAGCTGAATAAAACAACAAACATCTGCTCACCTTGTTATAGGGAAGTGAAAGTTAGATGCAGTGGGAATATATTACTTAAAAACTACATAAACAGTACAGTTTTTGCCAATACAGGTAATGTGGTCCTAACCAGGGCTGAATGCTACCGGTTCGGGCCGGTTCACTAGAACCGGTAGTAAAAAAAATGCTACCATTCGCACCAACAGGTAGTAAAAAAAATGCTTTAAAAAGAAATAAAAATTTCCGACGATCAGCTGTGCGAGAATCAGCTGTGCCTGATTGTCTGTGAGGCTCCTGCTTGTTGCAGGGGCCGTTTTGGGTGAAGTCCAGCCACTTTTACATTGTGAGTCAGTTGTGCAGCTTTTGTATTATGTTTGTGTAAAGTGTGATAGTTGGTTTTTGAGCTCTCTGTGACTCTGTGAGGTTCCTGCTTGTTGCAGGGGCCGTTTTGCGTGAAGTCCGGCTACTTTTACATTGTTTGTGTGTGTGTGTCAGTTGTGCAGCCACATCCACCCGGTCATATGACCACCAAGCATGCTTACCAGTGGTGGGTTCTGGGGGTTCCACCACAGAACCACGTTCGACTAAGGCGCGCTCGACGAAACCGCGTAGCTGACGTCATCACAGGGCCACAACAGCGCGGAGACAGAGGCACGCTGTAAACGCTAAACCTAAAATTAACCCCTAAACCTAACCCCCTAAACCTAATCCTAAACCTAACCCTAAACCTAATCCTTAACCTAACTCTAAACCTAATCCTTAACCTAACCCTAACCCTAACCCTTAACCTAACCCTAACCCTAACCCTAATCCTAAACCTAACCCTAAACCTAATCCTTAACCTAACCCTAACCCTAACCCTAAACCTAATCCTAAACCTAAACCTAACCCTAACCCTAAACCTAAACCTAAACCTAACCCTAACCCTAACCCTAAACCTAACCCTTAACCTAACCCTAAACCTAATCCTAATCCTAACCCTTAACCTAACCCTAAACCTAACTCTAACCCTTAACCTAACCCTAAAGCTAACCCTAAAGCTAACCCTAAAGCTAACCCTTACCTTAGGTTGAATTGGCTTGCTTTCAAAGCGCTATTTAAAGCGCCCTTCTTTCTCCACACTCGCTGTTGTCGCCCTGTCGATGACGTCAGCGACGCGGTTTAATCGGGCGCGCTTTAGTCGAGCGTGGTTTTGTCGTGCCACAGGTTCTGGGGTGGTACGGCCCAGTACGGGTGTACCGGTGGTAGCTGGGAGCAGCAGCCACCGTACCGGAACAGTGGCTCGTTGGGCCCACCCACCTGCCTGGGTTCCTTACTGCTTTTTGAGGGAAACCAAGCCAATTGTGCACGCACGCACAGCATACGCTGCCTGTGTAACCTCCGCCAAGCAGTTGTGGCGTCGCAGGGCAGTGGCATGCGCATGTGTATGCAGTGCGCGTGCCTGAGGACAGCCAGCCCCGTTGCAGCATACAGGTTGCGACGGGATCCAGAACCCGCCACTGATGCCTACCTGGTCACATGACCACCAAACCACGCCCACCTGGTCATATGACCACCAATATGGCAGAGCCAATTGACCAACTAAGATAAGTTGGATCATTTAAAAAATGAAGGGATGGAAACAGTGGTGGGTTTCAAAAAAATTTAGAACCTCTTCTGTAGGTGTGGCCTGCTTTGTGAGAGTGGCTTGCCGGCCATGTGACTGGATGGGAGTGGCTTGCCAGCCATGTGACTGAGTGGGAGTGGCTTGGTAGTCATGTGACTGGGTGGGCATGGCCCACCTGGTCACGTTACCGCCAAGCCAGGCCCACAGAACCGGTCGGGAAAATTTTTGCATTTTACCACTGGTCCTAACCCATATTTTTCAGTACCGTTTTAACTTTGAGTTGTCAGTAATTTGAGGGCTACCCGTAGTGAGAAATTTAATGAACAAAAGAGACCGTATTAAGAGGCCGATGGATTTAGAAGAAATCAGACCAGCTTTCAAGGAGAGGAAGAAGATCCAGACAGATAGACGGCCTTGGAGTCGTTTTGATTTTAGTTTGCTAATTGAGTTTTTCTCTTTCTTGTTGTCTGCCTCCTGCCTCAATTACTTTTGGCTCTCCTTTTTCTTCTGCACTCCGCATTAACGTTGCTTCTCCCCCCATGATGGGAAGTAAGTAGCGCTGCCAAAACTCTTTTAGCTGGAAATGCTGGGATCTCGGCCAGGCCTGCCATCAGTAGGAGGGAGGTGGGTGCCTCAGGTGACGGATGCTGGGGGGAAAGGGGAGGCGGTAGGCCTCCCTCCTCCTATTTTTTTACTCTTAGGAGCCAAAACCACAGCACTGATTATGTTTACACGTTGCTGGACTGAACAATCAACAATCCAGATGTTGACGTTGGAATGGCCCCCTAGCAGAGCCATCAGGCAGGACCAGAATCCAGGGGTGAAATCAACTTACTTTCGCTACCGGTTCGCAAATGTGAGCGCATGCACCACCTCCACGCATGTGCAGGACCTTATGTGCATGCGCAGAGCGTCAAAAACAGGATGTGATGACGTCTGGGTGGGTGAGCGGAGCCTGCTACCATGTGGGTCTGCAAAGGTAAGTTTGCGTGGAGCGTCAAAAACAGGAAGTGATGACGTCTGGGTGGGTGGGCGGTGCCTGCTACCATACCCGAGGGGGGGGGAGGCGCCGTGCCACGCCATTTAGATTAGCTAGAAAGCAGGAAATCTGACGACTCTAGCTAATATAAATCATGCGTCGGAGCTGATCGTTGGAAATACAGTTTTGCTCGAACCAGTAGCATTTTTTTACTACAGGTTCGGGCGAACCGGTCCGAACTGGTAGCATTTAACCTCTGCCAGAATCTACACAACGGTTCCAAAGGAAAAGACTCCCATGGGTTAATTTCTTGGTAACTCCATAAACACATCCACATGCACCGTAGTCCTCAACTTACGACCATAATTGAGCCCAAAATTTATGCTGCTAAGTGAGAAATGAGTTGAGGGAGTTTTGCTTGACTTTTCGTGCCACATTTGTTAAGTGAATCACCGCAGTAGTTAAATGAGTCATCCGGTTGTAAAGTGAATCTGATTTGCCCATTGGCTTTGCTTGTCAGAAGGTCACAAAAAGGGGAATCGCGTGAGCCAGGGACACTGCCGCCATCATAAATGTGAGTCAGCTGTCAAGCATCTGAATGTCAGTCTTCCCACCAAAGGTGGTTCCTATTTTTCTACTTACATTTTTACATGCTTTCGAACTGCTAGGCTGGCAGAAGCTGGGACAAGTAACGGGAGCTCACGCCGTTACGCGGCGCTAGGGATTCGAACCACCGAACTGCAGCCTATTTCCCCTAACGATCTGTCTCCTCATTTTAACGACCTCGGAAACGATGGAAGGCTGAGTCAACCTTGAGCCAGTGAGGATCGAACTCCCAATAGTAGGCAGAGTCAGCCTGCAATATTGGATTTGAACTTCTGGCAGTCAGCAGAGTTAGCCTGCAATACTGCATTCTAACCACCATGGCTCTAACTGTGTGATAGTAAATTTGCTACCCTTCATTTCAGTCTTGCAAAACGTAATAGTCAAAATATGGGCCCCAATGCTCAGTGGATCCCTTATCTTCTTTCTGTAACCATTCGACTTCCTGTCGACCAGTGGATCTGCTCTCCATTCGTTTTCTGTCCTGCCAAAATCAACTTACCTCTTCTTTTAGCCATTCGTATTCTTTAATCTCCCTGCGGCTGATCTTGTCAATGTGCTTAACAGCATTCTGGGAAAACAATCCAAATACCCCAGAATTAAAATTGTAATCTTTACATTGAAGGATGCAAGAAAACAAAGTTTTAGACACAGGATGCCAAGACATATATCAGAAAAATGTCACCCGATACCAAGTCAGTTTTATGTTTTTCTACTCCCATTAATTTTCCAGAAGATCCTCTTAACAGATAATGACATGTTATACAGGTAATCCTTAATTTATGACCATCATGGGGCCCGCCCATCATGGTCATAAAAGCATGATGGTCATAAATTGGGTTACCCAATTTAAATTTTAAAACCTTTTTTTCCAGCTGTTGTTAAGTAAACACTGTGGTTGTAAGGTGACTACTGCAATCATTAAATGCCACATTCATTAATTGGTCTGGTGCACCAATTGCGGCCCTATTTGGACCGGGAGGCGCTTCTAACGGTCACTCATGCCCTTGTCACCTCGAGGCTGGATTATTGTAACGCGCTCTACATGGGGCTACCCTTGAAAAGCGTTCGGAGACTGCAGTTAGTTCAGAATGTGGCCGCGCAGGCGATATTGGGTGTGCCGAGGTACACCCACGTTACACCTATCCTCCGTGAGCTGCACTGGCTACCTATTGGTCTCCGGACTCAATTCAAGGTGTTGGTTATTACCTTTAAAGCCATACATGGCTTAGGGCCAGGATACCTTCGAGACCGCCTGCTGACAAATACCTCCCAGCGGCCAGTTAAGATCCCACAGATTGGGCCTCCTTCAGATGCCGTCGGCCAAACAATGTCGGCTGGCGGGCTCTTGGAGGAGAGCCTTCTCGGTGGCTGCTCCGACTCTTTGGAACCAGCTCCCCCCGGAAATCCGGACCATACCCACTCTGATGGTCTTCAGGAAAGATGTAAAAACTAGGCTGTTCCGGCAGGCCTGGGGCTGTTGACCTCGCTGTTGAGGTCCGGCCCCGACTAGAATGAATGTATGAGGGGTGTCTGTTGTTTTTAAATTATTTTGTCGTTATGTGTTTTTTATATTTTTTGTAAGCCGCCCAGAGTCCTTTGAGATTGGGCGGCATACAAGAACTCATAAATAAATAAATAAATAAATAAATAAATAAATAAATAAATAAATAAATAAATAAATAAATAAATAAATAAATAAATATATTGAATTAATGGTTCACTATGGACTGGTTTTGATGTAAATCCAAAAGACAATGCCAGTGTCTGGCGAAACTGTCATAAAATGTGGTTGCTGAGCATCAGAAATATGATCACACAAGCGTGCGAAGGTCAGCTGTTGAAACTTTGGAACTGGAGTGGGCCCGTCATAATTCGAACAGCCGTAAGTCCAGAACTATTTCTATGAAAGCATCATAGCGTTCTACAATAAAGTATCAATATCATCCATAGTACATTAAACCGCAAAGCAATAGGAATAGCATGTAGACTTATACACCGCTTTACAGTGCTTTACAGCCCTCTCTAAGCGGTTTAGAGAGTCAGCCTATTGCCCCCAACAATCTGGGTCCTCATTTTACCCACCTCAGAAGGATGGAAGGCTGAGCCAACCTTGAGCCTGGTGAGACTCGAACTGCCGAATTGTAGGCAGGCAGCAGGCAGCAGAAGTAGCCTGCAGTACTGCACTCTAACCACTGCGCCACGCTGGCACATCAGCTGCTGAAAAGCTCAAAGGAATTTGGTAGTACCTTTTCCAGGTAACAAATGTTCTTAAAAGACATAATCTTCTATGTGGCATCTTTTTTTTTATACACCTATGAATAAAATTTTATTAAATGGTACTACTGGATTCGTTCTGATTTTCGCCACCATAGTTAAACACGCCTCTCCCGCCCCAGATTTACTGAAGTTAAACGTAACGTGTAAACTAAAGAACTGCAGTGAAGAGTTATCTTGCTAAGTGGCTGAAATGTGATTGTGTGACTGCAGGGGTGGTGAGGTAATTGTAACTTTGAGGACTGGTCATAAATTATTGTGGTCCTCCAGCGGCTTGAAGTGAGGAGGTTGGGGAGGAACAGGGGCCAGTCCTGGAGTCTGGGGAAGGCTCAGATGAGGGCTCTGCGTCGGAGGCAGAGAGGGGGCCAGGACCTTCTGGGAATTATGTGCTGCCTCCAGAGCCTCCGGAGTCGGACATCAACGAGGCAGAAGAACAGGGGGAGCCTGTTCCCAGTGCGCACATGTGCAGAGCTGCCAGAAGGCAAGTTAAGACAAAACAGTTAAGGCAAAAGGGGTGATTTGGGAGTAAGGCAGGGGTGGGTCCCCGCTAACCGGTTGGTCGGCGAACCCGGAAGTAAGTAACTTCCGGGAACGGCGAAGGGCCCACCCGCCCGCCCGTGCTCCTTACTGGTCTTTGAAGGCTTCTGCGCTTCCACGCAGGCGCATGGCACATACAGCGCCTGCGCGATTCTCCGCGAGCAGCTGGATGGCACATAACAGCGCCTGCGCGAGTCTCCGCGAGCAGCTGGAGCATCGCGCAGGCGCTAAGACGCATGCGTGAACTGTGCGCGTGCACGAGGACGCCGCCGGCCCCATTCCAACCGAACCGGTTGGAACGGGATTAGCAACCCACCCCTGGAGTAAGGCTTGGAAATGATTGGCCCATAAGATATAAAAGAGGAACAAATAGATGTGAGCCTTTGCAGGAAACAACTTTGTTCGTTAGTTTAAACTCTGAAGCTCTGTTTGTGCTCTGTTTGACCTGGCAAAACTAATTGGCAATTAGGTCTCTGGCAGCTTTTCAAGGGAGATAAAGGTGGGTGCTTATCAGCCTTACCCTGAAAGACTGTGACAGACTTCTGTCGGACTCTTAACAGACTGGTTGTGAATCATTACAGGCTGTGAATGCACATATAATTCACAGCCATTTAAATAAAAAGGGTTTCTGGGACTAAGCGTGTGGTTTTTATTGTCTCAGGAAGCCTAAGTCAGAACATAAATATCTTTTTTTGAGTCCCTTGTAACCTTGAATGGTTGTCAAGTGATCGATCATAAGTCGAAGCTACTGTATGCCATCCTTTTCGACTTAATTTCTCCCAGCCGGGTCAAGACTTCAAGTCCCAGAATTCATCAGTTTGACAGGAGTATTTTGGGAAATTTCTAATGCAGTATTTCTCAACCTTGGCAACTTGAAGATGTCCGGACTTCAACTCCCAGAATTCCCCAGCCAGCGAATGCTGGCTGGGGAATTCTGGGAGTTGAAGTCCGGACATCTTCAAGTTGCCAAGGTTGAGAAACACTGTTCTAATGTATCCGGCAACAGCTAACTCTGAAAAACCAGACAAGGAGATGCAGCTGAGCATCTGAATTAGCAAAATCAAACACACCTCAGTGGCCCATTCTTTCTTTAACTCCAGCTGTCTCAAAGTGGTTTTGTCAATTCTTTCTTTTGCTTCTTCCAAAGAAATTCTAAAAAATTCTAAAAAAGGAGAAGGGTTTTTTGAGGAGACAGAACATACAGAAAAGAGATCTATGGTTGTTTTTTTTAAGATGCCATCCAGAATGTAAATTACAGGCCGTCCTCAACTTACGACCACAATTGAGCCCAAAGTTTATGTTGCTGAGTGAAAAATGTGAGTTTTGTCCCATTTTTCTTGCCACATTTGCTAAGTGAATCGCTGCAGTTGTTAAAATTAGTAAACGGTTGTTAAGTGAATCCGGTTTTCCCATTGAGTTTGGTTGTCAGAAGGTCGCAAAAGGGGATCAAACGACCCCAGGACAGTGCAATTGTCATAAATGTGACAAGAATCCAGCTGTCAAGAATCCAAATGTAAATCATGTGACCCCCGGGGATGTCGCAAAGGTCCTAAGTGTGAAAAATGGTCATAAGTCACTTTTTCAGTGCTGTTCCAAGTTTGAACAGTCATTAAGTTGTAAGTTGAGGACTACCTATATTCCAGAATTAACGACAGCAATTCTGGTTTGCCTCAAGTTCGGGTTGCCATATAATTCGGCGTTACTTGAGCAACAATTGTACTGTCTCTCTATTAAAAACGAAGCGCCAATTTTTGCTCTTTTTGGCCACTACACAAAGCTTTCTTCAACTTAGTCGAGTGATTCCAGATGTTTTCTTTCCGTTGTTCCCAGAGTTTCCCACCAGCGTGGCCAAGAGGCATACAGGCTCCTGAAACATCTGGAAGACGCTATGTTGATTCAGCCCTGGGGTTCTATCTGTCCCGAGTTCCTCCAAACTTAAAATCTGGAAATAATTAAGAAGGGGAACTTCTTGATTCCACACTTGACGTTGCACTGAATCGGCCAACTGGCAATAGAGAAACAAGGAGGATGAAGTTCTGATAGGATGTTAAATTTAATAGCTGGAACAGTAACGCAGTGTTTCTCAACCTTGGCAATTTGAAGATGTCCGGACTTCAACTCCCAGAATTCCCCAGCCAGCATTCGCTGGCTGGAGAATTCTGGGAGTTGAAGTCCGGACATCTTCAAGTTGCTAAGGTTGAGAAACACTGCAGTAACGGGTACAATGGGCCAGAACACACACTTGTAGCTGATTGGTTGGAGAGAGCTGCTTCCTGAGGCAATCTATGCTGTGATTGGTTGCTTTGGGTGCAAAGGGGGAGCATTGTTGCCTGTCGTCCTCCGGCCCTTCCAGGAGCTGAATCGGAGGAGGAGAAGGAGGAGGAGGCGGCGTGGGAGTCAGCGCCAGCATCAAGGCAACCTGAGAGCTCCGAGGGGGAAGAGGGAATGGAGGTGGCAGAGAAAGAGAGACAGAGGCAGAGTCTGGACCATCCATCAGCCTTCAGATAGAGAGTCAACAGCCCCCAGGTCTGGATTTGGCTGATGAGGAAGAGGAGGAACAGTTGGGTCCAGTGCCTGACGCGCGGATGCCCAGAAGGCAGAGGAGAGTAGAGCAGTGGAAATCTATGGGCCGATAATTAGGATAGAAGAAACCAAGTTCTCTGTAGGCCTCTAACAGACCCTTACCTTTCATTTCTTCAAGATCTTCCTTCAACTTTTTAATATCCTGTTCCAAGAACTGAATCTGACTTCCGTGTTCGGTGCATCCCACATTTTTGTAGCCGGTCCAGTAGTCAATCTCAGTTTGTTTTTGGACAAGTTTCTGTTCAACATAATGTATCTGGAAACGCATGTCTAGGGCAAGGCAACAAGGCATCGTTTTCAGTACGGTTATAGTAAAAATAACAGTGGTTGCGTCACAAAAAAGGACGGACAGTGTTCTGACCTAGGCTTCCTGAGATAGTAAAAAGCACACGCTTAGTCCCCCACACCCTCTTTTTATTTCAAGGGCTGTGAATGATGTTCATTCAAGACTTGTGGACTTCAACTCCCAGAATTCGTCATGCTGGTTGGGGATTTCTGGGAGTTGAAGCCCGTGGACAATGCTGATCCAGCCCTCGATGAAATCCAGTTTGGCACCCCTGCCGTAGCTCTATGATGTGGGTCTCCAAACCAGTGGTGGGTTCCGACCGGTACACCCCGGTACAGGCATACCGGTGCCTGCTGGGTCAGCAGGCACCGTACCGGTACAGTGCTTCGGAGGGCCCATCCGCCCGCCCGCCTGTGTTCCTTACCTGTATTTGATCCAACTGGGCCATTTGCACATGCGCACGCAGCGTATGGTGCCTGCGCGATGCTCCACCGAGCAGCTGGAGCATCACAGGCGGTGAGTACGCATGCGTGCGCAACGCACGTGCACGTGGTGAATGCTCAGCCCTGTCACAGTGTACCGGTTGTGATGGGATCCAGAACCCACCACTGCTCCAAAACCTGACCACTTAGTAGTCCACAAGTCTTGAAGTGGTCACAATTGGGGGCGCCTGCTCTGTGAGATAAATTGAGAAGAATAACTAGCCCAAGGTCATCCAGTGATTTTGTGCGGCTGAAGCAGTGGTGGGTTGCAGGCGGTACGCCCTGGTACAGATGTACAGGTGCCTGCGTGGAGCACCAGGTACCGGTATGGTACGGTGCCCCGGAGGGCCCACCCACCCGCCTGAGCTCCTTACCTGTATTTTAGCGCTTTGGCATTTCCGTGCACACACACGGGGTGCAAGGCACCTGCGCGACGCTCCCCCAAGCAACTGGAGTGTCGCGGAGGCTCGTGGAGCCGTTGCAAGAGGTAAGGACGCATGGGCGCGTGTGCGCGCATGCTGCGCAAGTTCATGTAGTGGATGCCAGGCCCCATTGCAACCGTACCGGTTGCAACGAGATCCAGAACCCACCACTGGGCTGAAGGTAGACTAAAAATTGAAGATTCTCCTCTTAACCGCTTCATCCTACCAACTTTCCTAGTTCTTAAATTCATGCTTGCCTCTCATTCAGCTGCTCAAGATGGAATAGCTGCAGATAATCTTTGACTTACGACCACAATTCAGCTCAACATTTCTGTTACTAAGCAAGACAGTTAAGTACATTTTGCTTCAATTTACGGCCTTTCTTGCCACAATTATTAAGTGAATCATAGTTGTTAAGTTAGTAGCATGGCCGTTAAGTGAATCTGGCTTCCCCATCGATTTTTCTTGTCGGAAGGTCGCAAAAGGGGATCGCGTGACCCCCAGGACATTGCGACCACCATAAATACTAGCCAGTTGCCCAGCATCAGAATTTTGATCAGCAAAATTGCACCATGGGAATGCTGCAACCATCATAAGTGTGAAAAAGGATCATAACTCCCTTTTTTCAGTGTCGCCGTAACTTTCATCAGTCAATAAATGAATGGTTGTAAGTCAAGGACCACCTGTACATCTGTTCCATTTTTTCCCACCAGCGTCAAAGCAGCCACTGAGGAACATCCTGTGAACAAAAATTCCTTAAAGCCCTCCAGAAATGATAGCAATAGCTCATAAGGCTTATACACCTCTTCACAGTGCTTTCCAGCCCTCTCTAAGCTGTTTACAGAGTCGGCCTCTTGCCTCCAACAACATGGGTCCTCATTTTACCCACCTCGGAAGGATGGAAGGCTGAGTCAACCTTGAGCCTGGTGGGATCCGAGCTGCCAAATTGCAGGCAGCCGGCAGTCAGCAGAAGTAGCCTGCAGTACCACACTCTAACCTCTGCGCCACCGCAGCTCATCCTTGTTCTTAGTCCCTCGAGAAGCATAGCTCACCTCTGATAAGTTTCTCCTGGTCCTTGATGTACTGCCATTTGGACATCATGGCTTTCTCAACATCATCCCGAGTAACAATTTCTATGTTCTCGAGCTCCTTCTCCTGTTCTTTCAGGGCCGCCAGGAGGGCTCGGATGTGTTCAATCTGTTCAGATTTGAGCTGCTGATTCTGGTGGCAAGAATAGAGAAGAAGGCATACTTTTAATCTCTACAGAGATTCTTAGTCACCCAGGTTCAGTGGTGGGATTCAATTTTTTTTACTACCGGTTCTGTGGGCATGGCGGGGCTTGGTGGGCCACACCACGGGGAAGGATACTGTAAAATCCCCATTCCGTCCAGATGTGGTATTCAGCAGGTTCTGACCAGTTGTGGAGAACCAGAAGCAGAAATTTTGAGTAGCTCGGAAAACCGGTAAATACCACCTCTAATTGGCCCCTCCCCCTTCTATTCTCTGTCTCCTGAGTCCCAGCTGATTGGGAGGAAATGGGGATTTTGCAGCAACCTTCCCCTGCCATGTCCACCAAGCCACACCCACAGAACTGGTAGTAAAAAAATTTGAATCCCGCCACTGATTCCGTCATCACTCCAGGCAGAGGTGGGTTCCTACCAGTTCATACCTATTCAGTAGAACCAATTCGTCAAATCTACCGAACCAGTTAGAAGAGGTTCCACCAGTGGACCCGGAAAGCAGGCCACACCTACAGAAGAGGTTCCAAATTTTTTTGAAACCCACCACTGGTCCTTGGTTATGATTATTCTACACTATCATGCTCATATTTATAAAACTCAGTGCCTCTGTGAAAGGGAAGGATGACTACTGCGTTTGTGGTGCAATCAGAACATTGCGTGTGTTGAAGTTGTTTTAACACAAACCAAAGATGCCTTTTAAAAAACAAGTTTACATCATATTCTTATGCAGGCCAGGGCTGTGTGTGAGGTAATTTAAGGTGGTTCTGACAAGTGTCGTCGGCATCTTCATATCCGGTCACATGGGTGGCAAGCCACTCCCATCTGGTCACATGGGCGGCAAGCCACTCCCACAAAGGAGGCCACACCCGCAGAGTAGGTTTGAACAATTTTTGAATCCCGCCACTGATTTCCTCATCACTCCAGGGCAAGGATCCTGTAAAATACCCATTTCCTCCCCACCCCAGTAACTGTGCAGAAACAACGGAAGAAGACCCAGACGATCAGCTGGGATGCCGATCAGCTGGGACTCGGGAGAAAGCAAATAGATGGGGGGGGGAGCCAGACAGAGGTGGTACTTGCTGGTTCTCCGAACTACTCAATATTCCCGCTAAAGAAGCTTCTTTGGATGAGAAGCGAAGCGTTTTCAAATAAAAAAAATAGAAAGTCCAGTCGCTTCTTGAAAAAAGCACCTTTGGGAAGAACTTTTGATGGTTTGAAAAAGTGAAGGATTGTGCAACTTAACTGAGGCACGAGCATGCAAAACCATCCGACATCAAAAAGCTATTTTAGAGCAACTTCGCTGTCCTCTGATGATTCTGGTGGAAATAATGGATTCCCTTGGTGCTTTATTTATTTATTTAGCATACATTATTTATGCGGCCATCCTTTCTCACAAATGGGGCATCAAGCACTATAGTTAAACATTCCACAACTATCTAAAATCAATTAAAAATAAATAAAGGGAGAAAGTAAAGAGATAAAACCCAAGAACATGGGACAATGGAGTCCTGTAAGAGCAAACTCCACTCCCTTCTTGCCCTGATGATGTTACCTGGTTCAGTAATGAAACATCTACAAGAAAACCACCAACTTCAGAGACCATCAAGGACCCCAACACAAAAGCTGCACAACTGACTCACACACAATGCAAAGGCAGCTGGACTTCACATAAAATGCTCCCTGCAACAAGCAGGAACCTCAGAGAGAGCTCAAAAACAAACTATCACTCTTTACACACACACACACAAAACCCCACAAAAGCTGCACAACTGACTCACACACAATACAAAAACAGCTGGACTTCACACAAAATGCCCCCTGCAACAAGCAGAAACCTCACAGACAATCAGGCAGAGCTGATTGTAGCACAGCTGATCGTGGGAACTTTTAAAAAAAACTTTTTAAAAGATTTTTTTTTAACTACCGGTTCAGGTGAATAGGTAGTAAAAAAAATGCTTTAAAAAAGTAAAAAAAAAAGTTGTGTGGCACAGCTGATTGTCGCACAGCTGATTGTTGAAACTGTAAAAAAAATTAAACCATTTTTTTACTACTGATTTGGGGGAATAGCTAGTAGAAAAACGCTAAAAAATAGTTTTAAAAACCCAGCTGATTGTCGCACAGCTGATTGTTGAAAGTAAAAAATATTTAAACCAATTTTTTACTACTGAATTGGGGGAATAGGTAGTAGAAAAATGCTAAAAATAATTTTAAAAACATGGCTGATTGTCGCACAGCTGATTGTTGAAACTGTAAAAAAATTAAACCATTTTTTTACTACTGATTTGGGGGAATAGGTAGTAGAAAAACGCTAAAAATAGTTTAAAAAACACAGCTGATTGTCGCACAGCTGATTGTTGAAACTAAAAAAAATTAAACCATTTTTTTACTACTGAATTGGTGGAATAGGTAGTAGAAAAATGCTAAAAATAGTTTAAAAAACACAGCTGATTGTTGCATAGCAAAGTTGTGTGGCACAGCTGATTGTCGCACAGCTGATTGTTGAAACTAAAAAAAATTAAACCATTTTTTTACTACTGAATTGGTGGAATAGGTAGTAGAAAAATGCTAAAAATAGTTTAAAAAACACAGCTGATTGTTGCATAGCAAAGTTGTGTGGCACAGCTGATTGTCGCACAGCTGATTGTTGAAACTGTAAAAAAAATTAAAACCATTTTTTTACTACTGAATTGGGGGAATAGGTAGTAGAAAAACGCTAAAAAATAGTTTTAAAAACACAGCTGATTGTCGCACAGCTGATTGTTGAAACTAAAAAAAATTAAACCATTTTTTTACTACTGAATTGGTGGAATAGGTAGTAGAAAAATGCTAAAAATAGTTTAAAAAACACAGCTGATTGTTGCATAGCAAAGTTGTGTGGCACAGCTGATTGTCGCACAGCTGATTGTTGAAACTGTAAAAAAAATTAAAACCATTTTTTTACTACTGAATTGGGGGAATAGGTAGTAGAAAAACGCTAAAAAATAGTTTTAAAAACTTTTTTTTTACTACCGGTTCGGGCGAATTGTAGCATTTTTAAACCTGGATCCACTGCTGCTTCTCAGAAGCAATTATTAGACATTTAAAAGCAGGTATGTGAGGAACGTATCCTCAATTCTTCTACGTTACAAAGAGGTGCTCCATAACAAAGACGGCGTCCCTCCTGAGACTCAAGGAAGTCCATTTGCTTGCTTACTCTTTCTTTGCTTCTCTCATTCTCAGCTTCCAGTTGCCTGATTTCACCCAGTAGCTGATCAATGACGTCTTCCTTAATCTGAATTCTGAAGGTAATTCAAGACAAAAATCAGCTGTCACACTTTCAGAAAACACAAGCTCTTTTTGCAAGGAAAGATAGAACACCAGTGGAATAAACGGGTTGAACATTTGAATTCTTTTGCTTCAGGTTTTATTAGCAGGAATACAGTCAGAGGTGGTATTCAGCCGGTTTGGACCGGTTCACCAGAACCAGTAGCAGAACCCACCTGCCACAGCTCTATGCTGTCCTATTTGGACACATTTTTGAGGCTGGGTCAGTGGTGGGTTACAACTGGTACGCCCCGGCATGGGCGTACCGGTGCCTGTTGGAAGCACCTGGTACCATTCCAGTACGGTGCTCGGGAGGGCCCACCTGCCCGCCCGCCCTCCTTACCTGTATTTGACTCAACTGGGCCATTTGCACACGTGCACGGAGCGCACGCCGCCTGCGCGACGCTCCGCCGAGTAGCTAGAGCGTCGTGGGCGGTGGGTACGCATGCACGCACTGTGCATGTGCACGTGGTGGATTCCTGGCCCCGTTGCAGTGGGATCCAGAACCCACCACTGGGTCGGGCTAATATGCAGAAGGCGCGCATCTATGGAAAGTGCATTTGCGGAAGTCCTGGGAAAAGCGCGGAAGGGGTAAAGCAAAGTAAGCGGGCGCACACCTGGTGAACTGGTGGTAAAAACCCACCGCTGAATACAGTGAAAGCTTGAGTCAATGAATGTTGATGCAACAGAGCAAAATCCCAATTTTTGTGGCTATTTTACTGCAATATTTATCATTTCCATTATGCAAATGAAGGTAAGTGATAAAAATGAGGTCATTTGCATTGAAACAGATGACATCTAGAGGTGGGTTGCTCCCAGTTCGGCCAAACTGGTAGTGGTGATTTGGGTCTGGGTCGCAGAATCGGCAGCGACCCAGGCTGGCAACACCCCCCCCCCCCCCAAACTGGTTCACTGGTCTCTTCTGCCATTGCTGGCATGTTTCTGTGCATGCACAGAACAATTTACAATTAACTGCACATGCGCGAGCACCGTGCAGCGGGTGCATGCGCAAAGCACGCACGTAGCAAACCAGTGCCAACCGGTACAGGAACTCACCCCTGATGACATCCTCTCTGGCTGAAATGGGCAACTGAGAGTAAGGGCTAATCTCTCTTCCCAACTGGTCTACTACCCAATTTTTTTCGGCAACTGATTAATCAACCTGAGCTGGGAGCACACATTTAGTGGTGATTTAATCAAGCATTTAAAGAATTGTTTTTACAATTTTTCCCATTATTGTATCCCAAAGAAGATGACGGCTACCATTTCCTATCCCATTTCTTGGTAGTTTTATGTAGAATGGGGGAGGGGGGGATAAGAGTTTGCAAGTTTAATAACATTTATATGCTGCCCAATCCCGTAGGACTCCGGGCGGCTTACAGTACAGAAATAAATCAAAAAATAAAATACAGAGAAAGAAAAGATAGATTTTAAAAAAACCAGCACACCATGCACTCCATTCTAAATGGGGCTGGACCGTATTCTGGGGTCATCAGCCCCAGGCCTGCCAGAACAGCCAGGTTTTAATGGCTTTCCGGAAGGCCGAGAGAGTGGGAAGGGTCCGGATCTCTGCGGGTAGATCATTCCACAGGGCCGGGGCAGCTACCGAGAAAGACCTCCCCCGAGTAGTCGCCAACCGGCATTGCCCGGTCGACGGTACCCGAAGGAGGCCCAGCCTGTGAGATCTTATGGGTCGTTGGGAAGTATGTGGCAGGAGGCGGTCCCGCAGATAGCCAGGTCCCAAGCCCTAAGATAAATCAGCAATGCGCCTCCACAGTAGACATAATCTTGGGAAGAACCTTTTTCTGCCCCTTTTTCACTTCTCAGTGTGGGGTCCTCTAACTTGACAACTTTAAGACTTATGGGCTTTAACTTTAACTCCCAGAATGGCTGGCTGAGGAATTCTGGAAATTGAAGTCCACAAGTGGCAACTGAGATGTAATTCCTTGTTTTGTGTGTACCATCTAGGACTTGGAGCGATCATGAAGTTTCGGTTTGACCATGGACTTTGAGTTTCATCACAGAGGGGACAGCATTAATTAATCCAGTGGCCAGCAACGGCAATTGAGATGTCATTCCTAGCAGGGCCTTGTTTTGTGTGTACCATCTAGGATTTGGAGGGATCATGGAGGGGTGAGGATTAAGCGGTGTGGTGGTCTAGAGGTGGAGTTCTTGCCTCACAATCAAGAGGTTGTGAGTTTGATTCTAGGTAGAGGCAGATATTTCTCTCTCTGGGCATGAGGAAAATATATCTGCTGAACAAAACCCCGCATTGGCGACAGGGAAGGGCATCCGGCCAGTAAACACTCTGCTAGCTCCATTCAGTTGTCCAGACTCCACCCCGCAAGGAATTATGAGGTCATTAAAAGATGATGATGATGATGATGATGATGATGATGATGATGATGATGATGATGGAGGGGTAGTTAATCTAATGGTCAGCTGGGGAATTATTTTAACCCAGTCCATACTGGGGCTAAATCTAACCAGGTTCAATGGTTATTCAGTTGGATCTTTGACTCTGCTTATTTGTTTACAGATCAATACTCCATGCCTGTTGGGTCTCTTGGCTAGTGGGACAAAAATACCATAGAAAAACAATTTTCAAACTTTTTCAGGCTGCGAAAACAATCAGAAAAAAAACATAATCACAGAATCCTCCACCAAGAGGTAAAGTTCTAGGAAGAAAATGGGCTGTGTTTTGAGTGAACTTTTTCTCTCTCTGGGTCTCTTATGAAATTCCATGTGAAACCTGTAAGTTCCCTGCTGTAGAATATATTTCCCAGAACATGGGTTGACTTATTTGTAACCAAACAATAAAGTCATTATGCAAAAATGCCAGTGACTACTGTATATCAAGTGGAAGCTCTACTTTTAACTCTCAGTGTTTAAATTTTGTGCATTTATTTCCTCCTGCCTATCCTACGTAAAGCCTACCAGCAATTTTGGATAGGAGAAACAATTTCCATCACTGTGTATGAATCACATTTTATAATTCCCCTTTTCCCTTTAACGCTCCCCTCTTAAGTGTTGCATACACATTGGCTCTCTAAATTAAAATATTTACTCCAACTTCAAAGCCCTTTAGTATCTTCATGTATATTCTGCCGATTTGTAATTTGGCTTTCCTGAGATTAGATTTCCGCTCTGTTCCATGGGTTGAAAAAACAGTCTTAAGACTAAACTTTGCATAATAAAGATGGTTATGAATTGTCCTTCTTAGTTTTGACTGGAAGCTTACATGACGCTATTCCAGGGATCAGCAATCTGTGGCTCTGGAGCCACATGTGGCTCTTCCATCCCTCTGCTGTGGCTCCCTGTCGTCATTGGTAAAAGGAAAAAGGACACCGCACTAGGAGGAGACTCTATGGTGGAGGAAGTGGACTTCCAGTCGGCTGATGGGAAAGGAAGCAGCGCTAGGAGGAGACTCTATGGTGGGGGAATTGGACTTCCGGTCGGCAGACGAAAAAGGACGCAGCGCTAGGAGGAGACTCTATGGTGGGGGAATTGGACTTCCGGTCGGCAGACGAAAAAGGACGCAGTGCTAGGAGGAGACTCTATGGTGGGGGAATTGGACTTCCGGTCGGCAGACGAAAAAGGACGCAGCGCTAGGAGGAGACTCTATGGTGGGGGAATTGGATGTCCGGTCGGCAGACGAAAAAGGACACAGTGCTAGGAGGAGACTCTATGGTGGGGGAATTGGACTTCCGGTCGGCAGACGAAAAAGGACGCAGCGCTAGGAGGAGACTCTATGGTGGGGGAATTGGACTTCCGGTCGGCAGACGAAAAAGGACGCAGCGCTAGGAGGAGACTCTATGGTGGGGGAATTGGATGTCCGGTCGGCAGACGAAAAAGGACACAGCGCTAGGAGGAGACTCTATGGTGCGGAAATTGGACTTCCGGTCAGCAGACGAAAAAGGACGCAGCGCTAGGAGGAGACTCTATGGTGCGGGAATCGGACTTCCGGTCGGCTCCAGAATTGAACGGGGGGCTTCCAGTTAGAACCTTTGTGGGTCTTTAAGGTTGCTGACCCCCTGAGCTATTCCTTCTACCCATAGGTCTGAGCTCTTGGAGAAAATGTGAGATATAAACCTAACGGATAAATAATGGAAAAACATCGATAGGTAACTAGGGGAATTTACACTAACAGCTCAAGGAAAGCTTAGCGGGATTGTTGGGCATAGAAATTTAATTGACGATCAAACAATAAAATAACCCTGAAAAATGGCAGATGGGAGAAGACAAAATTTAATGAGGGCATGAATAGGAACATGTTACAACTGTCATCCTAATAACCAATCACTGAAAAAAGTATAGGTAATCCTTGACTTGCGACCGGTAGCATAGCAACTACAGGTAATCCTCGACTTACAAGAGTTCATTTAGTGACCATTCAAAGTTACAACGGCATTGGGAAAAAGTGACTTATGACCATTTTTTACACTTACGACCGTGGCAGCATCCCCATGGTCACGTCATTTACATTCGGATGCTTGACAACTGTCTCGCTTTTATGACGGCTGCAGCGTCCTGGGGTCACGTGATCCCCTTTTGCGACCTTCTGACAAGCAAAGTCAATGGTGAAGCCAGGTTCACTTAGCAACCGTGTTACTCATTTAACAACTGCAGTGATTCACTTAACAACCGTGGCAAGAAAAATCGTAAAATGGGGCAAAACTCACTTCACATGTTTCTCACTTAGTAACAAACCCTGGGCTCAATTGGAGTCGAGGACTACCTGCATTCAAAGTTATGACGGTCCCCGAAAAAACTACTTATGACTCGGATTCAAAGTTCTCATAGCCGCTCCCCCATCCCTGGAGTTACATGACCACATATGACCACACAGCATCCCACAATCTTGTGGCATCTCGCCGTAGGATTGGACTAGAAGACCTCAAAGGTCCCCTCCAACTCTTGTATACTGATAGTGTTTTAAAATGAAATGTTTTTGATGACATTTGATCATTGCAAATCCTGTGATTTAGTATTTTTTCCCCAGCAAAAAATGAATTTTTTAAAAATTATGTAAAAGTAAATAATTGGTACTTACTTATAGTTTCTGGCAAAAAAAACCAACCCTGCCCATTAGATAGAATTTGTTAGGAATATAATCTAACAGTTGGGTTGGCAATATATAAATCATGTAACAATGCTGTACCTGTTTCTTTAAATCATACTGTAAAATGTGATTCGTTGCTGTTTTTCCTCAATCAGCCATAAGAGGGAGCCAGAATGACTGTTAGCTCTCTGTTTGTTAGATGCTGGGCTGATCTGATCTGAGTGTTTTGGAAGCTGGCTGTTAGAAAGTGCCGTGAGCTATTGTAAGTTTTTGCAACTGTTAGCAAACTTTGAGTATTGAACTGATTATATGATACTGGACTATGTTATTTGGATTATCCCTTAACTGAAAGACATTGATGATGACTATCTTATCCGTGAATCACTTGGACTGTTTGATGGACTCTGATACCTCTATTTCCACGGAAGTAAAAGCTTATTTAAACTGCAGTGTCTCTGTATGATGGTTTGTGTGTTCTCCAACACAACTCTCACAACGCTTCTCCGAACGTACTCGCTCTCCCAACGGGGAGCTTACCTAACAGAATTGGTTCACTTCACAACCATCATGTTCATTTAAGGACTGTTGCATTTGTTTAATAACTATGGCATTTGTTTAATGATCAAAGTGTTGGTTTAATGACCACTGGCAAAAAAAAGGTAAAAACATGACTTAACTGCAATTCCAGCCTCGATTACAGTTTATAAGTCAAGGACTTCCTCTATAGGTGTACTCCTGCCATTCTATAAGCTCGAGTAGATAGAGAATATTTGTAGTATTGCTACACCCCTCCTGCTCCCCAAAATAGGTAACCAGTTCACTAAATAGAGCTAAAGTAAAAATTCTGAATTTTCTACAATTTATACATACTGAAATGCCAATAGGGCTTCTGGAAAATAAGTCCTAGGCTCTTTGGATATCTGTGAAGTCCCTTTCTTCTTCTTCTCTTTCTTCTTTTCCTTTGCCATGGCTTATGTCTTTATAAGGTCAAACAAATCTAGAGGTCAAGAAAGAGAATAAACTAAGACAGCACATAAGCAGTAGGACTGATGATTCCAATACGACCCAGATTTCTTAGAAATCTGTTCTATTAGGTTCCTTAATATTGATTTCCTGAGGATGTGGTATAGAAAGCATCCTAAATAACAATATTTATCTAGCTTTCCTCATTATCTTTATCACAGTTCTAGGAGAAAAACTTATTTATCAATTGAAAGTTGAGTTTTGGAAACGTTTATGGAGATTCTTGGGACGCGGTGGCTCGATGGCTAAGACACTGAGCTTGTCGATCAGAAAGTTCGGCAGTTCGAATCCCTACCGCCGCATAACGGAGTGAGCTCCCGTTATTTGTCTCAGCTTCTGCTAAGCTAGCAGTTCGAAAGCATGTAAAAATGCAAGTAGAAAAATAGGAACCACCTTTGGTGGGAAGGTAACAATGTTCTGTGCGCCTTTGACATTTAGTCATGCCGGCGACATAACCATGGAGACGTCTTCGGACAGCGCTGGCTCTTTGGCTTTGAAAGGGAGATGAGCACTGCCCCCTAGAGTCAAGAACGACTAGCACATACAGTATGTGCGAGGGGGAACCTTTACCTATGGAAATTCTCAGTCGTCCAGTTCACAGTTGTTCCAAAGGTGCTTTTTCAATTGGCAACCGGACTTTCTTCATTTTTCCTTGAAGACCTTTCACTTCTCATCCAAGAAGCTTCTTCAGTTCTTTTCCAGAACCGGAGAAGCTTCTTGGGTGAGAAGCGAAACATATTCAAGGAAAAAAAAACCAAGAAAATCGAGTTGCCTTTTGAAAAAGCACCTTTTGGATACGTTTTGGAAAGCAAATCTCCAGCAGGTGCAAACTTTAATTATCACAGCTTTGGCTGAATAAACATTTGCAAGCTATTTTAATCAGAGGAGCAAAAGATATATTTATTAATTTAGGACTGATATGCTAATATAAATAAGGCATGACAAAAGATGATTGTTTACACTGTTAATAATGGAAAAGGTTTTTGTACAATTTCAAAACACCCAGATTCCCCCTCCCTCCACACACACTAATGAATTCCTTCTACCCTAACTAAAATGAAAGAAGATAAAACTTTTACTCTGTTAATTGAATTGAATTGAATTGAATTTATTAGATTTATAGGCCGCCCAATCTCGGAGGACTTCTTGAAGATTTAAAATGAGTGAAGTCTGGAACAAATAAAGAAAGCAAATTCGTATTTCTGGCTTGTTGTACTGTATATGTGAAAGAAGGGGCATTTTCAAAAAATTATTTGATTTCTTTCTGGTTTCTTCATTACTAAAGGTAAAGGTTCCCCTAGCACATATGTGTTAGTCGTTCCTGACTCTAGGGGGCGGTGCTCATCTCCGTTTCAAAGCCAAAGAGCCAGCGCTGTCTGAAGACGTCTCCGTGGTCATGTGGCCGGCATGAATAAACGCCAAAGGGGCATGGAACACTGTTACCTTCCCACCAAAGGTGGTCCCTATTTTTCTACTTGCATTTTATGTGCTTACGAACTGCTAGGTTGGCAGAAGCTGGGACAAGTCACGGGAGCTCACTCCATTACGCAGCGCTAGGGATTCTAACCACCAACTGCCAACCTTTCTTATCGACAAGCTCAGCGTCTTAGCCACTGAGCCACCCCATCCCTGATTTCTTCATTACTGGAGACTTTTAAAAAGAGACTGGGCTGTCATTTGTCCAGAATGGTACATAGGGTCTCCTCCTTGAGCAGTGGGTTGGACTAGAAGACCTCCAAGGTCTCTTCCAACTCTTTTCTTTTTCTGTTCTGTTCTTCTTCTCAACCCTCAACAATTCCATTTAATGTTTTCAGAAGGCTCTGGCTTTTTAAAGTAGAAAACCCATATTTTGGCTGCTGTTCCCAATTCTTTATTTGTGTTAAAGAGCAAACCCAAACACAAACCTTCTTTCTGGAATTGAGACAGGCTCCCCTTCAAGAATTTTTTTTTCCAATCAGAAATAATTGTGTCCTGTGTCCGAAGCAATGGCGATTCTTCCAGATGACAATCAAAAGGAAGGGAATGGAATGTGCTACAAATATCTTTGCTCACCCCCAAATACCACAGTTATGGAGTTTGCTCTCCAAGTGTGATTGTCCCCTGAAGAATTCCAAAACATGGAACATATGGCAGCACTTTAATAAAATAACATATTTCAAATGTTAGTTCACGAACAGTACAGCGTTTTATTAGAACACACTGTAACGTATTCAATGCATTTATTTCATGTAGACACGTAATATGTATATATATATATTTATTAAAGAAGCTGTTTTATGAGAAACATTCAGATTTGGTCAGTCTTACCCAAGCCCCTCTAAAATTAAAGGAATTTGAGCTAGCTGCTTTAATTTATTGTCTCACTGCATTCAGAGTAATATTTCACAAATAACTTGGCTTCCATGCTGGTATTCCAAGGAGCGATCAAAAGACGTTTTGTGGTCTCAAAATTATAAAATGACAATGTCTACTGCATATAGAGAAAACTTGTATAAGATGTTTTATAGGTGGCATCTACCCCCGACCAGAATCGCAAGAATGTTTAAGAATAAATCAGAAAAGTGTTGGAAATGTCACCAGATACCTGGCTCATACTACCACATGTGGTGGACTTGCACTGAAGCCAAAAGATACTGGACTAAAATCCACATGTGGTTGGAGAAAATGATACACAAACAAATAGACTTTAAACCAGAGGTCTTTTTATTGGGAATTTTACCAGAAACCTACAACAAAGACTTAAAATATTTGATTGTAAATGTTGTAACAGCAGCCAGAATTGTATTTGCAAAAAACTGGAAAAATGAAACAATACCAAAAGAGGAAGAAATCATTCGAAAAATAATGGACTGTGCCAAAATGAGTAAATTGACATTTGAAATTAGAGAGCAAGAGGATGAACAATTTTATAAGATATGGGACTTGTTTTATCAATGGCTAAGGGAAAAAAAACAAAATTTTGGAAATGAAAAATGATACACTTATGCCTTAATTGGAAAAAGTAAATGATGATATAATTATGATGTGAAATAATTCAACAATGATATAAGGAAGTACTAATATAAGGACTGGTGATATAATGTATAAGGTTAAGAACTTATTATAATGATATTTCGCTGCTGATAAGGCAATTCCAATAGGGGAACAAATGAAAACTGGTATATATAGGCAGCGATGCCCTGTTGAACAATGAAGGAATAAGATCTCTGTTTGAAGGTATGAAATGCAAGGTTAACAATGAATAGAAGTATATTCTCTGGGGGAAAATAATGCTAATGTTAACTGAATATATATTGTAGAAGGAAAATGAGACCTATAGTTACATTAGAGGAAATATCTGAGATGGTAAACATTATTTGAAGATGTAGATGTTAAAACAACCGTAATCAAACGACATGCTGCATGTGATGATGTTTTTTCCCCCCCCCTTCCTTCTTGGACTTTTTTTTGTCCTTTTTGGCCTCCCCCCCTCCCCCTACCTTTTTTTCCCCCTCTCTCCCTTGTTTTATTTTGTTGTTTTTTGTTTTTTAAACCCTAGCTTATTGTGGTGCTTATTAAATATACAATAGAGAGATACGGAATGTATAAACTTGGTAGGGATGCACCTGTGATTAAAAGACATATTGTATGTGAAGATGGGTTCCCCCTCCCCCCCTTTTTTTTTATTCCATCCTCTCCCTCTCCCATTGTTGTCTGTGTAATAAAAAATAAAAATAATTTTAAAAAAAAGACGTTTTAAACACAGCAGAGAATGAAAAGGATTGAGTTAAGAACAAGACATTCTTCCGTTAAACAGGAATTGAGTTGTTTTTAGGTTTTGCACGAAGGAAGGAGGGAGTGAGGGAAGCAAGGAAGGGAGGAGGGAGGGAGGGAAAGGAAGGAGGAAAGGAAGGGAGGGAAGGAAGGAGAAAAGGAAGGGAGGCAGATAAAAGGAAAACATAAGAATGGAAAGAAGAAAGGCAGAAGAAAGGGGGATGAAGGAAAGAAGATCAGAAGGAAAGAAGGAAGGAAGAAAGGGAAAAGAGAAAAGAGAAAAGAGAAAGAGGATGGATGGATGATGGAAAGAAGAGGAAAGGGGAAGAAAGGAAGGAAGAAAAGAATGGATGGATGGATGGATGGATGAATGAATGATGGAAGGAAAAGGAAGGGAGGGAGGATGGAGGGAGGGGAAGGAAGAGGGAAGGGGGAGGGACAAAAGAAAGGAGAGGAAGAAGATGGATGGATTTAGTTTAGTTTAGTTTATTTATTTATATGCCGCCCTTTTCCCTGGGGGGACTCAGGGCGGAACAGATTAACACATGTAAAGATGATGTAAAGAAGAGGAAAGGAAGGGGAAGGAAGTTAAAGAAGGAAGGAAAGGATAATGGATGGAAGAAAGAGGAAGGAAGGAAGGAGGGAAGGAAGGAAGGAAGGAAGGAAGGAAGGAAAGGGGGAAAGGACAAACGAAAGGAGAGGAAGAGGATGGATGGATGGATGGATGGATCATGGAAGGAAGGAAGGAAGGAAGGAAGGAAGGAAGGAAGGAAGGAAGGAAGGAAGGAAGGAAGGAAGGAAGGAAAGACTACTTTTGCCATCCTTCCACTCACCCACTTCAGTCGCCTCCAATCCCGTTGCCAATGCAGGCGCCCACCTCCTCCTGCTCAGCAGCGCCGCCCTCCCGCCCTGCAGGGGAACTGCCTTACCCAATTTCTCTCTTCTTGGAGGAAGATGGGAGGGGGGGATTTCTGCTTCGAGCTGCTGCCTTTTGATTGGCTGCCACTGCAAACTTTGCTAAGTTGCCGGGGTAACCGCGCTCAGAGAGTCCAAGGAGCAGAGCGCCGGCTTCCTCCAGCGATTCCTTCTCCTTTTTTAACGGGATAATGGCTCCCCCTTGTGTCACAGATTCAAAACTGCAATAAATTAGACGCCGGTGAAGAAAGTGGGGAGCTGGTAAAACTCTTAATTTGGTCTTCAAAAGTCAGTCGTGCCTTTGGTTTTTCCTCTCTATATTACAGGGACCATACAATATTTTCTTGGGGGGAGGGGAATAAAGAACAGACCTGAAAAGGAGGGAAATCTGAAAAAAGTTCACGAGGATAAAAAATGTTTATGTACAAAATCTTTCTGTAAGTTAACTCACAAAGGAAAATTCAAGAGCAAAACCAAGAAAAGAATTAAATAACTCTAAAACAGTGTTTCTCAACCTTGTCAACTTGAAGATGTCTGGACTTCAACTCCCAGAATTCCCCAGCTGAAAGCCCTGTGAAGCGGTATATAAGTCTAACTGCTATTGCTATTGCTACTGGGGGTCGAAAAGCTCAATAAATTGCATATCTGCAGATGTCGCTCATTGGCGGTTATGATGCATATTTTGAGTGACCGAGAGCCGCAGCAGAGGGATGAAAGAGCCACCTGTGGCTCCAGGGCTGCAGGTTGCTGACCCCTGTCCTACAACTATAGGCAGCTCACATCGAACATGGTTTATTGGACCTGGGTACTTGAGAGACCGCCTGCTGCCAATTACCTCCCAAAGACCCATTAGATCACACAGATTAGGCCTCCTCCGGGTTCCATCTACCAGCCAATGCCATCTGGCTACGACCCGGGGGAGGGCCTTCTCTGTTGCAGCTCCGGCCCTTTGGAACAAACTCCCCGTGGAGATTCGGACCCTCACCTCTCTCCTGGCTTTCCGAAAAGCCGTTAAAACCTGGCTGTGTCGGCAGGCCTGGGGTTGATGAGTTCCCTTCCCCTCTCGACAGGTGTGGTTGTTGGTCATTTTAAATATTAAATTTTGTACTTGTATGTTTCCCCTTCCCGTTTAAGTTGTTCGCTGCCCTGAGTCCCTTTTAGGGAATAGGGCGGCATATAAATAAAATAAAACTTAAACTTAAAACATTGTGGTGTCAGACCAAACATCCCCCCAGCTCAACCCTCCTCCATCCTGGCCCAATGCTTGGTGAAAAAGCTGACTGGGGGATTTGGGGAATTGAAGTCTACATATCTTAAAATGGTTAAGGTTGAGAAACACTGATGTATCATCTATCTCCAAATCAGGGGTGCTGAAGTTTCCCTCTTATTTAATAATTCTCCATCCACTCATGAATAATTATTTTGTTCAAGCGCCCCCTTTTTTGCTAGATTCATCCCCTTATCAAAGCGAAAGAGATTCAAGGGCGAAATTTCATAACCAAATCAAAACATCCCACTCCAGTGATTTGGCACAAACCTCTCCCAAACGAGTCCAATTTTCTTATCAAGTAAAAAAACATGTTTAAATATTTATTTAGCAGGAGGAGGAGGCTGTTCTTGTCAGCTGGCTCATGACCTCAATTCTTTTTGGGTGGATTTCTTTTCCACCAAGTTAGCTGAGTTAGCACATGCTTTGGCCAGGCTAAAATGGCTTGTGGTCAGCTCTGTAACAAAATAAAAGACAGAAAGTTGTTTGTGTTACTAAAACTGGAAGCTTAATCTACACCCACAGCTTTTGATTGATCAAATCCTTCCATCCAATTAAATGAGTTTTCTAGGGCTTAAAGACAGAAACTGGACGATAAGGAAAGCTTATTTGCTGTGCCAAAGAATCACATTAGTCATTATACTGTTGGAAGAAATGTCCTTCTGGGTTCAGCTCCAAGTGGGGAAAAAGACACTGGAAACATGGAGGCTGCTTGGAAAGATGGTTTAGTGATGGACAGGACCTCATGGCTTGAGCTCCTGAAGAGAAAAGGGGGAATCACATGCTTCCCAACATCTGAAAGAAAAAGAAAGGGCTTGCTGAGAATTCCTGGATTTTTTATACTCACTGTTCAGCCCCACCTCTCTGTTTCCTCTTCCTGTGTAAGAAATGCATTCTGATTGGTTGTCGGACTCCCATGGCGCCATGCAGGGGCAACTCTGTAGGCTGCCTTGAGTCCAGGTTTGGTTGAGCATTGCTTCTTCACAGGTGCCCTGCGGTGAGTTTCTGTGGAGGGCTAATCCTACCTTTGTTATGTAAAGTAGGCTAGCTCAGGCTTTATTTTAATGGGCCATTGACAAAGGTGGGGGCTATTAAGAGTGAGTCTGTTCCCTGCCTAAAAAGACGTTTCTCCACTTCTGAACCAGGGAAATATAATATTCTGCCTTTTCAATATTTCCTAGGATATTTCATTCTTCCAGGAGAGGGGTGGGTGCTAACTTCCTACAATACCAAGATACATTTTTTAAAAATTTAAAATAGTTGCACAAAACTTTAAGCCCCACAACCAAATCATAGATATCCATACGCTATCATTTTAATCCCTTCCCCCCCCCCTTTTTGCTCAGGTCTTTCACTAAGATGTCAGGAGCTGCCTGTGTCCCCCAAAAGCCAACATTTTGGGTTCACGGAAAAGAGAATTTGTAACTAATTGTAAATTGTTGTTGTTTTAATCCACTTTCTATAAACCCAAAATAGCAATTGCTTCAGATTGGGGTGACTTGATGAAGCTCAAAACCTAGAGAGGACCAAGGAATGGGTGGTGATAGAATTAAGATGGTGGATTATCGTTAGGATTGTTTACTGTAACTTATTAACTTTGATTAATTTTGATTAGTATTAACAATATGTATTAAGGTATGAGGGAAAGGCACTGTTATGATGAGATTACTATTAGAGAATACTACTATCATTACTGTGATGATTATAACTCAAAAGAACTGTAACCAGACAACACACTGTCTACATAGATTTTGAATATGTTGTTCTTTTTTATTTATATTAATAAAAAGGGGGAAAAAACCATTATATTAGAAAAAAATTTTAAATGTTTTGATTTAAAAAAAATTAAGATGTTGGCACACATGTTAATATGGCTTGTAAACTTAGTTTACCCCACCAAAACAGCCAAGAAATAAGAGTTTGAGAAAGATGAAATGTGAGGCATTTATGAGATGCTTACGCTATTATCTGAATATTCTTAATCCAAGCTTGTTTCCGCTTTTCAGCCCTGGAAGAGAATTTACATTGCACTGCATTGCATTGTTATATATATCCCAAATCAAAACCCAAATCCTATCCAAGAGAAGGGTTATATGGGATATGATAACGTCTTCCAGTATCTTCCAGTATTTGAGGGGCTGTGAGAAGAAGGAATTGACTTATTCTCCAGACCACCAGAGGGCAGGACAAAAAGCTGGTTAAAGAGAGATCCAACCTAGAAATAAGGATAAACTTTCTGACAGTGAGGACAATTAATCAGTGGAACAACTTGTTGTGGGTACTCCATCTCTGGAGGTTTTCAAGAAAAGGGTGGACAACCACTCATCCGGAAAAGTTTAAAGACTCCCGCCTGTAGGAAGTTATCACCCAACCCTCTCCCAGAAAAAAAAAGAAATATCCTAGGAAATATTGAAAAGGCAGAATATTCCTCTGGATGTGAAAAGGAAGAAACATGTTTTAAAAGACAGAATGGCTGCCTGTAGCTTCCTGCCATTCCCCACTTTGTCAATGGGCCATTAAGAAGGCCAAGCTCGTCCACTTTACATAATAAAGAGTTCTCCCCTTCAGCTCCAGGGGGATGGGATTAAGGCATGATAATATTGGCCTCTTTACCCAACTTGCCACATGGCATCTGAGAACTCAACCAAACCTGGATTCAAAACGCAGCCTAGAGAGTTGCCCCTGCATGGCCCCATGGGAGTCTGACAACCAATCAGAACACAAGATCGAGATCAAAGGCCAGAGAGGGCATAAAACCAGGGACTTTCAGCATCTCAGTCCTTCCTTCTCTTCTTCTCCACCAACACTGAAGCATGTGATCACCTTTTCTGTTCAGGAGCTCAATCCATGTGGTCCTGTCCACCATTAAAACCATCTTTCCAAGCAGCCTCCGTGTCTCCAGTGTCTTTTTCCCCACTTGGAGCCGAACCCAGAAGGACATTTCTTTCAACACGCCTTAAGCACGAGGCTGGACTAGAAGACCTCCAAGGTCCCTCCCAGCCTTATGATTCTATTCTATTCTATCAAATCCGAAAGGAACTAAATTCATGGAAGCTATTGAAGCACATTTTTTTTGTTGGGTTAAAAGACCTTCGAGGTTTTTAGTGGCTCCACCTAAGTCATTTATTAAACTCTCTGCTCTTTTCAAGCTGTGTTTTGCGGCTTGACTGGTGCTACCACATTCTCTGCAAGGAGGTCACCTCCTTTAACATCAATATTTACCAAAGGTTATTCGGTGTTGCTTTTTTTTTTTCTTTTTTTACTTAGATAGTGCAGATAATTGTTGCTTTCTGCTGCAATTTGTTCACTTCCCAATCAAATTGGTTATGTGATGACAATATGCAGTGGTGGCCAAGATTGTGGGAACCTTTTGGGAAAAGTGTATTTTTGAGGTTTGATGGCTTACAGTGGTGGGTTTCAAAAATTTTTGGAACCTACTCTGTGGGTGTGGCCTCCTTTGTGGGAGTGGCTTGCCAGCCATGTGACCTGATGGGAGTGGCTTGCTGGCCATTCTCTCTCTCTCTCTCTCTCTCTCCTTCCTTTTGTCTCTCTGTCCCTTTTTTCTTTTTTTCTTTCATCTCTCTCTCACTCTTTTTCTTTCTTTCTTTCTTTCTTTCTTTCTTTCTTTCTTTCTTTCTTTCTTTCTTTCTCTCTCTCTCTCTCTCTCTCTCTCTCTCTCTGTGTCAGTCTGTCTGTCTGTCTCTCTTTCTGTGTGTGTGTGTATGTGGCAGTGGTGGGTTTCAAAATTTTTTGGAGCCTCTTCTGTAGGTGTGGCCTGCTTTACGGGTCCACTGGTAGAACCTCTTCTAACCGGTTCGGTAGATTTGACGAACCGGTTCTACCGAATAGGTGCGAACTGGTAGGAACCCACCTCTGGATGGCTAATAACACCACTTTTTTTTCTTAGTGGTACCATAAAATTATATATCAAAGGAAAGATAATTTAATCAAGTATGTAACGGTTTGTTCAATTATTATCTGTATTCCATGAAAAGCAATAAAACCCAGTTAATAGAAGCAATCATTCAATCTTGGCTTCACATTATAACAGCTGCAGAACTAAAAGACTTGGTTCACTCCATGGGAAGACGTCGTAAAGCCGTGATTCATGCTAAAGGTTACCCAACTGACACGGTGATAATTTTTGTATATCTCATTTTTTTCCACGGGTTTCACTTTTCTTCTTTATCACTGCTATTCTAATAGCAAATCCTTCATAAAAGGTATTGCATTACATTCTTGATTAAGTTATCTGTCCGTTGGTAATATAATTTTACGGTACAAAACAAAGTGGTGTTATTAGCCTTGAAAACTCAAAAATACTGTACACATTTCCAAAAAAGATTTCCACAATTTTAGCCACTACTGTAGTGAAACTGGGTTTCACTGTGGTCTTCCTAGCTGTTCTGGGCAGCTGGTAGGTAGGTAAGATTCTGGAGCATATCTCAGCTGCTTTGAGGCTTCTAGTTTGGTCCCACAGCCCTCATGTGAGCCGAAGGAGTTTGCCTGAATTCATGTTCATTGCATCAATGACACCATCTAACCGTCTCATCCTCTGTCTTCCGCTTCTCCTTTTGCCTTCCATCTATCCCAACATCAAGGGTCTTTTTCCAAGTAGTTCTCTCTTCTCATTTGGTGTCCAAAATATTTGAGCTTCAGCACCTGTCCTTCCAAAAAACAGTTAGGGTTGATTTCTTTTAGGATTGACTGATTGAATCTCCTTGCAGTTCAAGGGACTCGGAAGATTACCTGATTTAAAACCCAAGATGGAAAATGTATACAATTTTCTTACATCCACTTTGACGTTTTATCAACATTGTAAAAAGTTTGATCATTACAATTCTCTCTGTTAGAGGATTCATTTGTTGCTTAAAACTGCAGCTCCCATTTATACTCCAAGATGATGTATTATTATTATTATTATTATCGCAACAACAGAATTGTATCACAGCGGCCAGTTGTTTCGCTGGATTTGGCATTGATTACTAGTCGGGCCCCACCCAGGGGCCTAGGACGTCGTAACGTATTTTCGTAATATGCGTGCAGATCCAAGCAGTGCGGCTTTTTGCATTTGACTGATGGTGATTTTGTCAATTTTTAACTGTTTTAAATGTAATTCCAGTGCTTTTGGAATAGCACCCAGTGTGCTGAATACCACTGGAATTACCACTGCTGGTTTGTGCCATAGTCGTTGAATTTTGATTTTTAAGTCCTGGTATTTCGCGATCTTTTCATGTTTCTTCTCGTCGACCCTGCTATCACCTGGTATTGCGATGTCTATGATTGTAACCTTATTTTTCTCAACCAGTGTGATGTCTGGTGTATTATGCACCAGTATTTTATCCGTTTGTATACGGAAATCCCATTAGATCTTGACTATCTGATTTTCGGTGACTTTTTCAGGCTGATGTTCCCACCAGTTTGTTGCTGTTTTAATATTATAATTTTTGCACAAATTCCAATGGATCATTCGTGCTACTGAATTGTGCCGCAATTTATAATCAGTCTGCGTGATTTATTATTGTTGTTGTTGTTATTATTATGTTGTTATTAATGATTTTGTTTATCTCAGTTTTATTTTCGCATTTTGTATTTGGGTATCTGTTTTTCTTTTGTTAAACAGATTATTACCAGTGCTAAAAAAAAGACACAATTCTTTCAATGTACCTTACAGTTATAAAATTAAGGAAATAAGAGCAAAAAGACAAAGCAGAAACCAGACATCCAGAGACCAATTTTCTTCTTTCTTTCTTTTTTCTTTCTTTCTTTCTTTCTTTCTTTCTTTCTTTCTTTCTTTCTTTCTTTCCTTCCTTCCTTCCTTCCTTCCTTTCCTTCCTCTTTCTTTTCTTTTTCTTTCTTTCTTTCTTTCTTTCTTTTTTCTTTCTTTCTTTCTTTCTCTCCCCCTCTTTCCCTCTCTCCCCCCCTTTC